>NC_080186.1:239337058-239680808 GCF_030028045.1 Hippopotamus amphibius kiboko
CAATAGTTGAAGGGCGGTTTCCTTTTTCATCTTTTCTCCTCACAATGTACTTAGTGCTTTACTGAACAGTTACAATTTCTCTTTAAAAAATTAAAGCACATCAAAACTTTGGACAATTAAAAGTGGAAAATTCCTGGAGTAAGGTAACTTTAATTATGCCATAGAACAACCCAATTTCTAAATCATTCTGTGGTAGTTCACATTTTATAACAGCTCCTCCATCCCTATACCTTTTTGTGTATTTCAAAAATTAGTTACTAAACAGATTTTTATTAAGCACTTACTAGGACTTTGTCAGGTCTTCGAACTAGAGCAGAGAAGAAAACAGGTGTCGTCCCTGCCCTCACGCACTTAAGCTTTTGCGGAAGGCAATATGTCTTTCAAGAACAGAGCATTATAGAGTTCTCTCTGTTTACAAAATAGAATCCTGATATCTGAAATGAAAAAATGAAAACTGTTTCAGCAAAACCTATACTGTTATTAAAAATGTTCTAAAATTCCTTCTGGTGTGGGTTGAGCTGTGTTCCACCAAAATTCGTATGTAGCAGTCCTAAGCATCAGTGCCTCACAGTGTGATGCTCTGAGGCTGTTAAAGTGGCTGCAATCCACTGTGACAGGTGTCACACATTGAGTGATGCTTACAAATGCCAAGGGGTGCCAAAGATTGAGAGAAAACCACCAGAAACTGGGAAAGAAGCACGAAACACATTCTCTGACAGCCCTCAAAAGGAACCAACTCTGCGGACACCCTGATCTCAGATTTACAGCCCCAGAACTAATAAAAGTTCTCTTTTTAAGCCACCAAGTTTGTGGCACTTTGTTATGGCAAATTACTACCTCTTCTGAAACCAAATATTTCTAGTCCTTCTTTAAAATGTAATAAAGCACACAAAGAAGGACTGGTAGGCAAAATTCTAAGTGGGAGAAATTTTAATTAGCAATGTTTAATGTCTTTTACAAAAATAGAGACACCTGTTCAGTTGAGCCTCAGTCTACTTATGCTAAAAATGTATGTCCTTGAGTTAAGGGATTTATTTTTTATTCCAATGTAAAACAGAATCCAAAGAACACACTAGTGGGACATTTGGACCTGCAGTTCACAAATGTAATCACTCTTTCATAATACACACAAAAAATTACAACCAAGAAGTAATGAAAACAGCATTCCATTCTGATTGGGGCAGGATCTTCAAACATACACCTGAACTCTAAGTATGCACATCCAAAACCAAAAAAAGGTAAGGAAAGACATTGTTCTTAGTGTAAAAATTTAGCATATTGTATTTCAGAAGATAAGAGTTTTGAGAAATCAGAATTTATCTCTATAGCTTTTTCAAAAGCATCCAAAGTGATAGACTCAAACATTTTAAGCTGATAGAAGAACCACAGTCTAAATCCATAGCCAAATTCTGTTTGAATCCATCATCTTCTATAATTCCCCAGTGGAAAAATACATAAAGACAAAATATTCAAGTTGAAAGTTGTTTTGAATCAATTAAAAATTCCAATGCTATCCTTGAACCATCATTCTTGAATGGCTCCTCTTTCCCCAAAATCTTGTCACCCTTTGTATTTGGAAACTTTCCCATATCTTCCCATATTATACTTATTTATGGTGATTTAATGAAATAGAAAAAGTACATAGACACAGGCTTTATGACTAAATGTTTAAAGTGATCTGTCCTTTAAGATAGTTGTAGCTGAATTAGGATGTATCCTGTTAGTTTTATTTCTCCTATGACAGGATAGTAAATAACTTTCCTTCATCTATCCACCATTAGACAAAATAAAAATTTATTTTCCTAATTACTTACATCCTCATAGATTCTTCTAAATATTAGCAACTACATAACATCAGGTAGCTTAGATGCTTTTTCAGTACTCATCTACACAATTTGCTAATAGAAATGTAGAATTCTAGACCCATGATCAAGGCAAAAAAGATTAATTTTTTATATGTTTTAAAGATAGCTCTGAATGGAAGGTTTGAAATTCAGTTGTTGAAGCTCTAATCCCCAGTGTGATGGTGTTTGGAGGTGGGAGCTTCAGGAAGTGATCAGGTCTGATGCAGCCCTCATGAGTGGGATTAGTGCCCTTGTCAGAAGGGACAGGAGTGAAAACAATCTGTCGTGTGAGGACACAGCCAGAAGACAGCTGTCTGCAGAACAGCCAGAGAGCTCACACCAGACACTGAATCTGCCAGTATGGACCCTGGACTTCTCAGCCTCTGCAACGATAAGACAATACATGGTTGTTGTTTAAGCCACCCAGTCTGTGGTATTTTTGTTATAATAGCCCAAATTGCCTAAGAAAATATTGTTTTGAAAAAAAAGTCTATCCTGAGAAGCGTACAATTTATAACATGAATTCCTACCTAATAAAGTTGTCCCTGGGTGTCACAGGTGATTAGCTCCAGGACTTCCCTTAGATACTGAAATCCAACAACGCTCAAGTCACTTATATGACAGAGGGTAGTATTTGCATATAAGCTACACACATCCTTCCACACACGCTTCAGATCATCTCCAGATTACTTACAATACCTACTACAATGTAAATGCTATGTAGATAGTTATTGGTGTGTAGCAAGTTCAAGTTTTACTTTTTGGAACTTTCTAGAAATTTTTAAAACATTTTTAATCTGCAGTTGGTGAATCTGCAGATGCAGAACCCACAGATGTGGAAGGCCAACTTTATTCATTTTCTGTTAACATTAGAGCAGAGGTCACTACAAGATGACAGAAGAGGTGGGAGCCAAAGATGAGGCAGTTTCTCTACAAGATCCAGTTGCTGTTTAACAACATAAGATCTGGCAAGCTAGGAATTCAGGTAGGAACTGGAAGCCAGTGCCTTCATCACAGCCAGTAGAAGCCAGTCAATCAACAAGGAGAAGTAGCAGGAAACGGTAGAAATCAAAGCTGGCTACGGTCACAAGTCCAGAAGAACACACGCTCTATGCTATGGCAACACAGGTTCTTTGTCAGGCGATCCCTTCCATACCTCTTACATACCAAAAGCGCAGCCTCAGAAGCCAAACCTGGAGAAAGCATTTGCAGCTGGTCAAAGAATGACGGAAGGCAAAAGAAAGGCCTGATTAGGTCTTGATTACTGAAATGGTAGAAGAAAGGTGTCTTAAAAGCAAGAGACAGTACAAAAAGAAATAAAAAGAAATAACATGGTCATGATCTAGTTCCATCCATAATGGAGTAGCTATTATTGGACTTAACTTCTTGCTATAAACAAGTATAAAATCCAGACAAAACATATATAACAACTGTTTGCAGGCACTGGACAGCAGCCACTGCAGGGCTATGGTCCTTGAGAGAAAAGAGGCAAACAAAATAAATGTCACATAAACCCCAGATTTCTTCCTAGGGGCATTTTCCAAACCACAGTTCAGGGAAATAGAGCCTAAGTGAAGACAACAGTCTTGTTAGACAGCGGAAACAGAGATCAGAGTTCAGGGCAGCCAAGAAAACTGGAATGGTGTGGCTGAGCCTGGAGAGAAAAAACTGAAGAGAAGGAGCCCTAATAACGTGTGTAAGATTTCCCCCTGGCCCTTAGTTAACTTCTAAAATGCACTGGAAGGAAAAGCTTTGGAAACCCAGGCAAGATAGTCACTGGGATGCTGGCAAGGAAAGCAAAGATTTCCAAGGCCATGGCGTTCAGGTCCAAGAGTTAGAGACTGGGGCATCCAGCTGCGATCCCAGAAACGCCACTCCGTAGGGTGTGGAGTAAAAACCTCCCCCTAGGTACGAGGGCCATGAACAAAACCGAAACAGACTTGCCCTCGCAAAGCTTAAAACTACTTTGGCAAAATAAAGGTGATCCACATGTAATTTTACTCCCTGCTACAGCAAAATGTAGCAATTTTTAGAACGTAATTCTGAGCATCTTGACCATACACACAATGTTAGTTATACAATCAAAAATTACTAATTATGTTAAGAATTTTAAAAGTCTAATAATTGAGAGATAAAATTGAATCAGAAAGTAATGTACTTAACAGATGAATTTAAAACAACTATGATTAATGTATTTAAGAGAGATGGCCAGAATGGATACGATAATACAGATTTTCAATACTGGGTTAAAAATCTATAAAAAAGTAAAATGGACATTCTAGAATTACAAAATACATCATCTGAGCTTAAAGAAAGCATTATATAGTCTTAACACCAGACTGGAAACAACATAAAACTATATTAGTGAATTTGAAGACAAAACAACAGAAAAATATCTTAATGAAAGTACAGAAAGAAAAAGAAACCACATAAAAAGAAATTCAAGACTTAGAATGGGGCCAAATTAAACTTCAACTAACATCTGTTCTAGACAAATATGTTCTGGAAAATATTAAAAATAAGCTTTGAAAAGATAAAAGTGATTCCAACCAACTCAATAACAAAGCCTAAAAATATTAGAGAAATACAAAGAAATCCAGCACCTGACAACATAAAATCCATGGAACATGTCCTGTTCTTAGGTTCTCATGCTCTGCAGAAAGTATGTTGTTTGCAGGTCGGCTGTGATAAGTTACAGATACATATTGCAAATTCTTGAGTAAGCACCCAGAATGAACCTAACAAATCAAGAACGAACCCGAATGTAAAACTATGAACTTTGGATGTTAACCAAACATTCAGAGCACTCATGTAACTAACTAGGATTCGTGTAGTTCTGTGAGTTGTACGAATCTACCACTCTCGGGAGGGATGCTGACGATCAGGGAGACTATGCCTGTGTCAGGGCAGGAGGTGAAGAAAAAATCTCTGCACCTTCAGCTCAATTTTTCTGTGAACCTAAAACTGCTATAAAAATATAAGGTCTGGGGCTCCCTGGTGGCGCAGTGGTTAAGAATCCACCTGCTAGTGCAGAGGACACGGGTCTGATCCGGGAAGATCCCCCACATGCCGCAGAGCAGCTAAGCCCTGAGCCACAACTACTGAGCCTGCGCTCTAGAGCCTGAGAGCCACAACTATTGAGACCATGTGCTGCAACTACTGAAGCCCATGCACCTAGAGCTTGTGCTCTGCAACAAGAGAAGCCACCGCAATGAGGAGCCCGCAAACCACAACGAAGAGTAGCCCCACTCACCGCAACTAGAGGAAGTCCACGCGCGGCAAGGAAGACCCAATGCAGCGAATAAATAAATAAATTTATTAAAAAAAGAAAGTCTGTTAAACACACCAATGTGCGTGTGCACACAGGGACACACGCGCACACGTGAAGACGGCACAAATAAAAAGCAAGTAGCAAGACAGTAGATTTAGACAGAGTCCTACCTGTGGTAACCACATTCCAAAAGTGAGCCCGTGAGAATCCACGCCCTAATCCCGAGACTCCCTGTGAGCATGTCTGTACGTCATCGGTTTCTGTTGTGACTATTCAGCTCCATTACTGTAGCCAGAACTCTAACATTCCAGACAATCTGTATATGAATGGGCAGGGCTACGTTCCAATAAAACTTTACTTAATGAAATTAGACAACGGGTTGGATTTGACCTCTAGGCTACAGTTTGTCAACCCCTAACTGAGAAAATTTTAAGGAACCTACAGAAAAGATTATAAAGTTAATACGTGAATTTAGCAAGGTGACAGGATAAAAAAGGTCGATCAACCAAAAGTCAATTGTATTTCTATATATTAGCAACAAGCAACTGAAATGTTTAAATTATCACCAATAGCATTAAAAATGATATATTTACAGATGGATTTTTAAAAAGTATTTAATGTACAAAATCTGTACAGCAAAAACCACGAAACATTGCCAAGATAAACTAAAAATGTCCCAAATAAATATATCATGCTCATGGTTTGGAAGACTGAATATCACTAATTACTTCAGTTCTTTCCTATTTGATCTACATCCTAAATATATACTGTTTTTTCCTATACAAACATGCCTATGATAAAGTTTAAGTTTATAGATTAAGCACAGCCGGAGATAATGATAATATAATAGAACAATTATAACAATACACTGTAAAAAAAAGTTATGTGAGTGTAATCTGCCTCTCTCTCAAAATATATATATTATTGTGTTAGCCAAGACACGGAAGCAACCTAAGTGTCCATCAGCAGATGGAAGGATAAAGATGTGGTATATATATATATATACAATGGAATATGACTCAGCCATAAGAAAATTAAATATTGCCCTTTGCAGCAACATTGATGGACCTAGAGTTGAGCATACTGACTGAACTAAGTCTGGCAGAAAGACAAATATATCAGTTACATGTGGAATCTAGAAAATACAAATGAACTTATTTACAAAACAGGAACAGACTCACAGACACAGAAAACAAACTTCTGTTTTCCAAACGGGAAAGTGGGGGAGGGAGAAATTAGGAGTATGGGATTAACAGATACACGCCACTACATATAAAATAGTAAACAACAAAGATTTCTTCTATAGCAAGGGAACTATATTCAATATCTTGTAGTAACCTATAATGAAGAATCCGGAAAAAAAATATTTATATGTGTCTAACTGAATCACTTTGCTGATGCAGCGGATACCTGAAACTAATACAATATTGTAAATCAACTATACTTCAATAAAAAGTAAAAATAAAATAAACATTTCCAAAGAAACAATCAGTCCTAACAATCAACCCCAACAATCAGTCCTAAGGTGAGGCCTGTAATTAACCTTGTTCTGCAGGTATATAACTCGCTCATGTACGACCCCTTCGCGGGTCTCTCCACCCTCTTCTGGTGTCTGTGCCAGAAGCTGTTGTACTCTCCTCTTAATAAACTGCTATTCTGTGGCTTAAAAAATAATAATAAAATAAAAAAAATAAAATACCTTATTTTAAAAATGTAATGCCTTTTCCAGCTGAACAAAGCGCTTATCACTCACTGTAGCCGTGACTTCTGCCGTGTGAGGTAAGACAGCAAAACTAGCACACATTTCTTTTTTCCTTCTTCACAGTTTCAGGGACTGAAGATTCGTCCTTACCATAGATGTCAGCAACCTCAGCATATGATCTTCCTTCTTATGAAGTACAGACCTTTCACCTGCACTTAAATGAAGCACTCTGGCTTCTCTTTGGTGCATCTGGATGGCCAGCATGACTACTCTTGTGCTCTGAGCCAATTATTAAATAAAGGGTTCCTTGAACACAAGCACGATGTGAGACACCGTGACAGAGGCCATCTCAGGTAATCAAAGCAAGCAGGATGGAGCCAGAGAAGGGCAAGGTTTCATCATGCTACTAACAGTGGCACACAATGCAAAACTTCTGAATTAGGCATATTTCTGAAGTTTTCAATTTAATAGTTTTGCGGACTGTGGTTGACCACAGGTAACTGAAACCAAAGAAAGCAAAACCATGGATAAGGAGGAACGACTATCTAAGAATTACTGTAATTACTTGTAAGATAGTTGGCTTAAACATGGCACATGGTAACTAAGCATTCAATAGACGGTAATTACATTATTTTTCCTGGAGGAGATTCCAGAAAACTTTTCTGGTCCAGAAAGATTCTATATATAAAATTACTTTGATTTTAATGTTGTAATTAATGTTATAGTGTTAAAGTCAAAAAATGTAGTATATTGATCTGATGGAAACTCGGTCATTTTAAGTAAACGGTGTGGATAAACAAGTAATTCCTTAATGTTTCACCTAGAAATAATTCCTCACTCTTCCAGGACGAGGAATAAAGCAGTCCAAGATAAGGTTCTACATATAACCAAGAGCATGTTTTGATTTCATCACTGACTCCATTGGGAAACTTATTTTTCTCTCAAATGGGATTAGGCAGATTGTAGAGAAAGAGATACTTACTGGCTGATTGAGACTGTCAGTACATGTAAGGATTTTAAAATGAATAACAGAGCCATAAAAATACATGGAATATACTTTTTAAATTCCAAGGAACAGATCATTTTTAACTCTACTACCATGCTTACAGTAATAACACTGAAATTAAAGAATTTCCTTTCCCACATTCACCAGACTATTTTGTAACTTAGGTCCAAAAGCGAAGTTCAATATTGGGGAAATATTTTTATAACAAACGAATTGAGTAAACTTTTTGGAACAGATAAAAACATACTTTAAAAGAAATTTTAAATAGAAAATCTGGAAAAAAATAGAGAAAGGACTCCCTTGTGTCTAAAATCTTGGCTTAACCTTTCTAAAGAATAGAAAAATTGACATGTATATGATAGTTAAACTATGAAAATCAAAAAGATCTAGATGCATCAAAGGATTTGATTTGAAGAATTTCTTCCTTAAAAGAACACTCATATTCACTTATATTCAAACCATCTTCTATTAAGGAAATTGGACAGTGATGAAAAGAAAACACTGGGTTAAAGAATCTACTTTGTCTTCAAGATGGTAAGAAAAAAATATACAACGTAAATCTAAAATGGAAAGTTGTTAATCATTTTTATTTCATTGATACAACCAATATTTACTATCTTTTGTGACATATGGAGAAAAAACATACTTCCTGTCCTTAAGGAATTAGCAATTCAAAACATACATGGACATTTATGTGATGAACTATAATACGTGGTAAGATTAAATAAATGTCATGCTAGTAATACAAAGCCCTGCAGATGCTCAAAAAAGAGCAAATTAGGAGCCGTGGGAAGGAAGCAGCCACAGTGCCCCGGGGACTGTGGGGACACGTGGCCCTGACTGATGTTACGCACAGGAGGTGGTGCTGGAACTGGAGCGTGAGGCACAGGCGGGACGCTGGTCAGTACAGAGGACTGCAAAGGCATCCTACGGAGAGGAAGAAGTTTGTACAAATGTAGGGTGTGTGGGGTTCTTCAGGATTCAGGGGAAACAACAGTTCAAGTTGCATGGGGATCTACAATCACTGAGGAGAAATTTGGAAATAAAGCAGGGAAAGTTCAGCTCAAATGAGGAATTGTCCCAAGATAAGGCTGCAGAATTCACATTTTATGACACACAGGGAGATAGTAAAGGTGTTTAAAGTAAGAATTGTATATTTGTTTTAAAAGATGGGGTATGAAGGTATGATTGTGGGAGTGGCTGAAGGCTGGAGCATGGAGCTCTGAAGAGTCCCAATGGAATGTAGCAGGTACTCAACCTCAGGTGGTACCCACAGGATAAGAAAGGATTTGACACAAGTAGTCATAACCTGGGAGCTTTCTTGACCTAAGTTTAAGAGCATAATAAAGAATGAAAAGTCTGCGTTTCTTTCAACAAAGAAGTTTCTAAAATGTAGGTGTAAAAAGTTACACCTAACATGAATCTAGCCTCTGAGGAGCCTCTGGTGACAAAATAACTATTACAGTACAAAGTGGTAAGTCCAACGATAGCAAGTAACTCTTGAGTGTTAGAGAAATGAAAGAAGAGCAGCAAGGGAACCTGTGGGCGATATTCAGTTATCTCCCTGAAGGCAATAACGATGAAGCCAAGTCGTAAAGATTTAGCAGGACTGGGTCAGTCAGGCATGCATAAATAAATGAATCAATACACGAATGAATGAATGAATAAAAGAAAGGACACATAATACCAGGCAGAAGAAAAAGTAGGAATAAAGGATCTGGAGAATGAAGAAACAGTTCAAAATTGCATGGAGTTCCAGTTTCTCCACCTCCTCTCCAACACTCGTATTTTCTGTTTTAGAATAGCCATCCGAATGGGTGTGAAGCCATATGTCCTTGTGGTTGCAAATATATTGTTAAGCCTGCATGAAATGGATAATTTTCTGGGAAAAAATATTATACCATTTATAATAATTGACACCAGAAAACAGAGTAAATCTAAATAGACAAATTATCAATGGAAAAATATAGAAAATGTCAATGAGCTCATTTCCACATGGTTTCATTGGGGCAGTCCATGAAGCCTTTAAAAAGCCAGTAATTCCAAAATAAAAAAAAAATTAAAAAAAAAAAAAAGCCAGTAATTCCAAAGCCATTTAAACTCTACTAGAGCACAAGAAAATAAGAGAAATGTATTAGAATGTGAAGTAGAATTTGATGTCAAAACTCAAAAGGTGCACAAACATACACACACACAAAGCGACAGACTAATTTCATATAATATGGATGAAAAGTAAATAAAAATAGGAAACAAAAACCTGCATCACATTAAAAAAAAGCACCAGCAAGAAGAACGTAAGGATGTTTCAATATTAGATATCAGGGAAAATTACATACTTATCATTACATATTCTGGAAAAGCATTTGATATATCCAACATCATTAAAAGTTTTAAATATCAATAAAATAGGAATGGAAAGATTTTATATCTCTTATATCAAAACCAGCACCATATCTAATGGAGAAATAGTATGTGTTTTCCCACTAAAGGCAGAAATAAGAACGATATCCACTCTTATCATTGTTCAACAGAATTAAAGGAAAATTTTCAAGTTTAAAAAAAAGGCAGAAACACCTAAAAAGATTGCTATTGTGGATAACACTGGGTGACTTGAAAACCTGAGAGACTCAGGCTTGAAAACCTGAAACTACTGCAGCTGAAAAACTACCACAGGTGATATGGGCAATTAGTAGGGCTGTATGGTGCAAAACTAATATGTACACATAGTGTTCATATGAAGAAAGAAAAATGTAAGCTAAGGCATATTTATAATGGCAACAGAAAACAGCTTTAAAATAATTTAAGGAATATACAGATACCTGTGTAGATACATTAAACTTCCTTGAAAATACAGGAGACCTGAATAAGCAAATAAAATGTCCAATTCTGCTAATTGATAAATACTAATGGAATTCAGGTAAAAGCATCAACACTGGGGTGGGGAAGGAGATAGACAAGCTGATTTTAAAGTTAACTTAGATTTTAAAAAAACACAGTATCTGGAAATCAGAAAAAGGAGAGTTATGAGAGGATATCAGAGGGTATCATCTTAATATCAGATATTAAGACAAAATAATGTAAATAATTAAAATGGCATGATCATAGACAAATGAATAGCAAACACACAAGTGACCTGCAATTCAAAGTCCAGATCTACATCCAGTTTTTTTCATAAGCTTCCCAGTTTTCAACATCATTTATTAACATGTCATTTCCTCATGGAGTTCAGACACTAAGTTACTCCCAAAAATTGTGGATAGGAGTATAAATTTGCACATCTACAGGCAATATGTATTATATTATAATGCACATATTTTTTAAACCAGAAATTTTTCTTATAGGAACTTCTCACAGGTATACACATGTAGAAAAAAATGATATGCAGATTATTTGCTGCTATATGTTTTGTGATAGTAAAAGTTAAGAAATAATCTAAATGTATAGAATAAATGTTAATAAATAATCTAAATGTTTAGAAATAAATCTAAAATAAGGAACTGGTCAAATAAATTACATATTTGCACAATGGAATAATATGTCTCCATAAGAACTAGTAAGGGTGCTCTTATATGGAAAGATCTCCCAGATTTTTTTAAGTTTAAAACAAGTATAGAATCCTACCAGTTTTACTTAAAAGTGAGAAAAAAAAAGTCTGTGTATATGGTGTATAACATATACAAAATAACCTGAAAGGAAATACAGTGGTTGCCTATGGGAGGAGGAGCAATGGTTCAGGTTCGGGAAGAAGAGGTAAATGTTTTCTGAACTTTGTTTTCTAAATTTTGAATCCTGTAAACACTACATAATTGGAATAATTAATTTTGTTACAGAGAAAAAAAGCAAGCAAACAAAACAACAACAAAACCAACAAGAGGCCACTTGAAATTCTAAACTCTAGTCAATATAATCTAAAGGTATTTGGCAGAGGACTTTAAAGAACAACCACAATTTGAACATCTCATTATTTTTTAAAATTTCTCAATTTCCAATTATTACCCAACAACATGTATTGAGCACTTAAGTTAATAATAAAAGCATCACAGACAAAAGCATTCTACTGAATTAAGTTGAATCTTAAAACTCTATTGTGATTCTGTCTGATGACAATTTTTTTTTAATCAAAGAGAGATGCTGATTTTTCTAGCTTTCCAAAAAGTTACTTTGAAGTTTACTTGTACCTAGTACTGAACTAAGTTAGCTAAAATCTGTATTTGCTAATTTTCACTCTTTTTCTACCCAGCAAGACTTATCTCCTAAAACCCCAACATTATTCTGCACTGCTCTATCACACCATCTCTGAAGCCTTGTTCTTTCTCTTCCCTGAGAGCCTCCAGAAATCAGATCAAGGCATTGTGAGCTAACAGGCACTGAGCAAAATCTTTTAATTTTTGTTTGTTTGCTTTTAATTCAAGAATTCTGCTTCCAAACTTAATGTAATAGAACTTTTTCCTAACCTTTGGTGTTCACCATTTCATATTTCATCATGATCTCACGAATTTTGTTGGTATAAAATTAATTATTCTTTAAATTGAGAAAACAACAATTACTGGTTAAGAAAACTATAGATTTCTCAATTCTAGTCTGTCCTTCTTAATTAACATTGTGGCAAATACATACACATCTGCCTTCCATTTATCTTATAAAGTTTAAGTTAATGTTCTAAAACTTGAAAGCCTCCATCATTACAAGGAACTGAGGATTAGCTGACAAATCCTTTGGTTTGAAGGTTTTCCAAATGATAATTCAGGTGGACAAAAACAATCAAGCGAACCTGTGGGTTTTAAGCAGTTTTCTTAGCCAAGTGAAGCAAACAGGAAATAAAGTAGGATCTAGGGGGAAGAAAAGACTTCAAATAATGGCATGAAATTGGAGGTGTTGCAAACCCCTTAAAATAGTTAATATCTGCGAGTTTACAAGGTCTTGTTTTTTCAAGGTGGGGATGTTCAAACAAATATTTTTATCCAAAAAGGCAGAAATAATATTTTGATGAGTGTACATGTTCTTTTCTTTGCTTTAAAAACAAACAAAACACTTATTAGTAAAACAATTTGTCACTTATAAATCTAAAAGTCTCATTCTTCAGACAGGACACACTAAAAAATATTACCGTCCTCAAATTAATCACCCTATTTTTCTTAAAAAAATTGCTCATGTTGAAGCAGTTTTAACTTAGTTCCCTCATCATTTTCTTTGAATGAATAAGACTAATACTGGAGTAACACTCTAAAGGCATGTTATCTAAATATTTTTTCTTCCAGTTTTATTGAGATATAACTGACAAACAGCACTGCATAAGTTTAAGGTGTACAGCATAATGATTTGATTTACATACATCATGAAGTGATTATCATAGCAAGTTTAGTGACCATCCATGATCTCATGTAAACACAAAATTAAAGAAATAGAAAAAAATTGGTAGTTATTTAATGAAACAGACAAGGGGGAAGTAAGTCTAAATGTGCCTGTGATTCTCACAGCACGGACAAACGCTGAGACTACTGAGCTGCAGGGAAATTTTTCTAACAAATCTATAGCCAAGAACTGACCAACTAAAGACGAAAACCAGTGGAAGTCACCTAAAATGGTCACTCAGAAAATTCTACTTAGGTATGCTCACCTTTGCACAGCCCATGCATCTCAGAGCCCACCCACCAGTAACTGGATAATAATGTCCTATGTCATTTGCCAACTTTATTGGTATGAAGTCTGACTCCTGTCAGACTAACTGTTTAAGTTACCATTTTCCATTGTCCTCCAGTTCCCCAGGAGTACTCGTCCGAGGTTGTTTTCCTGGGGAAATAATATTTAAGTTTCCACCCTAGGGCCAAATGAAGTTTTACCTATTTGGTCAACTTCAGACATCTGTGAATGTTTTTAATCCCAAAATTATATTCCCTGAAACCAAAATCTAAGAAGAGAATTGCATCTTTTAACGCAGCTTGCTTTCCTCTCTCTGCCTTCCCCCGTACCTCTCATCCAGATTTCCCCAAGAGCCCACGTGTAGGCGACGTCTAACCTCGTCTCAGGGCCATTCGGAAAAGACCAGGGATAATGTTACCACCCGGAGGCCAACATACCAGTCAGGCTAGGACTGATGTCACACTGCACAGACGTGAACAGCAGGGCTCTCTTGGTCCTGCCCACCAGACCCCAAGGGCATGTCAGAGCCGACTGTACCCAGGCACGTGCACGGGCCCAGAACCAGTGCTCTGTACTCACTCACTGGCCCACTGGACTTGGGCTTTTATTTCCCTTCCATGGCAACCTCAGCTAGGAGGCTCGTTACCCCAGGTCCCCCTATAAAACTGAGCCCTTCGCACTCTGTTTAAATCTTCTCTAGGGCTAGACGACCCTGGCAGACTTCCTGCCGTATAATGACTTCTTCCATGGCCACCTTCCCATCCGATTTCTGGATTAAGACAATGCCTTTAATTCTTCCTGTTCAGCCTCCTATCCTGGACTTCCATGAATCTGCTAAGTGAGCCTCAAGAATGTGCCTTGGGCTACCTGATCCCTCTAGATAGAACCTTTCTCTTTAGCTGGGTTTGGTGAATTCTGGTGAATTCAGCTGGTCTGGTGAATTTGAGTCATCCAGCCTTTTTTTTTTCTTTATGCCCTCCTGCCACAAAATTCAATAAAGAAGGGGGAAAATGCATCCTCCATACAGAAAACCCCATTCTGAGCTGTTAACCCAGCCTGTCTCTAGTAAAATAGGATTTATGTGGACTTGAGTACTCCTCCATTCAATCATCTCTCAAGGTTTTACTCAGGGGGGAAAAGGCATTAAAATAAATAAAGACACATGAATCCTTCCTGAGTCCTACATCATCTATAGTACCTACTGACACACATATTTAGTAATATTTTCTAAGTCTTAATAGGTCTTTGCAAACTTGTAAGTTTGGATAGCTATATGAAGACACATTTGGCTTAGAAGAGCTAAGAAATCTGTGGCCATTTTTATAGACCCTACTTACTTAGAACCAATCTTGTCTGTCTTACAGACAACTGGGAAAAGCCAGATTCAACAGGGGAGAGAACAAAAACTGGGAAAGCTCTGGGAAGCAGTGCTCAAACAGATTTTTTTTAAAAAATCACTTCAGGAAAAAACAAAAGAGAGTAAGGGAATAATGAAAACTGCCTTTTCCATACTTTTCTTGAGAGTGATTCCTTTCTAATGTAGGCATTCTCTCTTCTCTAGTGCCTGCTTTATCTTAGAGTACTAAAGGGGGGAAGTGCTGATTGATATCTTTCTCCTACTCAAACAATGCAGGCATTACAGCACACTATTTAGGGAAACGTTGCTGGTATTTCCTCCAATGCTGATAGAGGACAGATGGCTGGCATACATCTACACCCCAGCCTTGGAGCCCCAGAGGTCAACCAGATTTTGTAGTCTTGAAGCTTGACAGGGTACCTTGAAGCTGGGGAACGCAGTGCCTGAACCAGGAACTCTAGCTGGGGTCTGGTAGGAAGACATAACGAAAGATCACAAAATCTACAAAGCTGCTCAAGACTGAGTGCCTTATTTGTGGAGCTGGAGGTACCACCATCCAATCACATCAAGTCACAAACAGCCTGACAGAAATGCCAAAGAGCAGTCACAACCCACCAAAGGGGAAGAAGAAAAAAAAAAAACTGGTATTACCAAGAAAAATCCTGTAAGGAAAACACGGCCCCCGCCCCCCTTGCACAAACACAAGAGGGCTACGCCAAGGAAGCGGCAGGGCGGGTGACGGGGCCACGGTTGCGCACTGTGCAAAAGCACAGGCACCCCCAGCCACCTGTGCAGCTTGCACTGTGCGTGACGGTGGGACGCAGTGGGAGAGGAAGGGAGCTCTGAAGCCAAAGACACAGAGTTCTCCGTTTTTCAGGCCCTGAAATTAAGTCAAACGTTGTAGAATCAAAATGGGATATTGTTACAGTAGCCGACACATAACAGGAAATGCAGAGGGAGCTAAGAGTACAGTGGAGTAGAAAAGAAAGTCCACGTCTGCAGCCCAGTGAGTGAGATTGCTCGAAATGAACATCGCCGTGTATGAAAAATGAATGTTACTATCAACCAGTTAAAACATGGGAAACCTCTAAAACCTGTCTAGCGTCCACATTTTTACACTCTCCACAAGTTTCAGAAAGGAGAAAAGCCCACCTATTCTAAAATACCACTTACAGGAGCCTTCTTAATGCTTACTAACTACTGGCAGAGCACTTTCTTCACGAAGTTGAAAATCTTTTATAAATGGCAAATGCCTACATGCTATTCCTAACTCATCATAACAGTTTTAGGTTCCCCACTCTAAAAGAGCACGTCTTAGCCAACAGCATGACTACAATTGCTCATCATTCGTGCTAACCTACATAAGCACAATGTAAAAGTCAAAATGTTTATATGGTCTTTCCTTTTAAGCAAATCTCTTTCTCTCTGAGCATGCACTTGGTACCTACACCTTCAAAAGGCCAACATGACTAAATGTCAATAAATATCCAAATAATTTCTAAACTTGACGCAATATAAAGCTAACACATCAGCTGAGATACTGATTAAATTGATTTTCCCCAAAAGGGACGGTATGTTGCAACGCCATGTATAAAAAGACATTGGGAATATCAAGTTAGGTGAGCACTGGGAGCCTGGAGGATAGGATAAGTAGACAGGAGCTAAGAATTCCTGTCTCCTAGCATTTGATGGAAGAAACATATCTCATAGGAGGGCAACCGTCATTCTCAGGAACCACAGTAATTTACACTTTGGGAGTGGGACAGAGTAAAGAGCATATGGGAAAACTTGAAAGATAGTAACAAAGAAAGCATGCCATTGTAGATTGAATTTACAGAACCGAAACAGATTTGCTAGCACAACTGTCACTGTTTACCTAACAATGGTTTTTGTCAATGATTGGTCAGCATAAAGATGTGCTGTCATCATTGCCTAAAAACAAAGACAGCAGAACCAGCACCCAGAATTACTTTGGAGGAAGGAAGAGGGAAGCCCTTGCCCTAGAAGAATAAAATGTCACACCTTTCAATAGTGTCCTAAGCCAAATATTCACGAAAAGATCTCTTGCCAAGAAAAAAATACTTTCCTAATTTGTTTCTTTTGTTATGTTTTGCTTTGAATTTTAAAATTTCTTTGTTTTGTTTTAAAGGGCAAACTCATAAATATTTACAGAGAGATCTCACTAAGCAGAAAAAAGAGATTAGAAAATGTTTTTGAATGAACGCAACATATTTCATGTAAATTGAATTATACAACCAATTTTACATTGAGGAGAAAGAAATTATAAATCACAATGTAATCTGCTCTGTAAGACAACATTTTAAATGATGGGAGAAGTTAAGATAAATCCAAAGTGTTTTGTATTTGTAGTGGTTCGAGTTAAATTTAATAAACATATTGGCACCTAAGACTGTAAGCAAAATTATGTAGTAGTATTAAATGTCACCAAGTAAAAATATTAATAGTTAATAAGTCTTTATTTTAAAATTTTAAACATGTGTCACACATACTACTAACCATGTAAAATTCTGTTTGTTACAGGATCTTAGAAACCTTTGATTTTCTATTTTTTTGTATGTCTGGGACAGTAAAAGTTTATCAATTACCACTCCATACATTAAAAGTTGAATCATATTTGTGTTTTATTAGACAGTGGTAATTTGTACAAAACCATATTTGCGTTTTATTGAAAAACATGGTTTCAAAAAAATACTTTCACTGTAGTCATTAAAAACCTTGGCAGTGACATCTCAGATGTGCCGTCTGTGAATGTCTTGTGCATTGTTAAGTAGTAAACAGGGAAGACGGGCCTTAAAAAACTGACTTGAAGGTGTTTTATACTTAAATAGGCCTCATTCCCAAATTCTAGACCTATTTAAACAGGTAGATTAACCTCTATAAGTTCCATTCTCTTACACATTGTACGTATTTCTCTAGAAACTCGGTGGCCCGGACATAACTGCGACACGTAACTCACAAGACCTGGGGCCACCACTGGTGGAAAGCTCTGGGCTGCATGCTTCATCAGCGTTCAGCTACAGATGAGGTATCAGAAACACTGAAGCCACCCACAGACATTTTAGACATAACATCTTCAAATAACACATGCGTCTCCTTGGTCTCTGGTTTAATGGAAAACTGACAGCTCACGAAGTGCCTCACAGACCCTGGCAAGAAAGGCAAAACAGAAAAAGTCCTAACAAAAAGAAGCCTCCACGATCTTCCCCAAATCCTGCATTTCCTCTTAATAAAAAGGGTAAGGAAATTATTCCATACCTATAGGAAACAAACATCTATAGACCAGAGGTGTCTGAGTTATCCGTTTAGTCCTTAAATTCCAGACAAACGTGGAGCGAGAAACTGACCACGGATAATCCGATTATTCCAATATTAATCAAGGGCTCTCTGGAGAGTCAGTTACCATGGCATACCTTATCTCTGAAAAGGGGGATGCAATGATTAAAAAAGCACTTTCTTCGTATCCTAGAAGATTATGTGTTCCCACAAAAGCCTCAGAAAACAGCGGTCTCCACAGTTGCTTTGAGAGGTCCAGCATCAAGATAATTGTTAGGGTACTGCAAAGAGCGTGACAGTTTCCCTTAAGAGAACACTCCTATAACAATGAAAGCTATCAATTCCCTAAAACCTCTCACAGCTTTTCCCCTTTCTCTACTGTCTAATAGGTAGAATTCCATAATTTAGATCACTCGCTTTAAGCGTAGGAGGTAAATTATGTTTTATGCATCTAAAGGTCAATACGTATGAGATAGAATAGCCGATTAAGGTACATTTTCAAAAACATCATATTACGGGTTATGTTAAGGTTCGGGTTAAAATTTAAATACCCTTATTTGTGATTTTTACGCAAAGTCTAATAGGTCAAACAAGACGTTTTTAAAAACAGGAGTTAAATATGTACTTCTCTAGCAAGCTATCACTAGTTAATAACTCCCATCTTATACTTTAAATTATGTTGAGTAACTACATCTGTAACAGTAGAAGTTATTTAACAAGAATTAGAAAAAATTAGTGAACCTACAATGAGAATTCTAAAAGGCAGCACAATTATTTGGAAAAATAGAAAGTAGGAAATTATTATGAATCCTAATTCTCCTATAAATTATTCGGTACAGTACTTAATCTTTTATTTTTCTTAACTGAGAGACAAAGATATACATATTAGCTTTTTTACTAGGGGTTCATGAAAAATAGTTTTTTCCCCAAACATTTTAAAAGCAATTTAAAAATGGACAATATTTTGATGTGGATGATATTTATTGAAACCAAGGGATATAGTAGTTGCAATGACCTAATCCAATGCTGTAATAAATACCTTCTGATAAGAAGTTCTGAAATGCAGGTTTGAAGGCAGAAGTTATGATCATATAAAGTTCCTTTAATTTCTCAATTCCCATTTCAAAAATTCCATCTGTATTTATGATTCTCAGCTTGGTGTCAGACTCTGCCCTTGGCTGTGAAGTCATTATCTTTTACCGTCTTAGAAAACATCCATGTAAAAGGAGAAAAACCAAATGTTATCATTTTTATTTTCATTCTTCTTTCTAACCACTGCCTAAATCCAGAATTGTTCCCTATTTCCTTGCACAGCCCTTTTCAGGTCACAAGGATGTCATTAATTAAAAGATTCAAAAATAATAAGTTTTAATAAAAGAAACCCAAAATCTAAATGCTAATTAGATTTAAAAAATTTTTTTTCATAAGGTCATAATTTCTTTAAAAGTAACTAAGAAAATGAAAGTTGCAAAACTTAACATTCTATTAAAGAAATTGTATATTAAATACAAATTAGCATTTAAAAATCTCTTCACTAAAAGGGGTGGGTTGGGGGGGTAAAAGCTAGGGAGGCAAAATGTTCAGGAATGTCTGCTGAAAGAATCATGGTCAGGTGGAAGGTGCCCTGCAGGCTCCTGGGTGGGATGGGAGAGAATTCCCATCTTCCTACACTCTTCTGGGGGGGTCCCTGGTGAGATAGCACGGAATATGACCAAAGCCCCACAATCATCACCTAGCAATTATCATTTCTCTCTGAAAA
Source organism: Hippopotamus amphibius kiboko (assembly GCF_030028045.1). Lineage (NCBI taxonomy): Eukaryota > Metazoa > Chordata > Mammalia > Artiodactyla > Hippopotamidae > Hippopotamus > Hippopotamus amphibius. The sequence goes on from NC_080186.1 coordinate 239,356,932, forward strand.
GCCAGAGGAGAAAAGAAAATACTATATAAAATACAGAGAATCACCCCAGCATTTAAGTGAGGAAAAGACAAAGCTGTGTAGAAAACACTGCTATTAACAGAGTGGCATCATCAAAACATCTAGAAAAAGTAAGTGCTGGAGAGGGTGCGGAGAAAAGGGGACCCTCCTGCACTGCTGGTGGGAATGTAAGCTGGTACAGCCACTATGGAGAACAGTATGGAGGATCCTTAAAAAACTAAAAATGGAACTACCATATGACCCAGCTATCCCACTCCTGGGCATATACCCAGAAAAAACCATAATCCAAAAAGAAACAGGTACCACAATGTTCATTGCAGCAATATTTACAATAGCCAGGACATGGAAACAACCTAAATGCCCATCAACAGAGGAATGGATAAAGAAGACGTGGCACATATATACAATGGACTATTACTCAGCCGTAAAAAGGAATGAGATGGAGCTATATGTCATGAGGTGGATAGACCTAGAGTCTGTCATACAGAGTGAAGTGAGTCAGAAAGAGAAAAGCAAATATCATATATTAACATATATATGGAATCCAGAAAAATGGTATTGATGAAAAAAGTGGCAAAGCAGGAACAAAGATGCAGATGTGGAGAACGGACTAGAGGACACGGTGGGGGCAGGGGAACTAGGATGCAGTGAGAGAGCAGCACTGACATATATGCACTACCAAAGGTAAAATAGCTAGCTAGTGGGAAGCTGCTGTGTACACAGGGAGACAAGCTCGGTCCTTGGTGATGACCTAGAGGGGTGGGATGGTGGGATGGGGAGGGTGGGAGGGAGGCTCATGTATGGGGATACATGTATACATATAGCTGAGTCACTGTGTTGTACAGCAGAAACTAGCACAACATTGTAAAGCAATTATACTTCAGTAAAGATATATTTTTAAAAAAATCCACATCGGGAACCTTGAGACGTCACCAATAAACCTAGGATTCTTGACTCATTAAGTTCCAAAGTTGGCAGAGAAAGACAATTTTCTTTCAGCTATGAGGTTTCAATAAGAAATAATAGTTCGGTGTAGGGATAAAGTATCCAGTTGTACCTAATCTTGTGCATTTAAACATCGCTGGGTCGTGCTACTATTTGTCAATAATTACGCTTTTCCATTACTACATTATTTTTACTTTTATAATTAGCAGAATTAGAATTTCTAGGGTCCAGGGTGAAAGTGTGCCCCGTAGAACACTAGAGCACCAGCACATCTGACTAGAGGCACGGACATGTGCTGCTCACAGCCCTTTTCAAGAAGGAACACTTTATCCAGCACCAAAGAAGACAGTCAGCTGCCAGTCTAAGGGTGTCGGCCCCTTCACATCAGACTCAGCTTTGGCACCCAGGTCACGCCCTTCTGAGAGTGGCATTAGACAAGTCATGAGAAGACCATGGTGAAGGACCCACGGTAATACGTAATACGAGACTCCTCTGAAACTAGCAACCTTTGCTATAGGTTTCATTGGGCTGAGGCACGTCTCAAGTTTGCACTGCTACTGTCTCCCTTTTCCTGTCATAGGCGTTAATCCCCAATAAACTTTTTGCATCCAAACTCTGGCTCAGCATCTGTTTCTCAGAGAATCCAAGTAACACCGTAGACGGTTAGTGGTCCAAGAAAGCAATCGGTAAAATGAGGCTTTGGGACTAGATAACTTACTAAGCAAATAAGCAATAAGGGCCTGTCCCACGTGAGATGCTCGCCGCAGGTATTCCCATCTCGAAGCGTTGGCCCGATGGCTAAAACTTGGGAAACTGTACTCGTGGAGAAGACGTACTCTCTGAAGAAGAGCATTTTGGCCACTGTGATATGATTCAGAGGCTTGAAAAGCATAGGGACAGAATGCACATAAAGTCAGTGGAAGTGGCTGGCAGTTATTAAATTACATTGACCCTATAAGAGGTTATGACAAGCTGAAGACGACGGGCAACTGAATGCAGAATGGGAAGGCCACAGGGCCTCTTCAGCAGCCTACGAAGGCCTCTATTCCCTTTCTTCCTGAAGTGGGAGAACAGGAAAAGCTAAAGGACCAAACTCAGGAATTAATGGTAAGAGCTACCCATAGTGAACAAAATTCTGGTTACCAAAGAGGAAAGGGAGTGGGGGGAGGCGTAAACGAGGAGTTTGCGACTAGCAGCTACAAACGACTGTACATAAAATAAACAGCAAGGTCCTACGGTGTAGCACAGGGAACTACGGCCCGTCTCCTGTAATAAACCGATGAACCATGATAGAAAAGAATAGGAAAAAGAATATATATTTACACGTGTCTATACACAGATGTTACTGAATCCCTTTACCGCACACCAGACTAACAACATTGTAAATCAACTATAATTCAATAAAAAAAAAATTTTTTTAACAGTAGGAGTTTACCAGCTGCAAAGAAGAGTGAATGCTCAGGTGAACCAGAGCAGTTTCGCCCACATGAGGATCCTGGTTGGGAAAACCTGGGACCCCGACACATGAAATGTGAGCAGCTGGGTGGAAGCCTGCGAAGACTGGTTCCCCAGACGCCTCAAGTCCGGGAGCTGCCGAGGCACCCTAGCCCTCCCTGTGAAGAGTTAACAGTTCTCCAAGGTAAAAATAACCTGCAGAAGCCCTGCCCTACGAACAGAGCATCTTTCCTCACCTCTTCTTATGCCAAGGCACCAACAGATAGGGTTCAGTGGCAGCAACAGCCCAGTCTGGGCAAACTGGACCTGATGAGAGAGAAAACATGAGCCAGAAGCAGCCAGCGTGCACTAGCGGCCACTGACACAGCACGGCGGGGTGGGCTTTGAGGAGCCTCGACCCAGGAGGCTGGACCGTAGGCCTGGATGTACTGACTGTTAATGAACGTAAGAACTGTCTCAGGATATAGGTTTCACGCTCTGGAAAGGGCCCTAGGAGGTACAGTGAATGAGCAGCAAGGGTGGCTTCCAGGAGCCTGGAGAAACTGCTAACGCGTGCTGAGCAAGGTTAAAATGCCTTACAGTTAAATTGCCATGGCAGATGGCACAGGAAAGAAAGAGAAGGCTGAGGGCACCAGGCCTGTTGGCCACGGCTGTGTTACCTAAAGCCCGACAAGCAACCTGAGGTTCTGTGCCACGGGAAGACCCAGAGGGCACACCGCTCGCCCACGCCACCAGGACAGGCTGGTCAGCGCGGCGCCCTCACTAGGAAGGTTTCAGTGGCTCTCCTCTCCAGGCCAGAGCGGAGAGGAGGCGCCACACAGGATGTGGCTCTTTAGTAGCAATGGAGGTGACGGGGCCAGTGCAGCTGAGGCCAGGCCAGGGCACTCACGCACCGGAAGCCAGGGTCGAAATCAACGTAGCAAACGGCAGGGCACAGCGGCTGTACGCGAACTTTTCCTCAAGTGGTGTTGAAACAATTCGGTGGCCACGTGCCAAATAAAGAATAGCAACCCTTACCTCACACCATAAACAAGAGCTGAGGGGCAAGACTTGCCCCCCAGGTCTCCCAGGGCTGGCGGAGAGTTTATGAGACATACCTCACATTCCAGGGGTTCCCACGGCCCAGTCCTACCGGTGCTCCTCTTCTTTCTCAGGTGTAAATACATCTTCTGCTCCCCTAACTTCATCTTTTGCTTCCTATTTTTCTGATTTTTTTAAAAGCAAATGCCTATCTTTCCACAGGTGCTGCAATGGTCCCAGTTCTGCACATAAGGACCTTGGAAACCATCCTAACAACAAGTAAAAAGCAGAGCAGACTGTAAAGAGCAACAGCTTTTCTTGGATTCATAAGACAGGGAAAGACACAGAGCAAACCGACGACTGCCCACATTGGAGACGAGCAAACACAGGGAGTCACCACTTACCAGAGCAGAAATTCATGAGCAGAGACCTCCGCAGGAACAGAAATCTGAACTGTCATTCACAAATTGCTGGCGGTTCCGTGTGGGCGACCCTGAGCGTTAAGAACTTCAGGGAGACCCGGTCACAGGAAGGCAGGCATGATGCCGTGAGATTCACCTCCAGGAGACCGACCACGTCCCCACCTTGAGTATCAGAGAAAAATCCCTCTACGCTTCCAGCAGGAGGCGAGAGAAGGAACCATGTCTAAGATGCCTGGGAGCACTCTGTTTTTCTTCATAAGGCCTGCCCACAGAGGAAAGCAGTTAACCAGAGCCAGAATTAACCACAGCTGGGGTATTATCAGGGCCTAACCAACGCAGGAGAAGGGAAACACCCAGCTCCAGCTTCCACTCGCCTTCTACGTGGGAGAAGGAAAACACCCAAAGCTCTACCCGTTCCACCATCCTGTCTTACCCAAAGGAAGAGAAAAAAGCTGAGAAACGCTTGTGGAGTTCACATTTCAGAGGCATAGGCTCACTAAAAGGTGGAGTCAGTCAGAAAGAGCAAAACAAATATCGTATATAAACACATATATGTGGAATCTAGAAAAATGGTACAGATGAGCCTGTTTGCAAGGCAAAAATAGAGACACAGATGTCGAGAACAGATGTACAGATACCAAGTGGCGGGGGGGGGGGGGATGAATTGAGAAATTGGGATTGACATATATACACTAATATGTATAAAATAGATAAGTAATGAGAACCTGCTGTACAGCACAGGGAACTCCACTTCATTGTACAGTAGAATCTAACACAACATTGTAAAACAACTCCACCCCAATAAAAATAAATAAAAAAGACTGAGACCTAATCATAGGGCTGTAGAACACTGCTCAGCCCGCACACTCACTATCACAGTACCAGAGGGCCTGTTTACAGCAGTTTTACTTGACCCATCCTGTCTGACTATCAAGAAGAATCACAAGGCATACCAAAAGGCAAAATCACAACCTGAAAAGAGAGCAAGCGTCAGAACCAGACACAGCAGGGATGTCGGAATTTCATATTGTAAACTTAGGGCAACAATGTTCTGTTTTGTTTTTTAAAAAGGCATAACATATATGAGAGAAAATGAAATCATATACAATGTTCAATTAAAACCACAAAAGAGTAGAAGAATGGAAGGCAAAAATAGAACAAGGGGAACAAAGAGAAAATGGTAATGAATCTGGTAAATATTAATCCAAGTATATCAATAATCACCTTACAGATCAATGGTCTAAATGCACCAATTGAAAGACATTGTCACACTGGACCAAAAAACACTGCATGATCCCAACTACGTGACATTCTGAAAAAGGCAAAATTATGGAAACAGTAAAGAGATCAGTGGTTGCTAGGGGTTATAGGGGAGGGATGACTAGGCGGAGCACGGAGGACTTTCAGACCAGTGGGAGCACTCTGTGTGGCACCGTAACGACGGGTGCATATCACCACGCATTTGTCTAAACCCATAAAGTATACAACAATATGTGACCAGAACTAACCATAATGTAAACTGTGGACTTCGGGTGTTTATAACGTGTCGATGCAGGTTCGTCAGTAGTAGCGAATGTACCACTCTGGTGGATGTTGATATGGGAAAGGCTGTGTATTTTGTGGGGAACAGGGAGCACATGAGAAATCTTTGTACCTTCCCTTCAATTTTGCTGTGAATATAAAACTGCTCTTTAAAAAATTCCCTTAATAAAAACAAATGCTAGAAACTCTGTATCTTGCATCCTATTCTTAAAATTACAAGGTAAATTAACATATTAAAGTCACCAAGAATACTTCCAAAAACAAATCCGTTCAAATTTCCAAGTTTCCTAAAATAATTTGACCATAATTCTCCTCCTAACACCTATAACATCCCACAGAAATAGTGTTCTATAGAACACACTTTGAGAAATACAAACCAAGTGGCAGCTCACCAAATTCAAAGTGGCCTTTAAGGAAAAATAAACAATCTCTTAAAACTTGTCCTGAAGTTACAAGTCTATAAAAGTATAACATGAAAATGAATCAGAAACTTATATAGTTAACTAATTCCAATTTATTGCATCCTTGAAAATGTTGGGAAAAGTGTTGAGATCAAAATTTTCCAATTTTCTATAAGTAGTTGCATCAGGAATTTTCAAAACTAGAACAGCTATCTTAAACTCCTTCATGTTTTTGACCGAATTTACTTCTGGGTCATTCAAACAATTGACAAATACCCTGAAAGGGGAAAGTTTGGTTTAAGTGAGAAAATGAAGAAGACTTGCTTGCTTATAGTTTATTGAAAAAAGAATGAGTGTCTAGGGTAGACTGGGGAGGTCAGAAGTCCTGCATTCCTTATCTAGAATTCTTGTGTAAAAGAATAGCAGGGTCTTAACTGCCAATGCACACAGCTGAGCTAATTCAGTCAGTGTTTACCATTCTGCCCCTTCTTAGAAAAGCTCACCCAAAGAGGTAAATGAAGTCAAAGATGGAAAAAGGATACTAAAATTTGGGGGAAAAACAACTAAGCTCACTTCCTCCTTTATCACCATGGCATAATGAGGAAGGTGGAAAAGGAGTGGACATACTCTTCACAGCAGCAGAACAGATACAGAACCATCCTCACCACACAAGCTTCCTCACCGGGTGTCATTACATTTACCTTTGTAAAGTGGGAACCTGATGTCTCTTTACTCTGCATCTTCAAAAGTCTTTCTAGTTTGTGCCTTTTCCAAGTGACCACAGCGTGGGGGAAAATTCTAAATAAGTTACATAGTAATTTTAAGTTTGAATAAGATGTAAAATTGAGATTGCACAATTATTGACAGGGAAGCAAAATGCATTTCTTCTATGGAAAGTCTGATGCCACATGAACATAAAGTTGGATGCATACTTCGAAGTGTCAGGGGTTTTATCAAGAACAAAAGAAAGCACAAATCCAGAGAAGTAATTAGAGGTCAAAGTAAAGCCATTTTCAGTTTTTGCAAAATAAGCTGTATTAAGCCTAAACATGAATTAATTTTGAAAGAAAAGAGACTCCAGCATAATCTGGGGGTCCAGGAAAACACTGAGATTTATCCTAGTGTTTTGGGTTCAGCAAAATACATGTTGCCAAACGTTTTCCCCCTTAATTCGGAAAAGGCATGCATATTTCAAAGGAAATTTAATCCATATGTTTCTGATTCATTTACACTTAATTCATCAAAATGTTGTTTTGTAAGAGTTATTTGGTGTCCAAGAACTCTTATAAGACTCTTCTCTTTGAACCAGAAAGCCTTGCGTTGCCAGAACTAAATGGAACTTTCTATGCAAAAAAAAAGAGTAGGACCTGGTGTTCCTCTAGGAGGTTTGGCCTCAAAACTAGACTCTACTCCTACAGGGATGAGGTCGAGTCACAGGTAATGCTGAGAATTAGCAGGGATCCTTTAGTTAGATAAAGAGAAAACTGCCAAACAACCCTCTCCAGTGAAACAAACGGATCGTTCTGTTATTGAGAAGCAGTTTTTGTTTTCATTTTTTATTATGGAAAACCATTCCAATGTCTCAACAAGAAAATGAAGGACCTTGGTCCTTAGCATGGAATGTTATACTTAGTTATTAACCATGAATAAATATGTTATTTTATAAAACAATAGCAAAAGTGTATTTCCTCTGGTATTTCAAGCATTTTGTTATACAAATAGTGAGCTTCCTCAGTGCCTTCGTGTACTTCACTACTTGTTCTGGACCTTGAGAATGCGTTCTTTTAATATAATTGATGTTCAAGTTTTTCCACTATCCATTAGGCTTTTCTCTTTGGGCATGTACTTGCTTAACTTCCAAGACTTCAGATATTGGTTCTTCTGTCTTTTTTTTTTTAATAAGCATGCAAAATCTCTACATTTAAAGCCATATTATCCTGCGATGCATTTACTGTGCTTATTAACTTGATTGTGCATATATTATGGCAACAGTTCAAAACATCTTTTCCAATGACCTAAACCTCATGATGCAGTTTCAGTGCTATCCCTTGATAGATGTGGGAAAGCCCACGGTCACTTGAATGACAATGAGACACAGGGATCTAAAAATACGGACCTCATCAGATTTAAAACGACTCTGAAAATTTCCTGTGATTGAAACCATGAAACAGTTCAGTGAAAATAACTTGAGTGAACTATTAAGCAGGAACAAAAGTGGTTGCTGTTAATGTTTTAATAATCAAGCTAAACTAAAAACAGTTTTGAAAAATGCATACTATAGACAAATTCTGTAATAATATTGATTATGAACCTTCATATGACACTAGTGATATAATTTCTTTTAACTTTTTTTACTGTAAAATATGAACGTTATATAACTTAAATCAATCGTAACTGTCATGGGAAAAAACTACCTCAATTATCATCACAAAAATTTTGTTGAGTACAATCTAAAAACTAAAGACACAGCTTAATGAACGTATGAATTTATTGAAATCTTAGTATGCAAAAAATATTTTTTTTAATCCTAAAAGGCATGTAACTGTGTCGTGCAAAGTATAAGATCTGGAGCTCACGGAATTGTCTTATTTCTTCCCGATAATTATAACATGAGAAAGAGGCGTCGACAAACAGAACCTGAATCAAGTCGTAGCTCTACCATTTAGGAACCACGTTCCATCGAGCAATCGTCTTAAAAATTCTCTATGAATCAGTTTCCTCATCCATAAAATGGGTAAAATAATATTCCTGCCCCAAAGAGTAAGAATTAAATAATATATGTGTTAAAGTGATGCTCGCTGTTACAACAAAGAAACGCCCAAACACATAATGACTCTGACACGACACACATTTATTTCTCACACACATACAGGCCCAAAGGGGTATTTCTGATTGTCGGGGGATCTACTTCAAACAGGGATTGGAACCAAAGCTCTTTTCATCTGTAACCACATCTTTTTCGACCCATCACTTCTAACATTATCGTGCTTCTCCGCGGCAATCCAGCCGGAAAGGGGAGAGCACGGGACACCACACGCGAGCCGGCTTTAGGGACCAGGCCTGGAAGTGGCACACCGCGCTGTCATTCACGTCCCCGCGGCCGGAGCTAACGCGCGTGGCCACACCTAACGACGAATGAGGCGGGGAATGTACCCGTTGGGTGGCCAGGAAGAAGAGGAAACAGGATGGGAGAAAACAGCCCTTCTTCGCCACATGTAAAGTGCCTAGCGCTCTTCCGTCATGTAACAAGTATGCAATAAATGTTATCTATCACCATTACTAACACAGTTTCCCTTAAGTCAAGACACTTAGTTTAGGAAACAACAGCTTCATTGGCAGGGCAGGTGAATACACACTTTTCTCTATATTTATTACATGGCTGAGAAACTCATGTTCAAAATTAAAACACAAAAAGTTTTAGAGAAAGAGCTTAATACATTTAACGGCTGGATATACCAAATAGGGTTCTAGACAGAAGACTATTATACATTCTTTAATAATACTATGTACAGTCTTTAATAATACTGTGGGGAAAAGAACCAAATGGGTTTTTCTCAGACTTCGAATATTCAAAGACCCACGTTTAGCAGATTAGAACAAAATCTTTAGATAGCTGCATTTCAAAGAACATGACAGCAAACCTCAAACTGTTGTCAGATGCCTCAGCTGCACGACCGTCCTGCTGTAGAGCACGCAGCTTCCACGGCGTACAAGTCGAAAATAGTTTTCGTTGTATACGTAGAGTTCCCATTGTATTATATTTTTCAATCGTGGAATAAGGTCCATGCAGATAACTATCTTCACATATTTCTCTTCAAGTAAAGATCTAAAACTATACTTATCTCTCAACGGCAATGTGGAAAACCTTGTGAAACGATCATTCCTTTTTAAAAAAAAAAATCTAAACAAAAAGTTGAAGATTTCTCAGGGTCTGTCTGGTTCTAATGGTAAAGCATTGCCAATCCAAGGGGCAGATTTCAGCAGCTTTAAAACGAGTTAATTAAAATCACCCTTCCCTTAACTTGCTGCGTTTTCTGTCTCTTTGCTTGGCCAAACTTGTCCATTAGTATAATATTAAACAAATGAGAACAAAAGGAAAAACGAAGCAAGGTTCTTTCTATGCATATTTCTAAGACCAGGCAGCGTACGTTCCAAAACCATGTCTCAAAGCCAAAACTGTTGTGAAAATAAAGCAGCTTTTTGGCCGGTTGAAAATTACTTGAATTCGATGCTTGTTTTACATACTGAAAACTGCAGTTTAAAAAGTAATGGCAAAGCAGATGCTACTAAAATACAGCCCTCTTTTTCACATACAAGGCTTCGAGGGGCCTTTGAAATACACCCAAGAAAGCAGGTTGCCTCATCCATTCTCTGAGGCAATGTCTAATGAAGCCTCATGTTATTTTCCCCCACAGTTTGTTAACCTTGAAAAACAGAGCTTTCCTGAATGTCCCCAACAACCTTGGCTTTCTGATCATGTGATCAGAGAAAGACATACACTCTGGCTTTCATTAGCTTGAGGACATCTGCAAGTGGAACACAAAACAATCTCGCTTGCTGCTCTTGTTCTCTCATCCAGACCGAACAGCGTCACGTCAACAACTGCAGCAAATGGCCCGGCTGGAGCAAACGGCAACATTTCAGAAATCAGAAGCTTAACATCGCCATTCAGAAGGTGGACCAAGCGACGACTAAACCCTCCTGCATCTAGGCCGCAGGCTAGAGACTGACTTTTATATATATTTCCAGAAAGAAAGTGCATCCAAACCTGAACACTGAGAGAAAAGTAAGTGCTCCTGGCACAGGAAAGAGATGTGGCAACAGGTACCCCTGGCGGGCGGGTAAATGCAGAAGTGGAACAAAGGGTGGTGATCCCTGCCTGCAGTGGGTGGGCAGTGTGCTGTGGTCCCATTGTTATTAAAGACAAGTCATAAAAGCAGATACTGTTTATTTCTGCGGTGGCAGTCCTTAGGCTTTAGCTCCTCCTCTGGCCACATTTTTTAAAATAGCTCCATGCCATTCTTATTATGTGCAGGCTTTCTTTAGACCCAGGGCAAGACAATGGAAAAACCGACCTAAACAAAAACAAACGGAAACTAAATGCTTTGGGTTTTCTTTAATAACACGTCAGCCACAAGGTAGGTAATTGCCTTCCAATAAAGGAACTACTTGCTGGGTCACTGTGCCCAAGTGAGAATTTTAACATCTCTAAGACCATACATTATTTTTTTTAATTTTTCATAGAATCTAGTTTTGTGCAGCCAAAGATACTTTTGAGCTTCATGTTTATTCCCAGGGCCAATTCCATGAGAAAAATAGACTAAATTGAATGGCAGAAGATACTCTACTGTATCTTCAATGGAATGCTTACCAACGCTGGACTGAAACTAAATGATGAGGCCCTAACCCCTTCTATTTGTAGATGTTCTAAGTTCTAAGAGTAAAGAATGCTTTCTCTTTTTTATAATTACATTTGGGCAACTCTTTACAAGTACAAAATTACTTTCTCACTGGCTCTGTCACTACCACCCATAGCAACCTCAAGAGATGCACCAGCAGAGAGCTGTGACCACGTGTGGCAGATAAGGGAGGGAGAGACAAGAAGCGCCGGAGCTGGCAGCTGAACCCAGGGTGTCAGAGGCTAATCCCCGCGCACTTCCCGCTGCACCCTGCTGTCACTACCCAAATGCAAGGAGCCGAACTGCGGAGCTCCTGCTCTGACCTCCTCTGACCTTCCCAGGGAGGGAGGCTGTCATTTATGCCCAGAAAATGCATGAATGAGTTCACTCGAGTCCTTCCCACGGTGGCCTTTTCTAGAAACCTGCGCTCTTGGCCAAACAGCAGTGTGAGGCACCTCTTACATGTCCTGTGCGTTCTCTCTTCAAAACCCCTTGACGGCCCTGAAAGGGCAGCGTGACCGTGCTCTTCATTCATACATGATACACAGAACCTGGGAAAGACGAATAATTCCAAGAGCATCTTGCTAGGGAACGGCAGAGGGGGAATGTGGACCTGAGTGCGTCTGCGTCCAGCACCCGTGCTTTTGGCATCAGACGACGCTCTCATGGCCCACAGTCAGCCAAAGACCGCAGGTTTGCATTTAAAACTAGCTAAGTAAATAAGAAACTGTCAGAATGTCCTATGCTTCTTTAGTATCTTTTTCAGCTCACTACCTCATTCGAGACTCTCTTGTCTCCCAGCATTTAGGTCTACAGTGAGGTTTCAGCATAGCTTTTTCTTTGTCTTCAGTCTTATGAAGACTATTTTCAACTAATATCTGCTGCACTAGTTCTCCATCTTATAGCAAGTGACTATTTAAGAAATAATTACTATGAACCAAGCACTGTGCTACACATTGCAAAGTAAAACAAACAAACAAAAAAACAAAAACAACAAAAAAACAAGAAACAGTAAACCACCTCCAAGGAGCTTATGGTCCAGCTAGAAATACATGATTTCAAATGATAGCAGAACACATTTATATGCTCAGCTCAAAAACACTTTGAAAGTGTCAATGCTCAAACAAGAGAGAAATGCAGGGTTAGGAAGCTCTGAAGCCCAACTACGCAACAATAACATAGGAGCAGCTGCCATCATTTTAGTGCCTTCCGCTGCGATAAGGTGTCATCTTTGGGTTCTTACTCATTAAAAAACTTGCTCCACCATCCATGTGGGATCCAGATATATTAGTGAATTATTTTCCACTCAGAGTTCTCTTCCATCTCTCTTCAGTCAATCTAAATTCTCCCAGCTCAGGTTGTACCCCTTATAAAAAGACTTCACTTGCCTCCAATCACCAATCGCATTTCCTATACACCTTGACATTTTGTCTACTCCACATCTGAGCAGTGATCATTTGATTGCAAGTGACAGAAGCAACTCAAATTAGTTTAGGCCAAGAAAAGGAGATTACTGGTTCCCATTTATAAAAATTTTCTATAAATTCATCATAACGTGCCATCCTGACCTAAGAAGCAAAACTTCTCTCAATGGAAATAGTGACCTACGTCACTATCCGTTTTTTGTTTATGAAGAATAAAACACAGGCTTAATTTTAATTCCATCAAAAATTTTTAACCTATACCTATGCAGGTGGAAAATCTTACTATGAATATACAGCGAAAAAGGAATGGTTGTTTTCACTTGTTTTTTTCTGAAAGGAGAATCTATCTTTGCCAGTTGAAATGCCCTAACATACATACGTAGTAGCCTTTCTGTCATTGAGCCATCATGGTTGTCAGCCTTGGTCCATTAGAGTCATCTGGGAATATTTTAGAAAGAACTCAGCGTCACCCTCCCTCGCCCTCAACACCAGATGGGTTCCATCAGAAGCCCAGGAGGTAGAGTCTACATAGATATTTTTTTTTTATTTTTTTATTTTTTGGGGGTACACCAGGTTCAATCATCTGTTTTTATGGAGGTAGAGTCTAGACAAGAGTGTTTCTTTCAGGTTCACCGCGTGACTCCAGTGTGCTGTGAGGACTGAAAGCCCAGCTTCTGTCTGCTGCCCGCATTATACCCTCTACTCAGCCAAGGAGTTAGCAGTGCTCCTCAGTTAGTGACAACAGGATAGAAAGTTAATTCTGGCTACTAGACAGGACAAGACAAGAAGTGATTAACAGAAGAATTCACACACACTTATTTTTATCCCCATATGTGGCCATGGCTCTTAGTCATGGAACCCAACAATTTGCAATGTCATTGGAAGCATCGCTTCCTGACCATAAAATACTAGAATCTTTATATGTGTCCTCCATTCTTTGAGGTTTTGTTTGTATTTTGAGGTTTTTCGTTATTTTGGGCCCATGAAGTGAGCCAGGGAATTGTTTACCATTATTCAAAGACTTCACAGAAAACATGAATTGGAGGTTTAGACTACTGCCTCCACGCAGAAATAGGCAGGATCGAATGTATGGCCAGTTGATGCGCCGTTCCAGGCCCTGTTCTGAAGCAGAAGCCCAACCACTTGAAGTTGTTAAAGGACATTTATTTGAAAGGACTTGTTAGTGAGCCATGTGAAATGACAGGCGCTATAAAGTTGCCCGTAAATGTCACTTGTAATTAAAGATAATGCATGCATGGTAGCTCGTCTAAGAAAATATAGGACCGCGTTAGAAGGAGAAAAGCAGCTTAGCTGCTGTTTTATTCATAGGTTACTAGTAACAACAGCAACAACAACATCAGAGCATTTTGTGGAAGAAGGGAGTCCTTTACACTGACTGCACTGGAGGAAAAAGTCTTAATAGGTGGCAGCCGGTTGCTTAAGGGTTTGTTTCCCGCCCCCGCCTTTCCCCACTTACCTTGACTCCTGAGCCACTGCTGACACAGGAAGGAAATCTTTGTCTTCAGAATCAATGACTTACTCTCAGTGGCCCAACTGGCAGCAAGTAGAAATAAACAAACACAGAAACCTCTTACTTTGCAATATTAGCAAAGAAAACACTGACCTTCCACCTCCTGCCTAATCTACCCCCAATTGCTTTTCTGACACCAAGCCTAGCAAGATGAAAAGGGGTTTTCAAACGAAGGAAAGAAACATCTGGACTTCAGACTCCCCTCCAAAGCAGAAGCCAAGCCTGCAAAGGTTATGTTTCCACGAGCCACGCGAGACGAAGGAGAAAGTTCCATTGCTTACCCCCCTTGACCTTGGCTTTAACGCAGGAGCACGCTGATCCTGATGGGGAGATTAAAACGCCAGGTTCAGAACTGCTCACCCAGCAAATTCGCAAGGGGAGTACTAAGAGTTCTTTGGCACTCTTGCTTCATATGGAATTAACAGGGACGATCCCAGGCCACAGATTTAGCAATATTTTAACTCAGTGTGCAAAATTTCAAAGATAAAGCCTGAGATTGGAAGCAGGACTGAATTTTTCGAACACTGCTTTCGTGGTAGACTTTGTTAAGAAAATACGGCATGTGTGAGAGCTGTTGAAATATTTCTTTATGGAAGGAAAAGAAAACTGGAGGCCATTGGGGCCATGAGAGGTAAAGAATAAAGGTGCAGGGCGACAAACCCCAGCACGTTTTCTTTGACGTATTGCTGCTCCACATTGCGAAGGCGTGCTACCTTCAGGGAAAATCACTCATATCACAGCAAAACAGCACGTAAATCATCATGCCTTTCCTCCGTAAACACCAACACACTTTTGAATAAATCAAAAATAGAAACTTCAAGCCTAAAATTCGGAAAATCTGACAGAAAGATTGACAACAAGAGAGATTAACAACAGAGGTCCGCGGCAGTCCACTGGTCCGGCTCCTACGCGAAAGCATCCTGACTGACAGCCTGCGGAACGGGGCTCTGGCCCCGCCTCGGCCACCACCACACCCGCCCCGCAGCCAAGCTTCTTAGGTCCTTTGGGCCTTAATTTCTTCATCAGTAAAATAAAAGCGTTGGAGCAGAGGAATTCTAGAACCAAAGTACTTACAGACAGTCTGGAAGTTGTGCACACCTGCTTGAGATGACCACACCTCCACTTTCAACTCGGTTTTTCTGATATCCCAACTCTTAGAGGTTTCTCCCTCTTCCCTCTTCAGGATACTCATCAGCTCCCCCACTGATCTAACCCTTAGCTTAGCTCAGTGCTAGTCATCTGCTCTAATGTCTTCTCTCTCTATGAGATTATAAATTCCCCTGAGGCACAAAATGACCTGTTTTCAATGGCATCCCTTAGTGAAATTAAAAGAGTTCTGCACAAGGTAGACGTTTGCATGTGTTTCTTGGATAGAAGTATGAATGAGTGAATGTTTGGCACTTAATAAGTATTGGGTTAATTGACCAGTTACTATTAAGGCTGAATCACAAAAGTAAGCCGAGAGAAACACTGATTTCTAGAAAGCAGGACCTAGTCATTAGACCAAAACGTTGCCCAGGCTACATTTGTTAGACGGTAAGAAAAATAGTTCCACTTTAAAATCCCTATATTATCCCTGTTTTGACAGAATCACAATTCACCTGAAAATCTTAAAGATACACAACGAAATAAATCAACTGACATAAAAATATTTGTTGTTATAGTATATTTTTTTCATAAAAGTGGGATGAAACTCTACATCTTCCTAGTCCTTATTCATGTACTTATTTTCTAGTGTTTTTGGGGTCTTTGCTCTATTTTATTAACTAATATAGAAATGCTTAACTCTATCATTGTAGCACCATTTAAAAGGATATAAATAATCACATTTTTCTGTTTCTATTAAAACTTAATTCAGCACAGCTAGTGTAAATTCACTGGCCACCTTTAACATCTACTGTTTTTACTCATTCCCTACCACATATATACTAAAGAAAAGCTCTTAACAGCATTGGATACAAGAATTAACATATTTATGGATTTTACCAATATTACTGGCTCCTGTGGCCAGACATTTTCAATTTTTATCACATCAGAAAAGTGCTTACGTCATAAAATTCAACTGGAGAAATAGATAACAACGTCCAAGCAAAAGGAGAAAATAAGAGGCTCTGACGTTATGAATCTTGCAATATGACCAACAAGAGTTCTCTTCCACCACCACATGGAAAGTTCTCTTACTTACTAATTAAGCTCTGCCATCCCCCTGCTCCTTACTCCGTAAACACCAATTTTCCCCAGCACATAATCTCAATTAGTTTTTCCTATGCTAATAGCTGAGGAGACATGACACACATTTTTCCCTCTTGGATTTCGGTTATCAGCTTACATTTGAGAGGAAAGTACATGGAGAAAAATCATAGCCAGATGGGCAAGATTAATTCCTAAGAGAAAGAAGTCACAAGACAATTAAGGACCACAAATTAGGTAAGCAAGAAATATGACAGCTTTGTTCCGTGTACTGCATCTTCAGCCAGTGGCTGGGATTTAAAAAAATAAACATTTTCTTCACATGTGGTCTTCAGTTCCCTGTTAAAGTTTACTATCACAAACTTTCATTTTGGCCAAAATGTATTTTAAAATATTTGTTCATCTCATCTAGTCACAACCAAATCATTGGGAAACCCCAAACCAGTTAAGGCTATTATAGGTTGGTTCATTGCAATCACACACACACACACATACACACACACACACACGTGACCACAACGTTTTCTTCAAAATCCATTTCATCATCAGAGTTTTGTTTTGGAAAAGCCTGTCCCTTTTCCCACATCCCTACCTTAAAAGGACAACTTCAATTCCAAGTGCCCCAGATAAATAGGAACACTGAACTCATAAAGGCAGTCAGAAACAGAAAGCAAAGCCAGCAAGAACAATGCTTGGCACACACTTGCCCTTCACGTCGTGTGATGACGGAGTTCAGCCTGCACCGGCACCAGCCGGTCCTCAAGGTGTAAGCCTGAACTCGAAGCAAGCCAGTCGGGAGAAGTGGATCAGGGAGCCAAGTCACACCTGTGACGTATCTTCTGGTCCTGAGTATGAGAAATGTTGACCAGAGGATCTCAGAGTCACTAAAACAGCAGAGCTGTTAGGCATGTTTATCAGATTGGCCCAAGTTTGATATGACAGAAACAGCATGTTCTGCTTTTCAGGGAGCCCACTGGTGTAAATACCACTCAAGCAGCCCATGAACTCCAATGGAGATCTGTTTATTTTGCACATAACAGAAGGAGAAGATTTTTCTGACATTTTTGCTCTGAACTACGCAGAAAAAACTTAACCACTGATTGGACCTGACACAAAAAGAAAAGAAAGTAGTAGCTTGATGCCAAAAACTTCTCTCTGAAAGATCAGTTATTTTAAATATTTTTAGTGACCATCAGATGGAATCCTTTGCATGGGATTATATTTGGTTATTCTCCTAAAAAATATACAGTTAACTCATTACTCACTTAAAAGATGCAGCTCAAGAATAATTTTAAGCAACAACATTATTCAGAATAACTAAACCTTAAGTAGACTAAAAGTTTCACAGAAAATAAAAATTATTTCCAAAGAATAGCTTTTTGTTTTTCAAATGAAATTATGTAGCACGGTTTCTCTGAAATTAAGTGAAATCCCTTAGCAAAAAGTGAAGTAGACAGCTAAGAGAAATGAGCTCTCTTGAACGTTGGTATTGGGAATATAAAATACAGCTTTTCTGTAGAGCAATTTAGAATAGTTATCAAAAGCCTTAAACATGTTTAAAACCTTTACAATTATTCTACCTCTAGGAATTTTTCCTAATAAGTAAACTAAGATGCAGATAGAGTTATATACAATAATATTCCTTGTGGAGTAAACACTGGAAATATGCCCCAAAATAAGGAATGTCCAAAAATAAGGAATTTGTTAAATAAATATACTACATCCAATGTGATAGAATACTGCTTAGCAGTTTAAAATGATGCCATAGAAAAACATTTAACAGCATTAGAAAATGTTCTTGACGTTTCATTAAATGAAAAATCAGGTTATAAAACAGTAAGTATGATACGATCACAATTTGTAATTTCTGTAAATGTATAGGAAAAGGGCTCAACGTGTATCCTGCAGATCAGTACTGCCCAGTAGGAATACGGTGCAAGCCACATATGTGATTTTTAATTTTCTAATATCCACATTAAAAAGTAAAAAGAAACAGATTAATTTTAACAGTATACTTTATTAAACCCAATATATTCAAAGTATCATTTCAATACTATGTAATCAATATAAAACACTATTAATGGGATTTTATTTCATACTAAGTCTTTGAAATTTAATGTATATTTTACATTTACAGCACATCTCATTTCAGACCAGCCATATTCCAAGTGATGAAGAGCCACATGCAGCTAGGACTACAATGACAGGCAGTATTCCTCAATAATGCAGGATGTGGGTGATTTCTGTCTCTATCTTTACACTTTGTTATACATTCTACTTTTATAATCAGAAAAAAAAATCAGTATTTCTAGATACATAAATAGACTGAGACAAAGGGGGAAATGTTATATATATATATACACACACACACACATTATATATATATATATAAAATAAAAAGTTATATAATATGTATGTATATTAGAGACCCAGATGCAGAGGGTTCTGATTCTGTTACTTTACAACTGTACAAGTCCTGATCTGAAAATGCAAATAATAATATCAATCTCTTAAAAGCATTAAGAGTAATGAGGTAATATATATGAGATGACATAGGTAAAAACCAGCAGAATGCCTGGAAAATAGAGGCTACTTAAAATTAATTTTTCATCTACCTAAAAGTTTTCCTACCGAAAAAAAAATAAATCCTACAGGTGTATATTGAACATCCCTTGAATCAATGGTAAAGTTTAGATATGCCACGAGCCCTTTAAAGGAAGGAGTTTTGCTTCCTTTTGTTTTTCAGGTTTTGATCTACAGAGTCTAGCACAGTGCCTGGCACATTTGTTATATAAATTAATAAATGAATGAACAAATTAATGGCATTTGGATAGGCTGTACCTTTTAAAGCACTTTTATCTGAATGACTTTTTCAAATGTTCTTCCCCCTTTCAGTATTAATAATTTGAAATCATAAAGTACCAAAACAAAAACAAAACAAAATGAGAAAAACTTACATCTATTTAAGATTTCCCTCATCCCAATTTTTCTTCTGCTGGTTTCTGCCACCTTCCACCAATCTCCTCTAAAGATTAACAGTTTGACATCCTTTCCTGAAACTTCCACGATACTTTGTTTTCTTCTATTTTAGCATTTATTACGTTCTACTTGAATTATTTCTGTGCATGGGTCAAATCCCTCAATAGACTGACTTCCTTGAATGCGGGCAAGGTGCCCCTTCTGCAGTGCCGAGAACAGAGTCAGTGCTCAATACCGTCTACTCTATGCGTGAAGGAATGAATGAGTAGCAGGACTAGACTGTCAGCTCCTCACAGTTTACATCTTTATTTCATTCGTGTTGTATATCTCACTGTGCCTCTCGTATTTGTGTTCAGATATGTACAGAGACAATAGCTGCGAGTATTAATTTGCTCCCTGCCTGCTACCAACATTACCCTGCCTCCCAGCTCACCAAATTCTCTCTCTTGGTTCTCTCTACCCGACTTCAGTACAGAAGTGTTACCTACAACAGAAAAATAGCAAAGGACTATGCACACTGAAAAGTTTAGATACAGAACTGCAGGTTAAGCTATCCTGTTCTTAGATAAATTCAGCTAAAGAAGAGAAGACAAAATGATGGAGAATCTATAAAGACTGAGGAGAAAGGAAGAACAACACCTCTGTGTTTGGAGATGGGGAAGGCTGCTCAGTGAAGGGCACAGCTGTCTAATCTGTGTGGCGCCCTCCCCTGAATAACTACAGTCCAGTAGAAATACCTGTACGTCCTTCGTGTAGATGATGAAAAACTTGCCTTTTGTGAGGAATGCTGCTAGCATCACATGAAATTTTACGCCTGGCCAAAGCGGGATTAAGTGAACCAGCTTAGGGCTGTCCAATTTATGCCTACTACGCATGCTCTGAATGTGAAATGAACAAATAAATAGTTGTTTTCTTTGTCACTTTTAAACAGTTTTAAAGTTACCAACTATATCACCTAGTGCAAAATAAGCTATACAAATTCTTGGCTAATACATAGGCAAAATCAGCTTCCATAAATATGTTACTATCATGTTTTGCTGATTTATAGAAATATGGAGTCCTTTCATTTGTGTCCAACTTCACACCACTGAATTTATTTTAGACTTCACTTTCAAATTCTATGCTCACTTAGTTTTGTTTTGTAGGGTTGATTGGTTGGTTGGTTAGTTGGTTGGTTGGTTGGTATTTTAGAACTCAACTGCAAAGAGTTGAGTTAACCATATTCTCCATCTCGTAACACACGATCCTTACCAGCTATACAGAGCTGTTCTCGTTTATTTTCCCCTTCTTATCTATCTCCACTTTCATTCCCCTCTTTCCACAGACATCAGTTCTAACACGTTTGAAACATGTTCATAAATATTCATGTATGCTTATATTTAGTGTTGTTTATATATTTCTTCTTTTATTTATATGAATGCTATGCTATAGATATTCTCTGTCAAATATTTCAACACTGTCTTTTTAATACCTATCCACAGAGACCCTCACTTCTGTGCAATATTCCATTGTATGCATCCGCCATATTTTATGTATCCATTCCACTGATGATGGAGACCTATGTTGAGAACTCCCAACTGCTTTTAAAACACATCAAAATAAGCATCCTCACAACTATTCTCCCTGTAGGGTTATAAATTGGGAGTATAAACTGTTGACTCCAAGAGCCAAAGTAGATTTAATTTTAGCAAAATTGCTCTACCCATTTATCTTTTCTGTGTAAGAATTCCCACTTCCTTACACCTTCATAACCACTTGATATTATCCACCTTTTTAAATTTTGTCTTTGGTGTGCCTTTGGTAAGACTCATGGTTTCAACTCCAACATGTAAAGGTTGGAAGTTGTCAGCTTTACCCTTACAATAAGAAAAAAAATGAAAAAAATGAAAATCAACAACTTTTCTTAGAGTTATTAAAAAACTGAGACTGTAGAGCAACCTGCCTCCACAAAATCTGGAGAGACAGGACAATCCAGAGAGTCACAGGCCGTACCTGCTAATCTGGAGCAGAAGCCCCTGGAACCGTAAACTGGTAGGAACACTTAAATGGTGATTGTGAAAAATTGTTAGAGGCTGACTGTGGAATGCATGAGAATGAGAAACTCCTGGAAGCCACAGTCTTAGGGAGGCCCACACATTCATGCGTTTTACCTCTTGGAACCCTACCAAGTTCTCACAGTGGAGAGCTGAGAAAGATCCCCTGATGGCTATGGCAGACAGAGGGTAAAAATAATCGTCTGAAATATGCCCAGAGCATTCTCCATCACAAAGGCCTACTCTCCAGGAAAAAAGACTTTACAAGACTTTACTAGAGCCTCATCTTACCTGAGGGAGGAAACTTCCCACACTACAGCCCCCTCTAGCCTTCCTGTCGTACCTAAGACTGGAAAAAACTATGAAGCATTTGTAACGGTCACAGCCAAGGGATACAGATTTACTAAAACCTGAGACTTAATCATAAGAGTATAGACCAGTTTCCTTCCTCCACACGTGATCACCACAGCCACAGGACTCCAGTACAATGACAGTAGATTATAGCTGAGAGAGCTACATGATACAGATTCTATCTAAGGAGGTGTTCTTACAGAAGCCCAAAAACAGATAAGGACACAGGAAGAATTTAAAGCCTCTGGTACCTAAAGCTACAGCAGACATTAAATCATATAGCCCAACTCCTAGCCAGAGTAACATAAAAACTCACCATAAGGCCTATTTACTTCAGTTCCTATTACCCAATACCTCATGTCCATCTTCCAACAAAAATTACAAGGCATGTTGAAAGGAATGAAAAAACATAGTCTGAAGAGACAAAGCAAGCATCACAACCAAACTCAATATGACAAAGATTTTATAACTATCACGCAGGGAATTTAAAATAACTGTGTTATGTTATTTTATGATGTGTTACATTTTATGCGCTAATGGAAAAAAAACAGACAACAAGTAAGAACAGATAGCGATGTAATCAGAGAAGTAGAAACTCTAAGGAAGAACCAAAGAAAATACTAGAAATCAAAAGCACTGTTAGAGAAATGAAAACATCTTTGATTGGCTTATAAGTAGGCTAGACATGACTACAGTCTACTATGCCTGAAAACAAAGGTGAAGTGAAGAAGATATGTATAAGAAGTGTCTGATATAGGCACAAATATAATAGTTATGTTGAAAATTGAATTCCGCCATCTCTTAATAGAATTTTGTTTCACCAAATAAAATTCTGGTCTTGATGCTGTAATATAACAGCCCATCCTAAGGATTCTAACTAGGCTCTAACCTACAATAAACAAGTTGTCTTAAAAATTATACAGTCAGGGGCTTCTTAGGTGGCGCAGTGGTTAAGAATCCGCCTGCCAGTGCAGGGGACACGGGTTCGATCCCTACTCCAGGAAGATCCCGCATGCCA
This sequence comes from Hippopotamus amphibius kiboko, assembly GCF_030028045.1. Classification (NCBI taxonomy): domain Eukaryota; kingdom Metazoa; phylum Chordata; class Mammalia; order Artiodactyla; family Hippopotamidae; genus Hippopotamus; species Hippopotamus amphibius. The sequence continues at coordinate 239,379,660 of NC_080186.1, forward strand.
CAGAGCAACTAAGCCTGTGTGCCACAACTATTGAGCCTGTGCTCTGGAGCCCGTGAGCCACAACTGTTGAGCCCATGTGCCACAACTACAGAAGCCCATGCAACTAGAGCCCTAGCTCTGCAACAAGAGAAGCCACAGCAATGAGGAGCCTGCGCACCATAACAAAGAGTAGTCCCCACTTACTGCAACTAGAGAAAACCCACATGCATCAAAGAAGACCTAACACAGCCAATAAATATATAAATAAATAAATAAATTTATTAAAAAAAAGTTAAAAAAATACTACTTATTAAAAAAATTGTACAGTCAGAAGGGTTGCTGTTAGCAAGATGGAAGATTAGAAATCCCAAAACCCTTCTTCCCCTCATAAAAACACTGATTCACCAACAATACACAGATCAATCTCCTTTATGAGAAATCCAGAAACCAGCTAAGAGGCTCCTACATGCCAAGCTACCATGAAACCAGGTGCAATGAATTTTTGGAAAATTCATAACACCTCTTATCATAGTCCCTCCCCTGGTACAGAACCATGTGATTGGAAATTCCATGGGGAGGAAAAAAGAAGACTGGATTTTACATACCATGTTCTGATTTTTCAAGGAAGCTACCTGAGGGACTGGCTTCTGTCTCACCTATCTCAGAGCACTAATGGGAGCCAGGTAGTCTAAATTACTGGAAGACTTTGAGAACAAAAGAGACCTGAGTGGTGTACTGCTGCTCCCGAGGACCCATGATATAGCAGACATACACCAAAGGGAACAAGAGATTGCAGGCCCCTGAAGAAAAAAGAATTGCACATATCTCTAATTAAGAATCTACATGTACAACTCTAAAAAAGACATAACCACAGAAAATGCTTGAGTGGCCCCAGAATGCCTGGCTAGGCTGGTTGGTGGTGGTCTTGCCCTGAATAAAGGCAGTTCACAAAGACTAGGATAGGAGGCTTTTTTTTAATGCAGGAATACAAACACAAAATTACAAGGAACATGAAAAAAAACAGGGGGCAATGGACCAATCAAATGTACAAAATAAATATCTAGAAACTGGCCCAAAAGAAAGGGAAGTATAAGAATTTCTTAACAAAGAATTTAAAATAACCATCATAAAGGTGTTAAATGAGCTCAGGAAAATGATGCATGAACAAAATTAGAATTTCAACAGAGACAGAAAATATAAAAAAGAATCAAGAAGCTGAAGAATTCAATAAATGAACTGAAAATTTCACTAGAGAGGTACAACATCAAACTTGATCAAACAGAAGAAAGAATCAGTGAATTCAAAGACAGGTCATCTGAAATTATCCAGTCAGAGGAGCAAAAAGAAAAAAGAATTAAAAGGAATAAAGAAACTCTAAGGGGCTTAAGAGATGCTATCAGGAGGATGAATATATACATTATGGGAGTCCCAAAATGGGAAGAAAGAGAAGAAAGGAAAAAGAAAGAGAGAGAAAAGAGGCAAAAAAGCTTATTTCAAGAAATAGTGATCAAAAATTTCCCAAATTTGGAGAAGGAATGGGCACAATAGATGCAAATACAAGGAATTCAAATAAGCCCACATTAAGATAACTTATAATCATACTGTCAGAAGTCAAAAACAAAGAAAGAATTTTGAAAGAAGCAGCAGATCAGCAACTAATGACCTTTGGGGGTGGGGGGAGGGGATCCAATAAAACTATCAACAGATTTCTCAACAGAAACCTTAGAGACCAGAGGGAGTGGGATGATATACTCAAAGTGCTAAAAGAAAACACTGCCAACCAAAAATAATCTACTTGTAAATCTGTCCATCAAAATGAATGAAAGATAAAGACTTTCTCGATAAAGAAAAGCTGATGGAGTTAATGATCACTAGACCTGTCTTATAGGAAATGCTGAAGGTAGTCCTTCAAGTTGAAAGAAAAAGATGCTAAACAACATGAAAGCATATGAAAGCATCAAGCTCACTGGCAAAGATAAATATATATAGACACACACAGAATACTTTAATACTGCAATGATGGTGTGTAAATCACTTTAATTCTGGTATAGGAGTTAAAAGACAAAAGCATTAAAAATTATTATAACTACAAAAATGTGTTAGTAGATACATAATACAAAAATATGTAGTTTGTGACACCAATAATATAAAGCAGGGGTGGTAAAAGTGTAGGGGTTATGTATGCAAATGAATTTAAGTTGTTAACAGCTTAAATAGATTGTAGTACTTATGTTTTATGTAAGCCCCATGGTAACCAAAAAGAAACTTACAGAAGATACACAAAAGAAAATGAGAATGGAATCAGTGTATCACCAGAAAAAATCAACAAAACCCAAAGACAGCAAGAGATGAAAAGAGAAACAAAAGAGCTGTAACAGATACAAAGCAATTAAGAAATCTGCAATATTCCCTGTCAGCAATTACTTTAAAGGTAAATGATTAAACTCTCCAATCAAAAGACATTGGGTAGCTCAATGGATTAAAAAAAATCATAAAATATGCTGCTTGCAAGAGACTAAAGCAAACAGATGGGAAAAGATATTCCATGCAAGTATTAACCAAAGAGAGCAGGGATGGCCATACTTACATCAAACAAAATACACCTTAGGTCAAAAACTATCATAAGAGATAAAGGACATTATATGATAAACAGTGTCAATTCACCAGGAAAATAGAATAATTATATAAAAACACTCAATATCATACAGCCTAAATATATGAAGCAAACATTGACACAACTGAAAAGAGAAATAGGTATCTACACAGTAATAGCAGAAGATTTCAATTTCCACTCTAAATAATGAATAGAACATCAAGATAAAAGATCAATAAGAAAATAGAAGATCTAAACAAAATTATAGCCCAAATGGACTTAACAGACATATATATAACATTCTACCCAACAGCAGCAGAATACACATTCTTTTCAAGTATATGCAGAACAATGTCCAGGATAGATCACATCCTAGGTCACAAAACAAGTCTTAACAACTTTAAGATGGAAATCATATGAAGTATCTTTTCTGATCATAATGGAATGAAATTAGAAATTAATAGCAGAAGAAAAAGTGGAAAATTCACAAAAATGAGAAACTAAACAACATAAGCTTGAACAACAAGTTAGTCAAAGAAGAAACCAAAAGGCTTATTGGAAAATATCTTGAGAAAAATGAAAACAAAAATACAACATACCAAAACTTATCGGACAGTAATAAGAAGCAAGTTTATAGCAATAAATTTCTATACTAAAAAAAAGAAGCAAGTTCTCAAATAAACAGCCTAACTTTACACCTCAAGGAGCTAGAAAAAGAATAAAATTAGCCCAGAGTTAGCAGAAGGAAGGCCATACCAGATTAGAGCAGAAATAAAAGGAATAGAAAGCAGGGGAAAAAAAGAAAAACACTAACAAAACTAACAGTGGGATTTTAAAAAAATTAACAAAACTGACAAAACCTTAGCTAGACTAAGAAAAAAGAGAGGATACAAGAAAATGAATTCAGAAATGAAAGAAGAGACATAATAACTGACTCCATAAAAATAAAAGGGATTATAAGAGATGACTATGAACTATAGGCCAACAAACTGGATGACCTAAAAGAAATGGATAAATTCCTAGTAACATACAATTTACCAAGACTACATTGTTTAGGATATAAAGTCTGAATAGACCAATAACTAGTATGGGGATTTAGATAGTAATCATAAAATTCCCAACAAAGAAAAGCCCAGGACCAGATGGATTCATTAGTATATTCAATTGAATACCAAATATTCAAAGAAGAATTAATACCAATCTTCAAACTTTTCCCAAAAAATATATAGGAGGGAATACTTCCAAACTCATTTTATGAGGCCAGCATTACCCTGGCCTCATAAAAGACACTATAAGAAAAGCCAAAGACACTATAAGAAAAGAACAGCACACAGTACCCCTGATGAACATAGATGCAAAAATCATTAACAAAATAGTAGCAAACTCACGTCAAGAGCATATAAAAAGGATCATAAACCCTGATCAAGTGGGATTTATCCCTGGGAGGCAAGAATGGTTCAACATACGCAAATCAATCAATTTAATGCACCACATTAATAGAACAAAGGATAAAAATTACATCATCATCTCAACAGATGCAGAAAAAGCATTTGAAAAAATTCAACACCGTTTCATAACAAATATGCTCACTAAACTAGGAATAAAAGAAAATTACCTCAACATAACAAAGGCTATGTATGAAATGCCCACAGCTAACATCATACTCAATAGTGGAAAACTAAAAGCTTTTTCTCTGAGATCAGGAATAAGTCAAGGATGCCATTTCTATTCAATATAGTACTGGACATAAGCCAAAAGCAACTAGGCAGGAAGCGGAAATAAACCCATCCAAATCAGAAAGGAAGAAGTAAAGTTATTTCTGTTCAAAGATGTCATAATTTTATATGTAGAAAACTCTAGACTCCACACCCTGCCCCCCCCCCCAAAAAAAAGAAAGAAATCTGTTAGAATAAATGAATTCAGCAAAGTTTCAGGATACAAAATCAACATACCAAAATAAGTTGCATTTTTATACACTAATAACAAATGATTCAAAAAGGAAATCAAGAAAATAATCTCATATACAACAGCATCAAAAAGAATAAAATACCTAGAAATAAAGTTAATCAAGGAAGCAAAGAACTTGAACACTGAAAATTAAAAAACACTGCTGAAAGAAATTAAAGAAGACATAAATAAATGGAAAGACATCTTGTGTTTATGGTTGGAAGATGTCACATTGTTAAAATGTTCATATTACCAAAAGTAATTTACAGATTGAATACAATCCCTATCAAAATATCAATGGTATTTTTTCCAGAAATTAAAAAAAAGCATAAAATTCACATGGAACCATACGGAAAAGCAAAGCAAAAAATATTACACTTCCTTATTTCAAAACATATTTCAAATCTACAATAATCAAAACAATACGATACTAGCATAAAGACAGACATATAGACTAATGGAACGCTATAAAGAGCTCAGAAATAAACCCATGCATATTCAGTCAACTGATCTTCAACAAGGGTGTCAAGAATTCACAAAGGGGAAAAGATAATCTCTTCAATAAATGTTTCAGGAAAACTGGATACCCACATTCAGAGCAATGTAATTGAACCACTGTTTTATACCATATACAAAAAAGCAGGTCAGATGGATTTAAATTTTAAATGTAAGACCTGAAATTACAAAACTACTAGACGAAAACATAGGTGAAAATCTTCAAAACATTGGTCTTGATAATGATTTCTTGCACACAGTCAACAAAAGCAAAAGTAGACAAGTGCGACTGCATCAAACTAAAAAGCTTCTGCACAGTAAGGGAAACAATCAGTAGAGTGAAATGCAGTTTTCAGAATGGGAGAAAATACTTACAAACCTTCTAGCTGATAAAGGGTTAATATCGAAAATATATAAGAACTCCTACAACTCAATAGCAAAAAAAAAAAAACCCAATTAAAATTGGGCAAAAGACTTGAATAAACATTTCTCCAAAGAAGACATAAAAATAATCAACAGATATATGAAAAGATGCTTGAAATCAGTAACAATCTGAGAAATGCACATTAAAACCACAACGAGATATAACCTCACAACTCTTAGGATGCCTATTATTTAAACACATACATGCAGAGAGAGAAAATAAGAAGTGCTGGTGAGGATGTGAAGAAATTGGAATCCTTGTACTCTGTTGGTGGATATGTAAAATGGTGCAGCCTCTATGGAAAATAATATGGAGTTTCCTTGAAAATTTAAAAATAGAACTATCATATGATCCAATGATCCTACTTCTGGATATTCATACAAAAGAACTGAAATCAGGACCTCAAAGACATATGTGTTTAATCATGTTCACTGTAGCACTGTTTACATTGTAGCACTATTCACAACCACTTAAGATGGACATCAGCATATGAATGGATAAAGAAAATGTGGTACATACATATGAGGGAGTATGTATGTGTACAGTGGCAATATGGGATTCAGCCATAAAAGGCAGGAAATACTGTCATACGCTACAACATAGACTAACCTTGAGGACATGATGCTAAATAAAATAAGCCAGTCATAGAAGTATAGCACTGCATAATTCTTCTTATATGAGGTATCTAAAAATAAACTCATTGAAGCTAAAAGTAGAATGGTCTTTGCCAGAGGCTGGGGGAAGAGGGAAAAGAAGAGTTGCTATTCAGTGGGTACAAAGGTTCAGTCGTGTAAGATGAGAAATTTTTAGAGAGCTGCTGTATAACATTATGCTTACAATAATGATGTGATGTACATTTAAAAATGTCTTGAGAGGCAAATGACAATGAAAACACAACGATCCAAAACCTATGGGATGCAGCAAAAGCAGTTCTAAGAGGGAAGTTTATAGCAATACAATCCTACCTCAAGAAACAAGAAAAATCCCAAATAAACAATCTAACCTTTGACCTAAAGAAATTAGAGAAAGAAGAGCAAACAAAACCCAAAGTTAGTAGATGGAGAGAAATCATAAAGATCAGAGCAGAAATAACTGAAATAGAAACAAAGAAAACAATAGCAAAAATCAATAAAACTAAAAGCTGGTTCTTTGAGAAGATAAACAAAATTGAACAAATAATTTCATTATCAATAAAATTGATAAACCTCTAGCAAGACTCAGCAAGAAAAAGAGGGAGAGGACTCAAATCAATAAAATCAGAAATGAAACAGGAGAAGTTACAACAGACACCGCAGAAATAAAAAATCACCATAAGAGATTACTACAAGCAACTACATGCCAATAAAATGGACAACCTGGATGAAATGGACAGATTCTTAGAAAGGTATAACCTTCCAAGACTCAATCAGGAAGACATAGAAAATATGAACAGGCCAATCACAAGTCATGAAATTGAAACTGGGATTCAAAATCTCCCAACAAAAAAAAAGTCCAGGACCAGATGGCTTCACAGGTGAATTTTGTCAAACATTTAGAGAAGAGCTAACACTCATCCTTCTCAAACTCTTCCAAAACATTGCAGAGGAAGGAACACTCCCAAACTCATTTTATGAAGCCACCATCACCCTGATACCAAAACCAGACAAAGATACTACACAAAAAGAAAATTACACACCAATAACACTGATGAGGAAAAAAAGATGGCGGCGAAGTAGAGAGACGTGGAGTGCATCCCTCTCCACAGATGCATTGGGAATGCACGGAAGGACACAGTCATTCCCACAGAGAACCAGCTGAACACCAGCAGACGGCCTCGGACACCGGAAAGGGCTGCGGAGAACCTGACATAGCCGGTAGGGAGGCATCTACGAGGGCTCAAAGAGGGTGAAGCGGCGGAGCTGTGGCAGACGGGAGGGAGTGAGAAACATACGGAGGGTCCGCAGCGCAGCTCAGCGTTCCCGGACCGAGACATCGATCCGCGGCTGAACGGAGGGTCCAGGAGCGGGAGCGTGGGAACCGGAGAGCTGGTTCAGGGGGAGAAACATTGTTGCCGGTAGGGTGACGGACCGAGAGGACAGGAGGGAGGAGGTCCGCGGAGAGGAGTGCCGATCCCTGAGAGCTGCCCGGCCATGATGGCGGCTGGAGGCTGCAGGCTCCCGGGCGGGGGGGAGGAGCCGCGCGCATAGCCTCTCTCTCTCTTTCTGCGCCTCTGCAACAGGCAGCAGAGAGACGCCCTGCGGGGCCACATAAGGCGCTCAGGGATAACAAGTACCCTCAGGCGCTCGGGCGGGGCTAGATTAAAACTCCTTGCAACGCCAGCAGCAGGGAGGCTGCCGAGAGAAAAAAAAAAAAAAAAAAAAAAACCAGCATCAAAAAGAAAAAACCCCGAGAGAGGCCCAACTCTAAGACTTTCTGTGTACGCCTGAGCCACCAGCGCCCTCTGCAACAGGCATCTCCAAGCCTGACTGAAGCAACAGTGCGCCACTGCTCACTCCCTCCCAGGAGAAGGAGCCACTATTGCACCCTCTCCCTCCCCACACACCGAGGCTTACAGACGAACAATAAAGGAACCTCTGCTGGTCACAGAATAACGCAAAAAAAAAAACCCAAGGCAAGGAAGAGGACACTTACAGCTGAGACGCTAAGGAAACAGAAATAGTAGTATCAATACCTATTGAACTGGTCCATTCGGGGATCAGTTCTGGATTTTTTTTTTTCTTTTTTTTTTTTTTTTCCTTTCTCTTTTTTTTTTTTTTTTTTTTTGATTTATTAAATACGATCTTAGCCCTAAGGGATCTACAAGTTTTACAACATAATTTTATAAGGATATTTTTGACTCTTTTTTTTTTTTTTTTTTTTTTTTTTTTGCCTTTTAAAATACTTCTATATCTAGCTAAGTTTTTGGTAGTACGGACAAAATATCTTTCATACTTTCCTTTCATCCCTTTCTTTTATACACTTCTATTCCTTTCTTTTTCTTTGCATATTTCCAACCACATTACGCTCTTCTGTTCCCCTTTCTTCCAGCCATTTTAAGTGTATTTTATCTTAACATACTTATAAGCAACACTATCGGTCTGCTCAGACTCCTTGCTCTATTCTCCAGATGATGCACTGCCTTGGTATTAATATTAGGCTTTTGTCTTTATCTTAGTTCTTAGTACAGTTGTCTAATTACATTCTGAGAATCTCCATTCTCTCTGGTGGTACTCCAGCTCATTTCTATATTTGATCCTAGCTTACAAAATCTCCCTGGATTGATGTTTGTAAGTGTAGGGTGTTATTTGTTGTTTGTTTGCTTTTGCTTTTGTCTCTGATTTGTTCTGTTTCAGTTGTCAATTTCTGCTGGGTTTCTCTCTGAATATCTGATAGCACACTGGGGTTCTGTCAGGTCTTTCTAGAGCCTTATGTCCTAACGGATTCAATAATTGTGTGTCTTATACATGTATGTGTTTCCTAGACTGAATATTCGTCTAATCCAATACTTGGACATTAGTCTGAGGCTTGGACAGTCTTCTATAAACACCTCTATCACCAGGACAAGCAACCCCAAAAGCTTGGACAACCAGGAGGAAACAAAGAAACACCATGCAGGCAAAGGAGCAGGAAAAAAACCCACAAGACCAAATAAATGAGGAGGAAATAGGAAAAATGCCTGAAAAAGAATTTAGAGTAATGATAGTAAAAATGATACAAAATCTTGATAACAAATTAGAGAAAGTACAAGAAACAGTTCATAAGAACTCAGAAAAACAAACAGCAATGGATAACAAAATAACTGAAATTAAAAATACTCTAGATGCTCTAACCAGCAGAATGACTGAGGCAGAAGAACGAATAAGTGAGTTGGAAGATAGAATGGAAGAAATAAACGCCACAGAGCAGGAAAAAGATAAAAAAATAAAAAGACTAGAAGACAGCCTCAGAGACCTCAGTGATAACCTTAAACGTACCAACATTCGAATTATAGGCATCCCAGAAGAAGAAGAAAACAAGAAAGGGTCTGTGAAAATATTTGAAGAGGTTCTAGTGGAAAACTTCCCCAACATGGGAAAGGAAATAATGAACCAAGTCCAAGAAGCACAGAGAGTCCCATACAGAATAAACCCAAGGAGAAATACACCGAGACACATATTAATCAAACTAACGACAATTCAACACAAAGAAAAAATATTAAAAGCAGCAAGAGAAAAGCAACAAACAACATATAAGGGAAAACCCATCAGGATAACAGCTGACCTTTCTACAGAAACTCTGCAGGCCAGAAGGGAATGGCAGGATATACTGAAAGTCCTGAAAGAGAGAAACCTACAGCCAAGAATACTTTACCCAGCAAGAATCTCATTCAGATTTGAGGGAGAAATCAAAAGCTTTCCAGACAAGCAAAAGTTAAGAGAATTCAGCACCACCAAACCAGCCTTACAACAAGTGCTAAAGGAACTTCTCTAAGTAGGAAACACAAGAAAAGGAAAACACCTACAAATACAAACCCAAAACAATTAAGAAAATGGTCATTGGAACACACATGTCAATAATCACTTTAAATGTAAATGGATTAAATGCTCCAACCAAAAGACACAGACTGGCTGAATGGATACAAAAACAAGACCCTTCTATATGCTGCCTACAAGAAACCCACTTCAGACCAAGGGATACATATAGACTGAAAGTGAAGGGATGGAAAAAGATATTCCATGCAAATGGAAGTCAAAAGAAAGCTGGAGTAGCAATACTCATATCAGACAAATTAGACTTGAAAGTAAAGACTATTAAAAGAGACAAGGAAGGGCACTACATAATGATCAAGGGATCCATCCAAGAAGTACATATCACAATGGTAAATATCTATGCCCCCAATATAGGAGCACCTCAATACATAAGGCAAATGCTAACAGCTATAAAAGGGGACATCGACAGTAACACAATTATAGTGGGAGACTTGAACACCCCACTTACATCAATGGACAGATCATCCAAACAGAAAATAAATAAAGACACACAAGCTTTAAATGACACATTAGACCATCTCGACTTAATTGATATTTATAGGACATTCCATCCAAAAACGACAGACTACACTTTCTTCTCAAGTGCACATGGAACATTTTCCAGGATAGATCACATCTTGGGTCACAAATCAAACCTCAGCAAATTCAAGAAAATTGAAATCATATCAAGCATCTTCTCAGACCACAACGCCATGAGACTAGATATCAATTACAGGAAAAAAACTCCAAAAAATACAAACACATGGAGGCTAAACAATTCACTATTAAACAACCAAGGAATCACTACAGAAATCAAAGAGGAAATCAAAAAGTATCTAGAAACAAATGACAACGAAAACACAACAACCCAAAACCTATGGGACGCAGCAAAAGCAGTTCTAAGAGGGAAGTTTATAGCAATACAGTCCTACCTTAAGAAACAAGAAAATGATCGAATAAACAACCTAACCTTACACCTCAAACAACTAGAGAAAGAAGAACAAAGAAACCCCAAAGTGAGCAGAAGGAAAGAAATCGTAAAGATCAGAGCAGAAATAAATGAAAAAGAAAGGAAAGAAACCATAAGAAAAATAAATAAAACTAAAAGCTGGTTCTTTGAGAAGATTAACAAAATTGATAAACCATTAGCCACACTCATCAAGAAAAAAAGGGAGAAGATGCAAATCAACAGAATTAGAAATGAAAAAGGAGAAGTCACAACGGACACCTCAGAAATACAAAACATCATGAGAGACTACTACAAGCAACTATATGCCAATCAATTGGATAACCTGGAAGAAATGGATACATTCTTAGAAAAATACAATCTTCCAAGACTGAACCAGGAAGAAATAGAAACCATGAACAGACCAATCACAAGTACAGAAATTGAGGCAGTGATTAAAAATCTCCCAACACACAAAAGCCCAGGACCAGATGGATTCACAGGCGAATTCTATCAAACATTTCAAGAAGAGTTAACACCTATCCTTCTCAAACTCTTCCAAAATATTGCAGAAGGCGGAGCACTCCCAAACTCATTCTATGAGGCTACCATCACCCTGATACCAAAACCAGGCAAAGATGTCACAAAAAAAGAAAACTACAGACCAATATCACTGATGAATATAGATGCAAAAATCCTCAACAAAATACTAGCTAACAGACTGCAACAGCATATTAAAAAAATCATACACCACGATCAAGTGGGGTTTATCCCTGGGATGCAAGGATTCTTCAATATACGCAAATCAATCAACGTGATACATCATATCAACAAATTGAAGGATAAAAACCATATGATCATTTCAATAGATGCAGAAAAAGCTTTTGACAAAGTTCAACATCCATTTATGATAAAAGCTCTCCAGAAAATGGGCATAGAAGGAAATTACCTCAACATAATAAAAGCCATATATGACAAACCAAAAGCCAACATTGTTCTCAATGGAGAAAAACTGGAAGAATTCCCTCTAAGAACAGGAACAAGACAAGGGTGTCCACTCTCACCACTGTTATTCAACATAGTTTTGGAAGTGTTAGCCACAGCAATCAGAGAAGAAAAAGAAATTAAAGGAATCCAAATTGGAAAAGAAGAAGTAAAATTATCACTCTTTGCAGATGACATGATACTATATATAGAAAACCCTAAAGACTCTACCAGAAAACTGCTAGCACTCATTGATGAGTTTAGTAAAGTAGCAGGATACAAAATTAATGCACAGAAATCTCTTGCATTCCTATACACTAACAACGGAAGAGCAGAAAGAGAAATTAAGGAAACTCTCCCATTCACCATTGCAACCAAAAGAATCAAATCCCTAGGAATAAACCTGCCTAAGGAGGCAAAAGATCTGTATGCAGAAAACTTTAAGACATTGATGAAAGAAATCAAAGATGACATAAACAGATGGAGGGATATACCATGTTCCTGGATTGGAAGAATCAACATCGTGAAAATGACTGTACTACCCAAAGCAATTTACAGATTTAATGCAATCCCGATCAGATTGCCAATGGCATTTTTCACAGAACTAGAGCAAGAAATCTTACGATTTGTATGGAAACGCAAAAGACCCCGAATAGCCAAAGCAATCTTGAGAAGGAAAAATGGAGTTGGTGGAATCAGGCTTCCTGACTTCAAACTATACTACAAGGCCATAGTGATCAAGACAGTATGGTACTGGCACAAAAATAGAAAGGAAGATCAATGGAACAGAATAGAGAACTCAGAAGTAAGCCCAAACACATATGGGCACCTTATCTTTGACAAAGGAGGCACGAGTATACAATGGAAAAAAGACAGCCTCTTCAATAAGTGGTGCTGGGAAAATTGGACAGCAACATGTAAAAGAATGAAATTAGAACACTTCCTAACACCATACACAAAAATAAACTCCAAATGGATTAAAGACCTACATATAAGGCCAGACACTATCAAACTCCTAGAGGAAAACATAGGCAGAACACTCTTTGACATACATCAAAGCAACATCCTTTTTGACCCACCTCCTAGAACCATGGAAATAAAATCAAGAATAAACGAATGGGACCTCATGAAACTTAAAAGCTTTTGCACAGCAAAGGAAACCATAAACAAGACTAAAAGGCAACCCTCAGAATGGGAAAAAATAATTGCCTATGAAACAACGGACAAAGGATTAACCTCCAAAATATACAAGCAGCTCATGCAGCTTCATACCAAAAAAGCAAATAACCCAATCCACAAATGGGCAGAAGACCTAAATAGACATTTCTCCAAAGAAGACATACACATGGCCAACAAACACATGAAAAGATGCTCAACATCACTCATCATCAGAGAAATGCAAGTCAAAGCCACAATGAGGTATCACCTCACACCAATCAGAATGGCCATCATCACAAAGTCTGGAAACAACAAATGTTGGAGAGGGTGTGGAGAAAAGGGAACTCTCCTGCACTGTTGGTGGGACTGTAAGTTGGTACAGCCACTATGGAAAACAATTTGGAGGTTCCTTTAAAAACTACAAATAGAACTACCATATGATCCAGTAATCCCACTCCTGGGCATATACCCAAAGAAAACCATAATCCCAAAAGAAACTTATACCATAATGTTTATTGCAGCGCTATTTACAATAGCCAGGACATGGAAGCAACCGAAATGCCCATCAACAAATGAATGGATCAAGAAGATGTGGCATATATATACAATGGAATATTACTCAGCTATAAAAAGGGATGAGATGGAGCTATATGTAATGAGGTGGATAGAACTACAATCTGTCATACAGAGTGAAGTAAGTCAGAAAGAGAAAGACAAATATTGTATGCTAACTCACATATACGGAATCTAAAAATGGTACTGATGAACTCAGTGACAAGAACAGGGAAGCAGATACAGGGAATGGACTGGAGAACTCGAGGTATGGGAGGGGGCGGGGGGTGAAGGGGAAACTGAGAAGAAGCGGGAGAGTAGTACAGACATATATATACTACCAACTGTAAAATAGTGGGAAGTTGTTGTATAACAAAGGGAGTCCAACTCGAGGATGGAAGATGCCTTAGAGGACTGGGGCAGGGAGGGTGGGGGGGAATCGAGGGGGGGGCGTCAAGGAAGGGAGGGAATATGGGGATATGTGTATAAAAACAGTTGATTGAACCTGGTGTACCCCCCAAAAAAATAAAATAAAATAATAAAAAAAAAAAATAACACTGATGAATTTAGATGCAAAAATCCTCAACAAAATACTAGCCAACAGAATCCAACAACACATTAAAGGGATCATACACTATGATCAAGTGGGGTTTATCCCTGGAATGCAAGGATTTTTCAATATATGCAAATCAATCAATGTGATACACCATATTAACAAATGGAAAGTTAAAAACCACATGATCATCTCAATAGATGCAGAAAAATCTTTTGACAAAATTCAACACCCATTTATGATAAAAATTCTCCAGAAGGTGGGCATAGAGGGAACCTACCTCAACATAATAAAAGCCACATACAACAAACCCACAGCAAACATCATTCTCAATGGTGAAAAACTGAAAGCATTCCCCCTATGATCAGGAACAAGACAAGGATGTCCACTCTTGCCACTACTAGTCAACTTAGTTTTGGAAGTCCTTGCCACAGCAATCAGAGAAGAAAAAGAAATCAAAGGAATCCAAACTGGAAAAGAAGTAAAACTGTGACTGTTCACAGATGGCATGATACTTACTATACATAGAAAATCCTAAAGATGCCACCAGAAAACTACTTGAGCTCATCAATGAATTTGGTGAAGTGGCAGGATACAAAATTAACACACAGAAATCTCTTGCATTTCTATACACTAACAATGAACGAGCAGAAAGAGAAATTAAGGAAACAATCCCATTCACCACTGCAACAAAAAGAATAAAATACCTAGGAATAAACCTAACCAAGGAGGTAAAAGATCTGTACTCAGAAAACTATAAGACGCTAATGAAAGAAATCAAAGATGACACAAACAGATGGAGAGATATACCATGTTCTTGGATTGGAAGAATCAACATTGTGAAAATGACTATACTACCCGAAGCAATTTACAGATTCAATGCAATCCCTATCAAATTACCAATGGCATTTTTCACAGAACTAGAACAAAAAATCCTAAAATTTGTATGGAGACACGAAAGAGCCCAAATAGCCAAAGCCATCTTTAGGGGGAAAAATGGAGCTGGAAGAATCAGACTCCCTGACTTCAGACTATACTACAAAGCTACAGTAACCAAGACACTATGGTACTGGCACAAAAACAGAAATAGAGATCAATGGAACAGGATAGAAAGCCCAGAGATAAACTATGGTCAACTAATCTATGACAATAGAGGCAAGAATATACAATGGAGAGAAGGCAGCCTCTTCAATAAGTGGTGCTGGGAAAACTGGACAGCTACATGGAAAAGAATGAAATTAGAACACTCCCTAACACCATACACAAAAACAAACTCCAAATGGTTTAAAGACCTAAATGTAAGGCCAGTCACTGTAAAACTCCTAGAGGAAAAGGTAGGAAGAACACTCTTTGACGTAAATAACAGCAAAATCTTTTTTGATCCACCCCCTAGAATAATGGAAATAAAAACAAAAATAAAGAAGTGGGACCGAAGGAAACTTCAAAGCTTCTGCACAGCAAAGGAAACTATAAGCAAGACCAAAAGACAACCCTCAGAATGGGAGAAAATATTTGCAAATGAATCAACAGACAAAGGATTAATCTCCAAAATATATAAACAGTTCATCCAGCTCAATATTAAAAAAACAAAAAACCCAATCAAAAAATGGGCAGAAGACCGAAACAGGCATTTCTCCAAAGAAGACATACAGATGGCCAAGAGGCACATGAAAAGCTGCTCAACATCACTAATTATTAGAGAAATGCAAATCAAAATGACAATGAGGTATCACCTCACACCAGTTAGAATGGGCATCATCAGAAGGTCTACAAACAGTAAATGCTGGAGAGGGTGTGGAGAAAAGGGAACGCTCTTGCCCTGCTGGTGGGAATGTAAACTGATACAGCCACTATGGAGGACAGTATGGAGGTTCCTTGAAAAACTAAAAATAGAATTACCATATGACCCAGCAGTCCCACTCCTGGGCAAATACCCAGAGAACACCATCATTCAAGAAGACACATGCACTTCAATGTTCACTGCAGCACTATTTGCAATAGCCAGGACATGGAAGCAACCTAAATGTCCATCAACAGATGAATGGATAAAGAAGATGTGGTACATACATACAATGGAATATTACTCAGCTGTAAAAAGCAATGAAACTGGGGCATTTGTAGAGACATGGATGGACCTAGAGACTGTCATACAGAGTGAAGTGAGTCAGAAGGAGAAAAACAAATATCATATATTAACACACATATGCAGAATATAGAAAAATGGTACAAATCAACCAGTTTGCAAGGCAGAAATAGAGACACAGATGTAGAGAACAAACACATGGACACCAAGTAGGAAAAGCGGGGGGTGTTGGGGTGGGATGAATTGGGAGATTGGGATTGCTGTACATACATTACTAATAAGAAAAAAATTATCAAATTGTATGCTTTAAATATATGCAGTTTATTGTATGCCAAAAAAATGCTAAAAATGTCTTGAGAGGATAAATCTCATTATTTGCTTTTTACCACATTTTTTAAAAATTATATAATCAACTTTCTCAAATCTGGCGTTGAGTGATATTTGTTACCTTGAAATTTGGGGGCATTTTCTTAGAAATTCTTATGTCTGAGAAAATCAAGACATTCCTCAGAACTTCTTATTGATAAGAGTGACTCAATCTGTACTCTCCATTGATTGATAAATGCCCTTTACTCCTCTCTTAATATAATTGAATATTAAGAATCTTCATTCTTCTAAATCCCTTCCCTTCAACATTGGTACCACCTTGGTTTTTTTTAACTATACAGACTGCCATAAGAGTCCCTTCTATCTGGATCTGATATGACATTTGGCCAATAAGCTCATTGCTTCTGCAGTTGGAGAATCATTTCCATCAATCATGCATTTGAATGCCTTTATAGTGTGTAATCTTTTGGTAGATCTTTCAAAGAATCATATTCTCATGGTGACTTGGCACTCAAGTGTTGTTTCAGATCCCTTTGTCCAAGTCTTTATTCTCCAGAATGTTCATAAAATGTTTTCTCTATATCTCAGAAATCCACTCCGGATTCAGTTCTTGCATTCCACACATCTGAGAGCTTGGTACATCAAGCAGCGGTCAATCTCATGTTCAGGGCCACATGCGGACTGCTTTCCCGCTCTATCATAAAACAGTAACACCCAATTTTTTAAAGGCAGCACTGAGAAGACTTTAAATAGCCTTTCTTTCTCATGTGCAAGCTAAAGATGGTGGTAATTATTTCAAATTGATTTTGGCACATTTCCTAAACACAAAAAGCCCACTGCCATTTTAGTCTGCCGTTCTATAAATTCTGATGACTTTTGCGCACATTTCAGTATCACCACCAGCATGTGAGATAAAATCCCCCATGATGATTAACTTATCAGCCGCTGGGAATGCTGCAGCGTGTTTCTCCAGTTCCACTAGAATCTTTCTCTGCCATCAGTGCTGGTTATGGCCATGTGGTAAAATTAAGCCACAATAATATCTGTGCCCCTTCACTCCATGTATAAAGAACAGAGATTTCCCCTCTGCCCGTGCTCAGTACTTTTCTTGGAAATCCAGATGAAATGTCATGAGCAACTTACCACAGTGAGCTTAAACCGGATAAAATTCCTGCGTGAAAATTCAGCGCTCGAAAGAATAACCCTCCTCGAAATGAAGCCAACCGGCACTCGCTCCTTTCCACTTCAGCCCGTGTATTTTCATCTTCTGTTCTACATCTCTGTTTCATAGACTTTAGGTAACGCTCAAACTCTTGTCCAACTGGTTCTCGAGATTTGGTGTTAAGAAAAACTTACACTGCACAAAGATCCATTCACCTAGTCCTCCGTCTTTTTCTTATTTTCACGTTCTTGGTATCTTTGTTGATGGAGCATCTCTATCTTAACCTTGTTGAAATTTTTCACATTTAATGTCTTAATTTGTTTAAACGTCCATCGTTTGTTTGGTAATATATTCTGCTACTTGGAATTTTTTTTTATTAAATAAGTTTAATTTTTAAGTCTTTAAGAAATATTAATGTTCTAATAACTGGGACACGAGCATGTTATATAACAATACCCGGCTGGCATTTATACCAGGGTGTACAAATAGGGTGCGTAGAACCAGAATTAAAATTTCATGTTATAATTATAGAAATTTGGTGGCATTCTGTTATATTAAAAATTCCTCTTGTGACTTTATGCATTGGGTACCACTGCTTTTACACACTTCTCAATTTTAGGGACAACTTTAAGGTTTACACTAATAGTAGAGTGTCAATCAACCAACACCTCTACCAAAAAGTAATGAAAATTAAAGTTTTATATGCTTAAAAATCAGATAACACTGCATTTTCTAGACATGGAGTCTCCAAAGGCAGTGAAATTACTCCCATCACCATGCTTTCCGGCTTTTTCTGCTTATTTCCATAAAAATAAAAACCAGGGTTATATTATGACCTCGTATTACGAGGAACGCATTAATATAAAAATTAAAATGTAATATTAAAATCAAAAAAGACAGACAACAAAGACAGCTATGAAACAACTGAAGTAGTTGAAGGTTCTCACAGGAGAAGCAAACGACACATGCACTAGGGCACTAAACCGTCCAAGCCTCCAAATCCCTCAAGAAAGAGTGAAGCTATCCAGGGAACACTTAGGAAAAGAGAAGACTTACGGTAGAGGTTAAACACCTTTATCCAGCAAAGCCAGAAAATTCAGGCTCGCCTTTCAAGATGCATAGATGGATCTTTCAGGGAGTAACTTAAGTTTCAGAGTGGTCACAAGAGTGACACCAACAGTCAGGGAGAAGGGTGAGGGGCAGTGGTAGGAAGAGTGGCACTGTACCAGTCCATTCTATCTGAAAACAATCTCCCCAATTACCTCGTTTGAGCTCTGCCATTCTTGAGAAGCCAAGGAATAGAAAACAGCAAGGCACAGTCGTCTTTTTCCCCAGAGTACCACCCAGATTCATAAACAGAGCTTCAGACCACGTAGGCCTAAGTCATCAGGCCCTTTTGTCCTTGGTCTTAATTTTTCATTTGTCCTCGGTCTTAATCAGCCCCTGCAAAAGACAGAACTGATTCTGTAATCCCTCTAGCAGTCCTCCAATAAATTGGGATGACTTCAGGATGCCTTGACCTAACTGGGCAGCTGAAATGTCTTACAACCAACCCAAATACACAGAATCCTCCCAGCGAAGGATAAACTAATACCAGACACGAAAGTCAAATCGGTGACTGACTGGGGCTAATGAATGACACTCGTGGAAACCACACCCGTCCCAAGTGTTTACTCACGCTGTAAGCACTGCCCTGCTGTGCTCTGTACTTACAGGACTGTACAACATATAATGTTCCACAGAGCACAGCGATGCTGCCTTCCAGTGCCTGGCTTCCTACGCGCCACACCCGCCACGCTCAGCCTCCGTCTTGATTACGATCCGGGGAGTTTTAGTCATTAAAGGCACTAATCAGAAGGCAAACACATTCTCCAGCCCCCGTCTTGATTACGATCCGGGGAGTTTTAGTCATTAAAGGCACTAATCAGAAGGCAAACACATTCATAAGGAACATCAACTCAAAGAACCCCAACATAGCATTTGTCAAAGCCCAAAAGGATAATAGTTAGGAAAACAATGTTTACACTTATGTCACTTTCTAGTAATAGACGCAATTTATGCTACTAATAACTGGAGATTGCCAGTCGCATTTAAAGCCTGTTGAGGGTGACAGAAAAAGTATCTAAAGTTATTTTGATTCATAACCCTGCCTATCTTCTCCTGTTTCTAAATGTGGAAAGTCGAAAGAATAAGGACTGATAAGAGAAGGGAAATATAGAAGATTCAAGTCAGGTTAAAATAAACTTAACAGGGAATTCCCTGGCGGTCCAGTGGTTAGGACTCGGGTTCAATCCCTGGTCAGGGAACTAATATCCTGCAAGCTGAGTGGTCAATAAATAAATAAATAAAATTTAATAGTTTTTAAGTATGGCTACTTTTGCTTTGAACAATCTTTTGCTATCTAATCAGACACAAAATAAGAAATTAGAAAAAATTATCTAACTAGCTTACACTAAATGGATGGAACTGTGGGGACCCTGGTACAGAAAATGGCTTTTGTGTGCAAATGGCTTTTGTGTGCAAATAAACGGAACAAGCCCTGTAGGTGGGAGTCACTGAACGGGCAGATGCTACATAGAGTTTCTAAGATGTGCCTTGTCTAATACAATAGCCACTGGCCACAAATGGGTATGGAATACTTGCGATGTGACTGGTTCAACTGAGAAAGTAAAGTTTTGTATTTAATTTTAGTTAATCCAAATTAGATTTTTAATTGATAATCCAATTATTAGAAAACTTTCAAGTATGTTTGAAACAACCTCATCACATGAATGTACTTTTTCAACTACTGTTTTGGGAAGTGCACGTATCTTAAGTATTTCTAATGAACATTTGTCATTCTGACTGTGATGTCTTCTGAATGTAAAATAGTCACGAAAATTTCAAGACTATTCAAAAAAAAGAGTGTAAACTATATCAATAATTTTCATGTTAATTACATGTCGAAATGATAACATTTAAATTCATTATTAAAATTAATTTCATGTTTCTTTTCATTTTTTATGTGATTGCTAGGAATTTTGAAATTACACGTGTGGCTCACATTACATGTCTGCTGAAAACTGCAGATTCATAGCAGATACTATCGCCCGATGGAGGCATCCCCTCCGGTGTTTAGCACAGCATCACCCACAGAACTGACTCTCACTGAACATGCACTGTCTAGAGAAAAACTATCTGCGCGTTAGGGCAAATACTTCGTTATACTTTCCAAAAAAAAGTAATTTAAAAATGAGTTTCTTTTTTAGCAGCAAGATTGTTTTGGAGACAGTTCAGGCAATGAGAGAAATGAAGACATTTTATTTCTCCTCTTTCTTCCAGAACCCACAATTATTTGACAGAGGTCAAATCAAATAATCACATTTTTATCAAGTCCCCACCGTGCTCCTCAGCACCCCTTCTCATTGGGGTACTTCCCACCAATCTCACCACGGCTGCGTCACAATTATCGGAGCTCCAAGGGACTCTCCGGTAACTCTAAGGAGCTAGGAGGGAACGTCGCAAGCTGATGAGGCTAAACGCACAGGTGCTGGCCTTACACTACATGAGTGGAGCGCTGGCTTTGCCAACATAGACAATGGGAACGATAGTCAACCTCTATAACCCTCCTTTCCTCAACCACAGATGAGGATTAATAACAGTAACCACCCGTGAGGATTTATTTGTTTTAAAACAGAACAACAACCACCACCACCACAGGTTAAATAGCGCGGTGACTGAAACACATTAGGAACTCAGGACGGGGTGGCTGGACGACGCTGATGACTCCGTGTCGCGACTGTTATTCCTCCAACCGTGCTACCTCTTTCCAGCCGGCTCCCAGCTTTCCTAGGCAAAAAGTATCTTTTAGCGGTAGTTTCTTACTTCTCCTACATGAAATGATCAGTCAGGCTGCCGGCACTGTAGGGCATTGAAGAGAACTAAAATGGTATTACACAATCGAACGAGTTTCAGGAACAAGCACTACGAGTCCCCTTTTGTCCCAAAATCTGAGACCCTTGTAGGTATTTTTAGATCCCCCATACTGAAAACAACTTACCGTAGCGAAACAGGACAATGCCACATGCACTTGTTTCCGTCATGATCAGGTACTTTAAAGTCCAAGCGTTACCAGCACTAAGGATGTCACGTGATTACTTTATATTTTAAAGCAACTAAGCAGCTCACAAGCCAAGGCTGCCTTACCAGTTACGTGCCACAGACACAGTGCCTACGAGCCACAATACGTTTTGGGGCCCCGCAAAAAATGCTTTAATTTCTTTTAAAATCAGAAGAAGAAGAAATAAATTGTATTACACAGGTTGAAGAAAATGTTTTTTGATATAATATTAATTCATTCCTCTTTAGACCAACACAGGCGTAAAATATAACCTTTAATATTTTGTGGAGGAAGGGGCCCACAAAGGCGAAGGTTCTTAGTCACAATATAGCCCTGCCGGGTGACCAGAGGTGAGCAAAGTGAGACTTAGTGATGCCACACCACTCAGCACATTGGGAATGACGGGACACGGGGACACAGGCCCTCAGTCCCGGGGGAGCAACGTGAACGAACAAGACATTCACGTGCGGGCGGATGGCTGTAGCACTAGGCACAGCGTGAACGGGGAGCTCGTGATACGATAAAGGGCACTCTGGCAGGGCTACACCTGGCTCCAGGCCATCCGTAGCCTTCAAATTCACCCACAGCCCGCGCACATCACAGAGCAGCCGGCCCCTAAGTAATACGTGAGCCTCACTACTGCCTTGTCTTGCCCTAGGCACCCTGCCCTCGCCTGATACCTCGGGCTTTGGGCCGTGTAAGTAGCCTTCCCTGCGTGGCTTTGCCCCTGTCTTCAGCCTGCTGAGAGATGCACACGGCTGTGTCCCAGGCTGTGACCTTCGCTGCTCTGCTTCACCAAGGCTCTCCCTCTCACAGGCTCCCTCAGATCATCCCAGGGCCGTGGGGCCCTCCCCACTCTGCCGCTCAGGCTCCTTCACCAAACTGCACGTCCGCAGGAGCCTTCCAGAAAATAAGAGAGACTTATACAGTACAGTCGAGCACCTAGGAGCCAGACAGATGTGATTCTGAGTTTCTAATGCAGCCAAATGGCCTTCAGCCCTAATGTCGTGGGTGCTGCGTTTCCTCGGCTGTAACGTGGAGATAAGCGGCGGCGCTCGTGATCGACTTCCCCGGTCCCTTGAGAGTGGGAAGCAGGCAGCACGTTTCATAAACGGTACTTTTCTCACTTCCTCTTCGCATATACAGATATTTCATTACCTATGATATGCATATATTGTTCTCGATACTACAGATACACAGGTGATCAAAATAGAGTTCCCGCCTTCAGAAAACTTATACAAATGGATGGAGACAGACAACAAACAAATAAACCAGTAAACAGCACGTCAGATCATCAGAAGATGATACTTGTTATGGAGCAGATAAAATAGAATGGAAGAGATAAGACTGGGTGTGCATAGTTCTATTACATAAGAAGTTTAAAGATGGTGACATTGGAACAGGTTCCTAAAGAGAGTGAACTGAAAGCCCTCGACTGATACATTTCCAAGGAAAGAAACTTCCAGAAAGAAGGAGCGATAAGTAGAAAAGCACTGAAGAAGGTACATGTTTGTCCTGTTTCAGGAACAGCAAAAGCAGGAGGAGAAGCTCGTTTTCAGCCCAAATGCTGGTAGTGGAGATTCCTGTGCTCTCGGCCACCACTGCTCTGCTCCTGAGCGGTGATGCACGTGTGACCCGTGACCAGCACAGGTGTAGGCTGTGCAGGTCACTTACGCATGGATTCTTCTCAAAACTAAGCACTGCAGTAACACATGATCCACGCTGGCTGAATTCAAGAGAAGGAATGACGGGTTCGGGGGGCCAACTGTGAAGTTATACCAGGATGTCCCCCCGCGGAGGGTCCGCACCCCAACAGTCATGTTTCTCAGAGGTCAACTGCAGCTCATTCCCCACGTGGAACGGGAAGCAGGAGGAAGACTGGACATGACACGAGAATGGGAAGCTCTGTGGTCAGGTCTGCATTTTCGTGCATTTTCAATTTCAAATCAACAAACATTTCTTAAATACAGGCAACGCTGTATTAGCCTCCAAAAGAGGATGAAGTTACAGAAGGTCACTGATACCAAAGGGTTCATTTCATCTGAAAGGTTGTGTATATTCAGAACTTCCTAAATACCACTTTACATGTAACTACAAACCCCCTTCAAAGAAACATAAAATTATTTTTGGACTTTCCACCATTTTGGTTTATTTATCATACGCCACGTCTCCCTAATAGGTGCAGATAATGGAAAGTTAACTTTATTTTCAAAGAAGAGAAGAACGAATTGGCGCACCAGCTGGGCAATGGAGTGTTTGCAGATTGTAATCTTAATGGTCACTTACGACCAGAGGGGACCCAGAATGTCCTTTAATCCATCTCTCTGCCTGTAAGCAGGATACATCTCTGCTTTGCCCAGGCAGACAGGGCTCATTGCCTGCCATCCATCTCAATGTGCTTCCCCAAGTTTCCCACCAAACTATGTGTGACCATCTCTTCACAGGGCTATGACCCTGCATGGTAATGCTACATATTTGAAAATTTTCATCTCTACTCATTTAAAAAACATAACATACTCATATTAACATAGTAATTAACATATAATCATAGTAATAACTTCAAAAGAACTCTTTCAAATGATGATATTTACTGTATGTTTTTTTGAGTCAGTAGACATTTTTAGGGGCCAGTGGTTGTTACTGTCTTCGGCTTTGTAGAACCGGCCACAAATTTTTATTCTTGGATCGAAAACTATTAGAAGGCAGTAAGTCCTTTTCCTGGTATTAAGGCTAGGCGAAGCAAACATTATTTTTACCGTTCTTGCATTTCTGGCTCCCAATCGCTCCACCGTCTTACTGGACTTTCTCCTGCCCAGTGTTGGCTGTTTCTACTTTTCTTTCTCCTACATCTGTTTTTCCTCAAAGTCTCTTAAGTTTCTGCACTTTCTGTTTAGCTTTAGAGTTCCTTCTGTGACTTTTTTCTCTGCTCCATTGTTTTTGTTGATCTACATCAGTTTGCAATTTATCTTCACGTTTTTGTTTTTACTCACTGTTTAAAATACTCACCATATATATCCCTTGCTTTCCTTTTCCTTTTTTAGTTTCCATCACTTTTTAAATTCCTATATTCTCTCCTGCCCTGGTAAATGCAAGTATCATGCCATTTTGAAATACAACCACAGTCCTATCACTTTTCCGTGATGTGATCAAGCCTTAGGCTCTCTGTCAATTTGTTAAATAATCAAGTAAATTTACCAGAAGAAGCAGAAAAGACAACATTCAAGTCTAGACTCTCAAGTTACCTACTGAATTACAAAGTTAAGAAGTACTGAAATCATACAATTGTCCACTTTCATTCCGCCTTTTATCTACAGCATCTAGGGAGAAAACAGGCTTAGTACCAATATCAATAAGAGATTTATCAAAAGAAAATTTTACTTCCATTTAAAAACTGCTTCATGATGTTCAGGTAGCATTTTTATACGTATTGATTCAGAAAAAAAATATGAACTTTGGGATGGAATTCAGATTTACAGTACATTGGCCAGCCTTAGTAGTGGCCCAAGGGATCAAACAGATCCATTTGCCCCTAGGAGCACAAGCAGACCCCAGTCCAACTCATCTCTTCTCCTACCTTGTTAGTATTTCTTATTTGACAGACCTCATCTCGTAATGGACACAGCTATACACAGATTTTCAGCATTTGTTTCATCATCTCAGCTCCCTAAGTGAAAGGTACAGTGTCCCATGAACTAGCAAAACAAATGGATAATAATAATTTTATTTTTTTAAGTTTTTTATTTTTATACAATTTTTAAGGTTACTTTCCATTTGCAATATTACAATATCTCTATTACAATATTACAAAATATTGGCTGTGTTCATCATGGTGTGCAATACACCCTGGGGTCTGTCTTACACCCCACAGTTTGTACCACCCACTCCCCACCCCTGTGCTGCTCCTCCCCCTCACTGGTAGCCGTTCGTCTGTTCTCTGCATCTGTGAGTCTGCTTCCGTCTTGTTACACTCACCAGTCTGTGGCATTTCTTAGAGTCCAAGTATAAGTGATATCATACAGTATTTGTCTCTCTCTGTGTGACTTATTTTGATTAGCATAACCCTCCAAGTTCATCCATGTTGCTGCAAATTGCAGAATTTCATTCTTTTTTATGGCTGAGTAGTATTCCATTGTGTATATACCATGTATTCTTTATCCATTCATCTGTTGATAGCCACTTAGGTTGTTTCCATGTCTTGGCTATTATACGTAATGCTGCTATGAATATTGGGGTGCATGTATCTTTTTGAATGAGTGTTTTTATTTTTATTTTTCAGATATATACCCAGGAGTGGAATTGCTGGGTCATATGGTAGTTCTATTCTTAGTTTTTTGTGAAACTTCCTTACTGTTTTCCACAGTGGCTGCACCAATTTACATTCCCATCAACAGTGTACAGGGTTCCTTTTTCTCCAGATCCTCACCAACATTTGTTATTTGTAGACTTTTTGATGATAGTCATTCTGACAGATGTGGGGTGATATCTCTTTGTGTTTCTGATTTGCATTTCCCTGATGATTAGTGATGTTGAGAATCTTTTCATGTGCATTTTGGCGCACAATGTGTTCTTTGGGAAAATGTCTATTCAAGTCTTCTGCCCATTTTTTAATTGTTTTCTTGTTTTGTTTTTTTGATGTTGAGGTATATGAGCTGTTTATGTATTTTGGATATTAACTCTTAATCAGTCATATCATTTGCAAATATTTCCTCCCATTCAGTATTTTGTGTCTTTTTGTTTTGTGGTGGCCTCCTTTGCTGTGCAAAAGTTTTTAAGTCTAATTAGATCCCATTTGCTTATATATGTTTTTATTTCCTTTACTTTAGGAGACAGATGCAAAAAATTGTTGCTTTGATTTATGTCAAAGAGTATTCTGCCTATGTTTTCCTCTAGGAGTTTTAAAGTACCTGGTCTTACATTTAGGTCTTTAATCCATTTTGAGTTTATTTTTTGTATGTGATGTTAGAGAATGTTCTAATTTCATTCTTTTCCATGTAGCTGTCCAGTTTTCCCAGCACCACTTCTCCCTCGTATATTCTTGCCTCCTTTATCATAGATTAATTGACCATAAATGTGTGGGTTTATTTTGGGGCTCTCTATCCTGTTCCATTGATCTATGTGTCTGCTTTTGTGCCAATACCATACCATTTGGATTACTGTAATTTTGTGGTATAGTCTGAAGTCAGGGAGTGTGATTTTTCCAGCTCTGTTCTTCTTTCTCAAGATTATTTTAGCTATTCAGGGTCTTTTGTGTTTCCATACAAATTTTTAAAATTATTTGCTCTAGTTCTGTGAAAAAATGCCATTGTCCCATCAAAAGATAGGACATTGAATCTGTAGATTACCTTGGGTAGTATGGTCATTTTAACAATAACATTTCCTCCAATCTAAGAATATGGTATATCTTTCCATCCATTTTGTCTTCAATTTCTTTCATCAGTGTCTTCCAATTTTCAGAGTACAAGTGTTTTGCCCCCTTAGGTAAGTTTATTCCTAGATTTTCTGGATGCTATGGTAAAATGGTATTATTCCCTTAATTTCTTTTTTTGATATTTCATTGTTAGGGTATAGAAATGCAACAGATTTCTAGATATTAATTTTATACCCTGCAACTATACCAAATTCATTTGATGAGCTCTAGTAGTTTCTCTGGTGGTGTTTTTAGGATTTTCTGCATATAATATCACATCAGTTGCAAAGAGTGACAGTTTTACTTCTTCCTCTCCAATTTGGATTCTTTTTATTTTTCTTCTCTGATTTCTGTGGCTAGGACTTCCAAAACTATTGATATGTTGAATAAGTGACAAGAGTAGAGGGCTTCTCTGGTGGTACAGTGGTTAAGAATCCACCTGCCAATGCAGAGCATACAGGTTCAAGCCCTGGTCCAGGAAGATCCCACATGACACAGAGCTACCAAGCCATGCGCCACAACAACTGAGCCTGTGCTCTAGAGCCCACGAGCCACAACTATTGCTTAAATTAATTAATTAATTAATTAATTACAAATAAAGTTTAAAAAAATAAAATAAAAAGGAGTAGGCATCCTTGTTTTGTTCCTGATCTTAGAGGGAATGCTTTCAGCTTTTCACCATTGAGTATGATATTAGCTGTGGGTTTGTCATGTATGACCTTTATTATGTTAAGGTAAGTTCCCTCTATACTCACTTTCTGGAGAGTTTTTAACATAAATGGATGTTGAATTTTATTAAAAGCATTTTCTACATCTGTTGAGATGAGCATATGGTTTTTATTCTTCCATTTATTAGTGTGGTGGATCACATTGATTGACTTGCAGATTTTGAATCTTGCATCCCTGGAGTCAATCTCATTTGATCATAGTTATGACCCTTTCAATGTGCTGTTGGAACCAGCTTGCTAGTATTTTGTTGAGGATTTTTGCATCTATGTTCATCAGTGATATTGGCCTGTAATTTTATTTTTTTGTGATAGCTTTGTCTGATTTTGATATCAGGATGATGGTGACCTCATAGAATGAGTTCAGAAGTGTTCCTTCCTCTGCAATTTTTTGGAAAAGTTTCATTAGGATAGGTGTTATCTCTTCTCTGAATGTTTGGTAGAATTCACCTGTGAAGCCATCTCACCCTGGACTTTTGTTTGTTGGGAGTTTTTTTAATTACTGGTTCAATTTCAGTACCAGTCTGTTCATATTTTCTATTTCTTCCCAGTACAGTCTCAGGAGATAGTACCTTTCTAAGAATTTTTACATTTCTTATAGGTTCTCCATTTTATTGGCATATAGTTGTTTGTAGTAGTCCCTTGTGGTGCTTTGTATTTCTGTGGTGTTGGTTGTAACTCCTTTCTCATTTCTGATTTTACTGACTTGGACCCTCTCCCTTTCTTTCTTGACGAGCCTGGCTAAATGTTTTTCAATTTTGTTTATCTTCTCAAACAACCAGCTTTTAGGGCTTCCCTGGTGCCATAGTGGTTGGGAGTCCGCCTGCCAATGCAGAGGACACAGGTTCTATCCCTGGTCTGGGAAGATCCCACATGCCACTCAGCAACGAAGCCCATGTGCCACAGCTACGGAGCCTGCGCTCTAGAGCCTGAGAGCCACAACAAGAGAAGCCACAGCAATGAGAAGCCCACGCACCACAATGAAGAGTAGCCCCCCCCCCACTCTCCACAACTAGAGAAAGCCCATGCGCAGCAACAAAGACCCAACGCAGCCAGAAATTATTAATTAGTTAAAAATAAATAAATACATATATGCAGTTTACTTTAAAAAAAAAAAGAGGAACCAGCTTTTAGTTTCATTGATCTTTTCTATTGTTTTTTTAGTTTCTATTTCACTGATTTCTGCTCTGATCTTTATGATTTCTCTCCTTCTACTAACTTTGGATTTTCTTTGTTCTTCTTCCTCTAGTTCCTTTAGGTGTAAGGTTAGGTTGTTTATTTGAAATTTTTCTTGTTTTCTGAGGTAAGGTTTTATTGCTATAAAATTCCCTCTTAAAACTGTTTTTGCTGCATCCCATAAGTTTTGGATCATCATGTTTTTGTTTTCATTTTTCTCCAGGTATTTTTAATTTCCTCTTTGATGTCTTCAGGGACCCATTGGTTGTTTAACAGCTGATGGGCTGACTTTGAAGTAGGGAGATTTATCTGGATTATCCTGGTGGGCTCAATATAATCACCAGATTTTGGAAGGAGGGTCGGAGTCCTTCAATGTGAGAAGGACTCAACCTGCCATTGCTGAAGAGGGAGAAAGCGCCCAACCAGCCGCGAGTCAATAAATGTTGGGCAGCCTCCAGAAGCTGGAAAATGCAAGGAAACAGATTCTGCCCTAGAGCCTCCAAAAGGAACACAGCCCTACGGACATCCAGTGAAACCCATTAGAATCCAGTGAAACTCATTTCAGACTTCACAATTTTGAGGTGATTATTTCCTTACAGCAAAAATTATATTTATAAATCTTACATTTAAAAATATTTTGATTATATTCTAGATATTACATTGTCTAAATAGCTTCATCAAGTAAGGAAATGTTATCATAAGCATTAAACTTTCTAAATAATTACTATAACATGTATACTTCATTCTAAAATAGCCCTGATATTCTCTAATTTAGTCTCATATTCTTTTTCATGGGACTGTTTTAATCCTAAACAAGATACTGGAATTTCTGAACTATCAGGCTGGTTTCCACTCAACGGAACTTTTAAAGTTGTCAGTAATATTTGGATTATGTGAATGAAGTTTTAAAATCATGCTAGGCAAAGTCTCTGACTAAACGACTATTTGAATGTTAAACTTTTTTGGAACTCTATAGCTACTTTCCTACTTTTCTTCTCTAGTCAGAAACATTTATATCCTCTATGTGAGTGATATTAGACAAGTCACTTAGCTCCTGCACCTCGGGGTGTCAGACAAGATTATTTATGATTCCATGATACTATGACTTTAAAACGTGCATAGAGGTTTGATAAGAACGGGGAGGACTAGCAAAGCATTACAAACATTTCCTATCCACACACAAGCTTAACATCAAGCTTAAGTTTAACACACTTACGTCTGTTAAAATCAAACTTAAAATTACAGCTCTCAAATCCTCATTACCAATATTAATCAAACGGCTATGAGGAAATGCTCAACTTCATTTCCACACATACCACAGTGATGCGTGGCTCCCCGAAAATACCATTCCCTAAATTCTTCCTATTGTCTCAACGGTTACCCCAGGACTTTTCAAGTACATTGCTGCAGAAGTAAAAACTGAAAAGTCTTAGAAATATCATTTAAAAGGTTAAGGATCCTAGGGAAAAAAGAATGAAATCTCTAGAGATTTCTGCCAGAGAAAATGCCAACAACTCATCCACAACTTTTCATCTTTCCGTTCCAATCCTGCACCTTCTCTGAAGTCTCCAGCCTTCCCAGAACTTCTGCCGTAAGCTATGAGAAGAGGTACTATCTGTAGGTACAGCTGGAAAAATCCACACTTTCAGTTCCCAGAGACCAAATATTCATCTTAACAGTTTTCATAAATCCTATGCCACCTTTCTGATTGATCTCGAAAACTATCAAGCTTAGCTGAAGATATACCAGCACTGACCATCACTTACTATCCTCTAGAATAGCTTCCAAATAGAAAAGTAGAGTCCCCTTTAAAAAACATTAGTCATATTTGAACTTCTGGTTCTCCTTTTAAATTTGTCCCATGTATTACAGATTCTTGTTGTCTTAGTATAGTACATGATTTTCTTTCCTTGAAAAAAATCAAAATGCTGTCCCTTGGCAGACTGTCTTATTGTGTAAACTTGCCACTGAGCTATTTTGCATCTCATTATGCAGTGTGATTTGCCAGTAGCGAATTACAGTCATCATTGACTTAACTCCATTCTCACAGCATCATGACAGTAAAACAAGGAGTCTAATGGCATCACTTACATGGAATTCATTATAACAGAAGCGGATATCACGTTGTCACACTCCTCTATTCACATGTATGCATTTATTCCTCCAGGCTTTCACGCCTGAAATAAATTTACTGGAATCCCAGCCTCTACTATATGTTAAGCCTACAATTCAAGAACAGCCAGGCCAAGGACGTAGTGTTCCATCTTTACAATCAAATACAGATTTCCCATTAAAAGGAAAATTCTCTATTTCAAAAGATTTAATAGTATGGTGCTTTAAAAATAATTCCAGATTGCTAAATTTTAGGATTACAAATATCCTACTACAATAAATATTTTTGCTTTACTGTATTTTATAAAAATTTTCAGACACTAAAGGTTTTACCTCTTAATGTTTTCTTTTAAGAGATAGGTTGAGTTTAGGAGTTATACTGCATTTTCGTATTTATTTCGGCTATATTTGTACCTATTCGAGATGGCCTTACTCCAATTGACACATCTTCTGTGACTGATTAAGGCAAGGCATGTTGATACTTTCCTACACGGTTTTGCTACTTTTTGTATCAACTTGGCCATCTTTTCTCACTTGCAACCTCACCCTCTTTTCTTTGAAGTCTCTTTCCGCTTAAAAATAAACTTCATTGAGCCTAATGGCTTATTACCTCAAGAGGAAAAAAATCCAAATACAACAATGATTAAGTACATAACCTTTAACTGAAATGAATGTTTCCAAAATAGACAACACTGAGCAAATATTTCCCAATAGCCTGTAGAGAGCTCATGTATAATACAGTAACAATGCTTTTACTCCCCCCACATTCTATTTCATAGTAAATATCCCCGAACAGTGTTTGAATACCATATTAACACAGTTTTCTATAACATTCAAGGAACTGAATAATGAGTTGAAATCCTTGACCCCAGCGTCTACAGATTGAAGTCACGTGACTATAAGTCAGCTTAGTTGCCACTAGATGGCCCTGTTTTTAGTCACTTTGAGATAATATATGTCCTTTAATTAAAAATCTACAGTGTAAGCATAGGCATTGATGGCTAAAATGCTAAAATTCCAGAGGGGAGGGGAGGGAGTACACAAACTATGTAATGCAATAAATTTTTATATTTCATTTAAAGTATTATTTTGGAATTATCCTGCTGAAGTAGCTAAATGTCTATAACACATATATAGAAATGACACAAAAAAAATAGGAAAAAAATTCTGTGTACGTCTTAATATGCTTTCTGTCAGTCAAAGGCATCAATTCTTCATCTCATGTAAGTTAAGCATGCTGGTATTCCCCTTATTTTAAAATTAATTTTACAGTGTGGCTGGTACATTCCCTTCAATGGCTTGGCTGTCCCTGGTATGTGCCTGTGTGTAGCCCTTTAGGTTTTTTGGTGTGTCTCCCACCAGTAACTGTGTTTCTTCCGTAGGCCTATGGAGTCCAATTCACCAGGCCTCATTCTCCTGCTTTTCTACCATAACATGAACTGTTCAATTTTTCTGTTTAAGCTAGAAAAATAAGAATATCAGTCAATCAAATTGCTTCTAATAGCAATTGTTCATTAAAGGCACTAGAGATGTCTTTGAGAACTATTAAACAGTGATGTTTAACATAAAAAAAATCTCTTCGAAAACAAAGAAAACTTAGTTCCTTCATACTGAGAACCAAATTATTTTTTCCTTATTTCTAATATAATTACAGTGTGCTGACACTACAACACGCAGACTGTGCGGTCTTTCAGAACCATCCCGCCTCTTCGTGGCACAGAGAAAGTATTCACAAACTTCTGTTGGGTGAGTGGAAGACTAGACGATGGACGATTCCATTTGGAATGCCATTTCCTAAACTACCTGCTCAACTGCAAATAGTGACAAAGTGAGAACTGTAAATCTCTTCCTCTAGTACTGTCTTCTACAATTTGAAAAGTAAATAGCAATCTAAAACCGTGTCCTAGATATTTGCATGTTAGAGAAATAGCTCCAGAATTATTGACATGTTCAAGCCATACCAATGAATTCTTATATCTAAGACTCTGGGCATCCTGAAAGTACCATTATTAGGACCACAGTGCAAAAAATGTAAATACTCCTTCCACAGAATCCCTACAGCTGTAAAGTTACACAGCTACCATGGCCCTTGGTCTAATTTTAGATAGGGACCAGCTGAGAGGTCCCTCAGATGGGGGGCATCTACTACCACCGTCCTCTTGCAGACTACCTGGATTTCTCCCAGTTTCTGGGGAGATATTTTGACCCTGAATTACATCACCACGTGGTTTGCAGTAAAATCTGGAACATAGGTAGCCTACTTAGTAGTTTTCCTTCTTTGGGATTGTAGGCTTGTTCTTTTCACTGCCAGCTGACTGTGCAAAGAGTGTGTGGCTGCGAAAAGCAGGACAACAGCATAAGTCGGCCACAGGACACAAGACAGCTGATGCCTCAGGCAGGAGAGGACTACACGGTTGTTTAATTGGCTTTTGGGTCGCCTTTGGGTAGGGGTTTTGGGGGGGGCATTCATTCAAAATGACTCAGTCCAACTTAAAATAGAAAATTTCCAGTTATACCCATACCCCCAAAAACGTTTTTTTTTCAATGGTTTGTCATAAGTGAATGAAATGTGTTTCCATCTCATTCGAGTTTCTATGACGGGAAAAACACCTAAAAATAAACAATACGAAATTGTCTTCTTCCGTTCTGCTCCTTGAAAAGCACATTTCCCCAGGAGGTGGGTATTTTTAACGAAGGCAGGAGAGTGAAAGTTGGAAAAAGGATTGGCAGTTGTTCTCACTTGCTCAGATCTAGCTTTGGAATCCTTGACAGTAACCACAAAGCATTTGAAACATTCTGAATATGGTATCCAGTAAGTCCTACGTGAGATAAACTATCTCCTTAAGTAAGGCTCAACATTTTTTTATTCTACTGAAAAGAATCTCTGATAAACGTATTTCTAAGTACTTTAAATTAGCAAGTATTTTTGAATGCTCATTACAAAAATTCTAAGCACTGAGGATGATAGAAATAGATACATGTGTAGACACATATGTGTGTACATACGTGTGTTCACACGTGTAGATGTATATGCAGATGTATGTGTGTATATCTATATGTTCACACATGTATATGTACATGTATATATCATAGTCACTGGACTCATGAGACTCACAGTTTTGTCGAGGAAACAAGATTTATACATATGAAACTATTAAAAGCACAACAAAGAAGTTTTTAATACGTATATGTAATAAGTAACATTCAGGGTAACTTACAGCCACCTTCCCATTCCTCATCACCAGGTGTCCTGATTCTGCATCAAAAGATCCCGGGACCTGACTAAGAAAAGACTGTCAGGTAGAGACGGCGGGGGCCTGTGAGATAGGACAGCACAGTCGTGTTCAGGAATATTGTCCCATTCTCTGTGCCCAGGTGCGTAAGACAGAGAGAACCAAAGGGTATCACTGCATATAATACGTCATGGCCATGTGAGTGTCAAGTCCTTATTGATATAATACAGAAAAAAAAATGTTAAGATATGGAATAGAAAGGAAATTAAGGAAATCAAAGCAGAGGTTAGAGTCAAACATGACAGTTATTAGACAGTAACAAGTACCAATGATTGAAAAGTGTGCACTTACTAGGTCCTTTAGGTAGGC
This sequence comes from Hippopotamus amphibius kiboko, assembly GCF_030028045.1. Lineage (NCBI taxonomy): Eukaryota > Metazoa > Chordata > Mammalia > Artiodactyla > Hippopotamidae > Hippopotamus > Hippopotamus amphibius. The sequence goes on from NC_080186.1 coordinate 239,414,471, forward strand.
TGTGCCTAGTCCTTATAGCAACTTTTAGAGTTTGTAATTTTTACTTATATTTAACTGATGAAGAAACCAAAACTCCAAGGGTTTAAGTAGTTTTTCTTAAGTTTTACAGCTAGGGAAAGTTGATATACTGGGATTCAAGTCAGATCCATCTGAAAAACCCACAGTTTTTCAACTCTGCCAACAGTTTCTCCAAACTCACTCCATGCGAGCCTTGAATCCATGAGATGCACACACATCCCAAGTGCAGCAGATATCACAGTAAGAGACGCAGTGCAGCAAACCCTCCGCAACTGGGCATCAGGTTCCTGTTAGGGCCAGGCACTGTGCTCAGTGCTAGAGGTACAAGAGGGACGGGGCAGATGCCAGCGCTGCCTACACAGCAAGGAGTCTTGAAAACATGATCTGGAGCAGATGGGAGATAAGAAGAGAGGCTGTCATCATCTCACAGTCAGAGATGCTTTCCTACACGACATCAGAAGCAGCACTAGAAGGTTAAGTTACATAAACTATTCCCAAGGAGCAAAAGGGGCAACAGAAGAACACAGCAGCATGTAACAATAATAATGACAACAGTCAAAATTTACTGAGTGCTTACTGGGTGCCAAGCACTCTTCTATACATTTAACATATGTTAATGCATTTAGTGTAAAAAAGATGAGAGTCATTTGCAGGCTAAGAGCAGGAAGCCATATGCCATCAAAACTGATTATCTCTTCAAATCGCCAGGCCATTTTTAACCTCAATGAACTGCAGGGCTTGGTCTTCATCTACTTCTGTATCTACATGTCATCTCTGCCAAAATCATCATCTGGCAGACAATTTTCAATACTGAGATGAATAGCAAAAAAATAAAACTCTACTCAACAGCCAATTCCCTTGTTTGGGGGAGCATATTTTGCAGCCCTTTGAGAAGTTACCTTTGCTAAGCTTCAAATGAACTATTCTTGTTGGGATGGGGTTGCCCTTATGAATGGTTATTTCTCCAGTCAAAGTCTGTGGCAGGTAGCATGGGCCCTCTACTAGGTCATAATCTATATCAGTCTCTTTAATATTCAAAACAAAATATTAACCTTTATGCCTGATATCTAAATTATATGTCTTACTTTGCAATCAAGAACATAGAACTTCTATACTTCAAGATCCTTCAGGGCCCTAGTCTCAAACTGACTGCTAGGAAAGGACCACATCAGATAACTTGATAGAAAAAGGTACAAGATTTGAACAGACACTTAGCAAGAGATAACATCCCAATGGCTTATAAACACATAAAAAGATATTCAACTTTATTAGTCATCAGGGAAATAGAAACTAGAACCACCACAAGCTACTACTTCATACCTACCAAAATGGCTAAAGTGAAAGACTGTCAATACCAAGTGTTGACAAGGACATGTAGCAAATGGAACTCTTATACACTGCAGGCAGGAGTGGAAATCGAAAAACTCCTTGGCAGTGTGTATTAAAACTGAATGTATTATATGCTATATTAAAGCAATTCCACTCAGATATACACCCAACAAAAATATACGCATACATCACAAAAAGGCATCTACAGAAATGTTCATAACAGCACTATTCAGAATAGCCAAAAACTGGACACTACCCACCTAGACGTCCAACAACAGTAGAATGCACCAATAAATCCTATTACATTTATATGATGGAAATACCGTCACACAGCAATGAAAATGAATGATGGATAACTACACTCAAAAGCATGGATGCATCTCACAAACGTAGTGTTGAGAGGAAGAAGTCAGACACAGAGGTTACGAACGGCCTGACTCCTTTCATGGAAAGTTCACACCGGCGAAGCTAACACATACCATTAGCGTTCAGAAGAGCGGTTATTTTGGGAAGGAGGACCGTGCCTTCAAGGGGCACAGCGGGAACGTCTGGAGGCTACTAATTAATGTTCTGTTTCTTTATGATCTTGGGGCTGACTACACGGGGTGCTCACTTTGTAATAACTCGTGGAGGTGTATGCTTATGATTTGTGCATATGTCTTTTTCCACAGATAGCTTATGTTTTATTAAAGCTTTGTCAAATGAGCAGGAAGTAGGGAGAGAGGTAGAAACATGATGGATATTTCTCGGTCTTCCGCAAAATTTCTGCTAATATCAATGCCTCTAAATAGCATCATGCCATACATTTCTCTCAGAATATATCAGACACAAAATATTTGTCTCTCATGAATACCTGCATGTTGCATTTATTAGGACCCCAGAGCTGACCTGAAACACCTCAATGCAGTAAAAACTTTCCCGCATTTATAACTCTCAAATTCAATATTTATTTTACCCCCTTTAACATATTTTTTTAATGTTTCCATTATATTCAGGTCTGTTCAAGCAGCTAGCATCCTCGAAACCTTTTTGAAGTGTATAGAGGTATAAAAAGGCATGCTTGAGAGCAGTGAGGATAAAGTAATGATCAATTATAGTCCAAATTTATAGGTAGATATTTTAAGTACACTCTTTATAAGTGTAAGTAATAATTTTTAAGCAAATATCTACTAACCATACATCCAAGTAAACAATTTTAATGGATTAAATGCAAATATTAAATCCAAGTAGAATATACAAACTATCTGGTCATTACACTGGGCTGTCTCAAATTGAGACTATCTCTTATTTGGTAAAGAGGAGATAGTCTCCTATCTTACATCATCTTCATCATGAAAGATTAACAATATAAAACCCACAAAGACATTCTCCAGATAAGAGGAAGTTTATTATAATGAATGAACTTAAAATGTGTAGCCTAAAACTCTTATTACATGAAAAGTAAGAACAAATGTAACAAAACAAGTGGTGGCAAACCAATAAAGATGTTATTTGATGAGCTTCCTATAAACTCCAAGTAAAGGAAAACAGGAAAGAACTGATGTGAAACAGAGAGAAGTATAAACTGAATAGACCTTACTTTCCTATTGTTTGTAATAAGTAAATAAATGTCAAATTGTGTAACTATAATGAAAATCAAATTGTGTAACTATAATGAAAATCAAAGTGAACATCAAATATTTGTAAAGAGGTTGTTTCAAAAAAAAGCCAAGTTGACTTTCAACTATTAATAACTTGAGCTTCCCAAAAGGATTGTTTGGTTTTCGGTTGTTGTTGTTGTTTAAAAAGTGGTATGACAGGCTTTCTTCATTAAGCAAAACAATCTTGTGTTCTTATTTCCTGTGTTTTCTGGTAAATAACACACCAAATTCTTTTATTGGTCTTTCTTATTCCCTTAACTCAGTAGATTAGGCTTTGTTCCCTATTTTCTCTTCTCTTGCTCATTAAATAATATTTCTAAAAGAATAATCGGTGGATAATAGCGACGGCCACGTTGAGCGGTAACTGTAGGTCAGACATGCTTTCAAACACACGGTAGATAATAACTCCTTTCACCCTCAGAGCAACCTGATGGGGTAGGTGCTATCAGCAGCCCCACTGCAGTGGTGAAGAGACTAAGCACCGGGGACTTGAGTTATAGCCCAACGTTACCCAGCTAAGGTGCTACAGTTCACATACAGTAACACAAAAGCACCATGCACGTTAATTACTGACCACAGGAGAAAAAGAATATGCAAAATACAAAAATGCAAAAGTTATATAATAGGAAAAACAACTTTCCAGCAACGCTAAATTATTTAACCCAGCATTATCGTCTTCTAAATTACCACCATTCATATAATAACATATTACACTAAAGGTAAGACAGAAAACACCCCTATGTTGCTACCTTGGAAGAGAATGGGGGCATTTTTTCTTGAAGACTGTATCAGCTGAAAGATTTTCCTTAACCAGAAGTGAATATGGTAAAACTAATATTGTAGAGTGTTGTGACCAACATCAGAAGAGTCTGAGAAACCTTCTCAAGGTTCCTTAGGGACCAACTTCAGACAAGCAGCCCAATCTGCAAGGCTCTCCCCATCAGTGAAACCAGTAGCAGCTTCATTGGTAATCAAGTGAGTAGACAAGTAATATAAAAATGGGTAGGAGTAAGTGCAGGCCGACTGAAGATTATCCTCAGCATACCTCTTCCTCACAGTCTAAGCAGCTGATCTTTGAAATAAACTTGCTGAAGAAGACGGTCAAGTCAACATCTGCAGAACTTCAGGAAGTGATTAGATAAAGCCCAGTAGGAATGATGGTGACTCATTCTGGAAAATACAGAGACCCACAGCAAGAGGTGATTGTGTGTACAGGATACACACAGAGAGACAAAGAGTGAAAGAAAAGCAAAACATTGCAAGATTGAGCAATTCATTTTAAAAGGAGAATTAATAGCTAACTTCTAATTAAAGTAATAAAAGTGGTTAAGTAAAATAGTAACCATAAATGGTTAAGTAAAACAGTAACTGTGAATGGTTAAGTAAAACAGTAACCGTGAATGGTTAGGTAAAACACGGTTAAGGTTAAAAGAAATAATTTGTGAAACATATGCCTAAGTAGTAGTACAATATTATTTGGAAAATTGTGATAACTAAAAAATGTACACTGTAAACCCTAGAGTGACCTTTAAATTAATAGAACAGAGAAGTATATCTAAATAAGGCAACAAAGGAGATAAAATGGAACACTTTGAAAATACACTCAATCCATAAAAAGACAATAAAGGAGGAAAAGAGACAAAAATTCAGAACAAAAGAAAAAATAAGAGAACAGTAGATTTGAGCCCAAAAATATAAAAAATTATATTAAAAGTAAATGTTCTGAATATTTGTATTTGATAGTTAATAGTAACTGTCTCTATTCAGAGACAACAAGATCATATACATCAAAAATTATAAGGAACTCACAAAAGAGTTCTTAGCACCGATAAGTAAAGTTAGAAGGTGGCAGAAAACATGGTCCACCTAGAAAAAACAATTGTGTCTCCATATACTAACAAAGAAAAATGGACAAATAAAATTTGAAATTTGAAATATATATATAAATATCACCTAAATGCCTGAAATATTTAGGTATAAATTTAGGAAAATATGTGCGAGAACTGCACACTGAAAGCCATAAAACACTGCTGAGAGAACTTAAGACCTAATTAAATGGAGAGAGATACCATGTTCATGAATTTAAATACTGATGATTGTTAAGATGTCAATTCACAAACTGATCTGTAAATTCAACACAATCTCATTCAAAATTCCAGGAAAGCTGGTGCGGGATTTTTGGTGGGGGGAGGTATTTGTTTTAGTTGTGTTTTTTTGTTTTGTTCTTTTCCTTTTTTTAATAAATTTATTTATTTATTTATTGGCTGTGTTGGGTCTTCATTGCTGCGCACAGGCTTTCTCTAGTTGTGGCACACAGGGGCTACTCCTTGCTGCGGTGCACAGGTTTCTCATTGCAGTGGCTTCTCTTGCTGGGGAGCACAGGCTCTAGGTGCACGGGCTTCAGTAGTTGTGGCACATGGGCTCAATAGCTGCAGCTCGCAGGCTCTAGAGCACAGGCTCAGTAGTTGTGGTGCACGGGTTTAGTAGCTCCACAGCATGTGGGATCTTCCCAGACCAGGGCTTAAACCCATATCCCCTGCATTGGTAGGCGGATTCTTAACCACTGCACCACCACGGAAGTCCTAGTTGTGTTTTTTTTATAGTAATTAAAAGTTGATTCTATAATTTATATAGAAATGCAATGTACCTAGATTAACCAAAGCATTTTTGAAAAAAGAACAAAAATGATGGTTTACATTACCTGATTTCAAGACTTACTATAAAGCTACAGGAATCAGAGCAATGCAATATTGGCATAAGGATAGGCATATAGATCATTAAATAGAATAATGAGTTCAGAAATAGACCTACAGATGTGTGACTCGTGGATTTTCAAAAGATACCAAAATAACTCAGTGGGGGAAGGTACTCTCTTATTCTCAACAATTGATGTGGAAGCAATTGGATAGCCATATTTAAAAAAAAAAAAAAAAAGAAGAAGAAGAAGAATCTTGACCATTACTTCATACACAAAAATTAGGTTTTAAAAAACATATTCTAGACCTAAGCATAACAGTCCAAACATCATAACACATAAAATAATCCATGAGAAAATATTCTTATATATTAAGTTAATCAAAGATTTCTTAAAGCAGAACGCGTGTACTCACACACACACACACACACTATGAATCACAAAGAAAAAAAGCAATAATATGGGCTTTATCAAATTAAAAACTAGTACTCTTCAAAATATGCCATTAGAAAATGAAAAGGCAGGCCACAAACTGGGAAAAATACTCCCAGTATTTCTGACAAAGGTATCCAGAAAACAAAAAGAACTCTTAACACTCAACGCTAAAGAGACAGCCTAATTTATTTTAATTTGGCAAAAGACTTGAACAAAGTCTTCATTAGAAAAGATACATAAATGGCCAACAACCCTGTGAAAAGACGCCTCAACATCACCGGTCATCAGAAAACTGCACATTAAATCACAGTGAGCTAACGTCACACGCTCGTTAGAAGCTTAGAAACAATTTAAGTGACAGCAAGTGCTGGCAATGAAGCAGAGCCCCTGAAATTCCCACGCACTGATGGTAAAATGTACACTCACTTGGGAGAACGCTTTGGCGGCTGGTCATAGAGTGAAAGTTACCCATATGAATGAGACACTCTACTGCCAACATTTAGCAAGAGAAAGTAAAGCATATGTCTACCACGAGACTCAAACATACATTCTTAGGCCAAAACTGGAAGCCATCCAAATGTCCAACAACACGTGACTAGATAGATAAAAGGCGGCCTATTCAAACTACAAAAACACGTAACATGTAGTATCTCCAAAACAGAATGCTTGGCAAAAGAAGAGAGGGACAAAAGGGTATATACTCTCTGATTCTACTTGAATGAAATTATAAAAGAAGCAAATCTGATCTATAGTTCTATGAAGCACATCAGTGATTGTCTAGATCTAGTGGAACAGTGACTACACAGGGAATGAGGAAAAATTTTGGCAATAATGGAAACATTATCAATCTTGAGTGGCGTGGTGGTTACACAGGTATGATCAAATTCATGTAAATATACATATAAAATCAGTTCATTTATTGTATATATCTCAATAAGGTCGATTTTTAAAAGGAAAATATTTATTCTATATACAAATAATAAAATAAAAAGTCAATGATAAAAAAAGTCTGCATATTAACTCGAATAGCCCAAAGAGTCTAATTGAAAACTTAGATCATTCTTCATCTGTTTATTCATTCAATATTGTGGTTTATAAATGTCAATTTGATTAAGCTGGAATTTTTGTCCCAGAATCCTTTTAACTATATGGTCCTGAGTCAGAATTGGCTAAAAAAGGAATTTGCATGAGACAGGAGGCAGAAGTGAGACAGCAGCCTTACTTTCTGAAGGTCATTGTGGCTGAATGTAGTGATGGGCTCAAGAGGTACCCATGGCTTCTGAACTGTCTTTACTCTTTTCTACATCACATCCAGCTCCTCTCCCGGCTGCTGACACTGTAGCTCAGATACACTACCAGGTACTTGGTGTGGGTCCGCAGAAGTGGTATCTACATAGGAGCAGCATTCCCCCACCATATGCTTTTGACTTCCCTTGCAATATGATTTCAGCATCTGAACATGCCTGATTTCTCAGATGAACGGATGATTTCTTCTCTGATCATCAAACTTCTCTCATAGACCTTAACTTTCCCAATTCTTCCAACAATCACATAAGGTCTAATACCTATAATAAATCTATGATGACAGACATTAGCAATTTTTTTCTGTAAAGGGCCACAGAGCATATATTTTCGGCTTTGCAAGACAAAAGACAAAATCAAGGATATTGTGTAGGTACTCATATAACAAGAAACAAATTCCCACAATTTTATTGATAACAAAGTAAAATAATCATAATTGAGTACAAGTTTTATGATACGTATCTACTAATTAGAAGAATGAAATTTCTTTTTATTTTTTAGTGGGGGATAACGGTTTTAATTGGGATTCAAAGCTACTGTTCCCTACCCCCGGACACACAATGTTACTTGAGCACATTCCACACTTATAACACTTGCAGGGCGTTTGTAGACGTTTGCTGGACCTCTGTTCTTGATATTTGCCCTTCAGCATGTCACTAAGTTGTAGATGATGTCCAGTGGAAGAACAGATGGAAGCTCCTAAGTTTGCAGGGTTAAATGGATGTTGAAATATGGAAATTTCCTTTCCATTTGCTTGCAAGGAATGGGAGAAAATATTTGCAAGGCATATATCTGAGAAAGGAATATTTAATTTAAAGAACTACAACTCAACAACAGAGAACCCACAATCCAAATTCAAAAATGAGCACAGGACTTGATGTTTCTCCCAAGAAGATATGCAAATGGATAAAAAGTATACAAAAAGATGTTCAGCATTACTAACCATTAGGGAAATACAGATCAAAATCACAGTATGATACTACTTCACACATGCACACGTGCACACACACACACAAAATACTGGCAAAGATATGACGAAATCAGACCCCTTGTGTATTACTGCTGATGGGAATATAAAATGATGCAGCCGCTGTGGAAAACAGTTCAGCAGTGCCTCAAAAAGTTAAACACAGAATTACCATATGATCCAGCAATTTCACTTTTGGTATATACCCAAAAGAAGTGAAAGTAGGGACACAAACAGATACTTGTACACCCATGTCCATAATAGTAGAGTTCACAACAACCAAAAGGTAGCAACAACCCAAACGTCTGTAGATGGATGGATAAACAAAATGTGGTGTGTGTATATTTATATATATAAACAATGAGATATTATTTATCTTTTAAAAGAAATGAAATTCTGATATGTGCTACAACGCGGATGAACCTTGACAACGTTGTGTTAAGTGAAAGGGACCAGATAAAAAAGGACAAGTATTCTATGACTCCACATATATAAGTGCCTAGAATAGGCAAATTCTTAGAGGCAGAAAGTAGAATAAAGGTTACAGGGGCTGGAGGGAGAAGTAAATGGGAAGCTATTGTTTAACAGTTTGTTTGGGATGATAAAATCACCCTGCAAATGGACAGTGATGAGGGTTGCTCAACATTGTAAATGTACTTAATGCCACTGAATTGGACACTTAAAGTGGTTAAAATGATAAATTTTATGTATATGTATTTTGCTACAGGAAAAGAAATTTAAGAGCTGCTAGAACTTAGTTTGAGCTTAGAAAATGCATCTGCTACCAAGTTGTGTAGGAATGAAGACCTCAGTTCTTGTCTTTTGGCAGCACCTGTGTGTATAAAGCAGTTTAACATTATTGATTAAAAAATATTAGTTGACATTCAAATGTCTTACCCATAGTATAAGTTTCTCACATAAGTGCTGTATTGGCTTTGTAATTTTAGGTTGAATTCATTAGTAAACATTATCAAGTCTTCACCAAAGGCTAATCTTGAAAGCCATGCAGTATGCAAAAAATACTGGATGAGGGCAATTCTTCAGAAAAATTTCACTCTCTTCTATGAGTTCAAAAAAATCACAGTAAAACTTTACCATTGCTAAGCCATTACATTGCTACGTGGTAGGGAAAGTTAGAATATCCAGCTTCTATTTCTGGTAAAAACTCATGGAACTAATAATGGTTAAGTTTCTCAGAGCTAATGAAGTTTACCGCTGATGACATCAGTTCAAAGACACATGATAAATTCAAATATCTTCCCAAAAGTGCCTCTGGTGAATAATAGAATAGATAGCCATAGACTTTAAACAACTTTAATTTCGTAAGTTTTGTCCATTTGTCCAACTAACTCTTTTTCTGCTCCACACATATTTTACCACCATCAGTAGTAACACATCTTAAGAGATTCCACTTCAGGTTGTACTAAATTCATTTTTTTCTGAACTTCTTTGAAAATATTCTCACTTGTACTTGTTCTACACACACAGGGGCTGATTCTTCAGTCATCGCCTCCGAATAAACTACCAAGTAGGGTTAGTAACAGCTATCGGTGCCTCAAGGGAAAATTATTCATTTGCCTACGTTTTGATTGGCTGTTGATGCTACTTCCAGTATCTTCAACTCTTCAAGCAACTGTTCTCACCAAATGCTTAATAATCTTAAACAAGTTTATTTTCCTCTGAACGCATTTCTTTGGTTGCCCCAGTCAAGCACAGTTCAAATACCTCATTATTGTTACACAGCTTTCTTTGCTTGGCTAACAAATGAGAAACCCAGAAACTTACTTTGGTTCTAGTCTCACTTTCACTTTTTATTTTTGTGAACAAATTCTGGAATGAGGTATTCCGTTTTAAACCATCTAATTTTTCTTCCCCTTGCGCTTCTATGAGTTGGAAGTATTGTGATAAGTACTTAGTCTGGTAATGCTGACATACGTTGTGTTCTTTCAGCACAGCTACCATGTTATTGCACAAAAACAAAATGCTTCTCCATCTGCTGAATCATTCACACCCCACTGTGCCTTGAAAGAGCAACGTTCAAAGTCTACCTTTCTTGTTTGGACACAATAGATACGCACTGGTAATAAAAAATAAGTAAACAGGTAAAACGTCACAGTCTGGCAATACACGTGGCACTTGGAACACTGTAGATTTGTAACTGCATCGTTGACGTTTGCAGTGTGTCACGCAGCAGGGCAAAGTGGTGAAAGCACCACAGACTTTGCACTCTTGCAGCTGCAATTCTGCCTTTTTAGCATGAACACCCTCCCGGGTGACACGTTCCTGAAGAGGGTGGCTGTATTCCAACGAGATGTCACCTATGGACACTGAAACTTGAATTTCATATCATTTCCATACCAGAAAATACTACTCTTTTGATTTTTTTTCCTACCATTTGAAAATGTAAAAACACTCACAGCTCAAAATCTGTGCATAAACAGGTAGCGGGTCAGGTTGAACCAGCGGGGTCATCATTTGCTGATTTTCTCGATAACTCAGAGTCGTGATGTCTCACTGACTGAACTTCGACACAATGTACATTCCGTGCCAGTGATGCGTCAGGTCCCTGCCAGGCGAGGAGGACGCAGAGATGGACATGACAGGGCCTCTTCCTCCAAAGGTCCACATACGGTCAAGAGTTTCCTGTGATAGAGATTTAACACATGTTTGCCTGTCATCTGCTATACACTTGGCATGACATCGTGTGGGATACCAGTAGCTTCACTCCTTAAGTCTTTCCCAGCCTTGCTTGGGAGGTAAGTCACGCCCATCTTAGTCACCTACTGCTGTGTAACAAGTTACCACAAACTAAGCGACCTAGAACAGCACACACCTATCACCTCACGGTTGCTGTGGGTCAGGAGTTCACTCACGGTGTAACTGGGTGCTCTGGCCTAGGGTCACACAGCCGCAGTCAGAGGTGTGAATTAGCTGTCGGCTCATCTCCAAGCTCAACTGGGAAAGAAGCTGCCCTCGGGCTTAGACTGTTCACAGGATGTATTTATTTTTTGGTGGTTCTAGGAGTGAGGGTGTTCACTTCCTGCCTAGCATCTAGAGGCCTCTCTCAGCTCTTAAAGGCTGTCCTCTGCTCTGTACCTCCCAGCACGACCACTCACCTCCTCACTGCCAGCTGAAAAGAGGGGACCTCTAGAGTGTCTGCAAGCCAGGTGGAGCTCACTGCCATCACGTAATCCAGGGAGCAGCATCCCATCACCTGTGTCACATCCTGCTGGTTACTAGCAAGACACCACTGCTACGTGCCCTCACAAGGAGGAGACTCTGCAAGGACGAGAACATCAGGAGGCCCTCATCACAGCGAGCCTCTCGAGAGAGAGTCTGCCACGGGCTCAGAGGGGAAGCAATGAAATACATGATCAAGGGAAATGGCGTGATACAAAAGCACCTGCAAATAGAGGCTACAGTATGCACAGCAATTAGTAAGGAAGGCCTCACGGAGAAAGGTAAGCCTCAGCTTGTCTTTGAACACGATGCAGGCTAAAGCATTCAGAGAATTCCTTGGGAAATGACACCATTCATAATAATGTTACTACAGCAATATAACTGGAGATTTGCAGTAAAATGCTGTGAATTTAATCCTTCACTAGAATTTAATCCTTTTCAAGTCTTTATGTAAAACGTGATATGCTCCCAGTATTTAAATCAAGAATAAATCCCCCTCCCTCAAATGAAAGCCCTGTACCAAACTCATCACCAACTACAAGAAGAAAATAATCACGGTATTCATCCCAGTCCTATCTAATTAGATTTAAATAACCAATAAGTTATGCTAATACTCTTCACCATTCCACTTAGTAGATACAGAAGGAGGGAGGGAAAGGACCAGAAGGAGAAAGGGAGATGATTTCTATTCCTCCAGCACTTACAGAACACTCACACGGCTGCAGGAAACAGGTCCAAACATGGAGACTCTGATAAGCCATCAGCACAGACTACACAACGCAAGTGCTGGTCACGCAGCCTCACGGTTCTCTGCAGTCAATAGATGCAATTTCATAACTAAAGGCGTGAGCACTTCTGGCTTCCCATATTCAAATGCTATTTTTGATTCACTTCTAACTTCCTTATGCAAACATTCTTTTCTCCCAAATTAGCCGAGAGATTCTTTCTCCGTGAGCACAAACCACATGGCAAGTTACAGTTTCTAAGTTGCTCCCATTTCTTAGTTCTCAATAAGCCAAAAAGATTATACTGCTTCAGATCAAGAAATCTAACTTTAAAAATCCCTATTTGAGTTAAGGGGGAAAATGGAAATTTCCTTCCCTGAAAGGTAACTCTAGGAGATCCATGTGAATTCCTAAATGCCAACTCTATGTTCACAGACACTGATAAAATGATCCAAAATGCTAGATACATTCATGTATAGACTTTATGTCACCAATAATTATACTAAGTGAAAGATAACCACATTAATGAAAAAGACATATGAGATATTGACAGAGATAAAGATAAAACTTGGTCAATAAAAGCCTGGAATTTTCCATAACAACAGATAAATCAATACCATTTAATCTCCCAGATGTGGGTGTCTAGGAAAATATGCAACTCTGACTCTACTAAGAAAAAAGCTCTAAGGCAAAAAGCGGCTGGTTCTGAGACAAAGTTTCAGACCAGCTGGGTCTCAGTACAAAGACTAAGTTCCAAATCACAGACGCTTTCACCGCTGTCCACATCACTCACCCAAAAACAAAACAAAAAAAAAAACAAAGAAACCCTTTAGTCATTACTTAAGATTATTTGGCTAACACCTTGGTCCATCTTATCATATACACTCTCTGTCCAAGTTCACGCCTTGATTTCCTCATCACTAGTGACTGTGGGACAGTCTTCCTTGTTGCGGAAGCTCAATTCCTCAGGCTCCTCTTGAACCCCATCATTTCCTTACCTATCAAGTCCCTGATTATTTCAGTCTGCCCCTCCTGGTGTAGTGCCTTATGCCTGGATGACTAGAACTGTCTCCCAGTGGCTCCCTCTGCCCGAACTGTCTTCCTCACGCCCTGTCTTCCACATCGCTACTGGGATGTATCACTTCCCGACGGAGAACAGGCAGGAAGAGCTCCCTTTGCTATTAACAGGTGCAGGTTCCTTGCCTTGACTTCAGTGTCCTCTGAGTTATCCCTCAGGATCTCCCCAAGCTGCCCAAATCTGAGACCATGTGTCACCAAGCTGATCTTCCTCTTTATCTCTATTCCATTTCTATTTATGTTGTTCTTTTCTCCTGGGGTGGCCTGCTCCACATCTCTCAGCTTAACAGCATCTCTGCCATTAAAATGTGCACAGACATATCATCCTTCTTTTTCTAAACGCAAATAGCATTCTGTACCAAACTCAGGTTTTTATCAATGACTGTATTTTACTCTTGAATATACATATAATTACTCCTGAAGAAGTCATCTCTTTTACTATCATATGAGCACACACGGCTTATATATGCTTTACTCACAAATACATTTTGTGAACAACAACAAAAAAAGATCTTAAAATTACTTGTTGAATGAATGCAATAGCGGAAATTTCAAAAACCAAGTACCAAATATATGATGACTATAAAAAGAAATTGTTGGACTTCTGAGGTGGCGCAGTGGTTAAGAATCTGCCTGCCAATGCAGGAGACACGGGTTTGATCCCTGCTCTAGGAAGATCCCACATGCCGTGGAGCAACTAAGCCCGTGTGCCACAACTATTGAGCCTGTGCTCTAGTGCCCGTGAGCCACAACTATTGAGCCCATGTGCCACAACCACTGAAGCCCACGCACCTAGAGCCCATGCTCCACAACAGGAGAAGCCACCACAACGAGGAGCCCGTGTACCACAATGAAGAGTAGCCGCCACTCGCAGCAACTAGAGAAAACCCGTGTGCAGCAACAAAGAACCAACACAGCCAATAAATAAAATTAATTAATTAATTAATTTTAAAAAAGAAATTGTTTAACAGATAAGTGCAACTGACAGACTCATAAACTCTAGATGGAGAATTATTTCCTATTTAGATTCTGAAAATTTATACAGAACTAGCAGAAATGACTATGAATTTGATAAATTTGAAGCTGCATTAATAAGTGGCTGAATCAACAAAACAAACCTGAAATAGATTTAAAAAAAAAACAAACAGTCCAAAAGGGAATCCATTTGAGCTTTTCTATAAAACACCTACAGATTACAAACTTCAGTCACTCTGAGTTTCACATTTCATGTGACCATTTAAAATATTATTTCAGAAGTTTTCAACACAATAATCATAGCCTCCAAATTCACTGAAAAAAATAATTGTGTAAAGGATATTTCACAAGTATTGCCACTTATGTCAACTTAGAAGGGTGAGATATATGTATATATATATGAAAAATATATATATAAAAATATATATATAAATATATATATGAAAAATGCTACTCTAATTTCAGAAATTAACCACTTTGCAATGTTACTAGAACATATTTAGAAATACGCTTTCTATTTTAATGAAATGGACTTCATTGATATACCTAAGGACTTAATAAAACTATGGTTAAAATAAAGTTACCCTCTAAAAATTGGGAGGATATCTTTTAATCAACTCACAATAACCTACAAATTTAAAACATAACCCAACCTATTAAATGCTCTATTTCTTTGTGCACACTGGTTAGGGACTATGGAATTGTGATTCTCTTTTTTTTATTTTTGCTGTCAATGGAGAAAATAATATTTTTACATGCTTGCTAAATTCCTGGGAGATAACTATTCCTCCAATCATTCATTCAATAACTAAACTACTCACTGAGCACCAACTACATGCCAGCCGTTCTTCTAGGTACCAGGGATACAGCAGGGAGCAAGACAAATAAGATTCCTACTCTCTGGAGCTTACTCTCCAACAGAGTGAGGTCAATAAACAATTACACAAATCAATAAGTAATTTTAAGAACTATGAGAGCGCGAAAAGAAACGAACGTAAGAAAGCGTCTCGAGCTACATTAAGTCGAGTGCTTAAGTTTCTTTGAGATGATGATCTTTGAACTCGGAATTGAATGAAAATGAGGAGTCAGGCTCAGGAAGATCTGGGGGAAGAGGACTTCTGGTGTGAGGAGTGATGCAAGCAGAGGCTGTAAGATGGAAAGGAGCGTCACCAGCTCCAGGAAAGGCAGGGAGGCCAGGAGGACCAGAGCGCTGCGCGCGGAGCAGACAGGGAAGGAGGCGGTGCTGGGGACGCAGGAGCTTTGCTGGCTGTGTGAGACCTTCAGACTTCACGTGACTTGAGACAGGAGGCAAGGGTGTAAGTAAGCAGGTGCATGATGTGGCCTGATTTATGCTACAGAGAAGATTAGGTCCCATCACGTTGTTTAAACAAACAGTTTATGCTTGTGTACAAAAACAGAATTACAATGAATATAAGCCCTGGCTTGGATTTATGGAGTAGCTTTCTCCCATAGGAACTCCATATGCTGTAGAAATCACCGTCTATTTTATTCTCCCAGCATAGGCCTGTTATTCATTCTACAGCGAGGGACTGAGACGGTAAGATTATTTCATTTTTCATTCCCTACGTGTAATAATGACTGGAACACGCACCCCAGTAGGAAGCTGGTGGCTGCTGTTTAATCAGGCCAAGTCTCTTGTCTTGCTGATTTCATCGAATACTTTTCCTCATCTGTTACTTCTGAGGGAAGAATTCCTCTAAGTGCTTCTGGAAGACAAAATGCTATTTGCCAAATGACAAGCAGACAGGCAGCCCTGCTCTAGCGGATGGATAGTATGAGTGTTACGAGTCACTAAGCGCCAAACCAACTCCATTTAGCCACTTGAACTATTCAGTCATATCCTACCAACACACAGTAGGGAATGAGTGTCATTCCTTTTAGGAAACAGAATTCATAAATAAAAATAAGATGGTATTTGCGTGTTTTACTGACCTCACAGTACAGACAAGTCAAATAAACACCATCTCCCGTTTTTCAGCCCAGAGATCAGAAGCTTAAAAGAAGCCGTTCTTGAAAGTCAACCCATTAACCTCTGCCTCTCCATTATCTCGTGTTAGACTTTTAGAGAAACTTCTGTACAGCTACAGCTTCTTAAACCTCGTAATCTCAAGAAGAGCTCAGAGGACTTGACATGTCTTAGGAGCTATTAAAGTGGGGTTAGGAGATTTAATGAAAATTTAAAAGAGCATAGAAACTTTTTGCAGGCCACTGAATGTTTTTTCTTAATCTTTCTGCAGGCCTTTTGTTGTATAACATTTCAGCAAGAAAAGTTGCCACAATCATCACTCAAAAGCAGGACTTCTCTGAATATTTTCTTTGAAATTATTAAGTAAGTGTTGATGGGAAAGTCCCTAAAGCTGTTCAAGCATCACTTCATTGCAAGGCATTATGCTGGCAAGTCCCGTTGTGGAATATCCTTCCTTCTGATAAACTGAAAAGGCATAGTGTCTTCCTGCTACAGCTGGTCTTTGGGTATGTCATCATCCCCTGTTGGTTTCCTTACCCTTGTCCACACCTCTGTTCATTCTTTCCAATTAAGCCATTTTGACTGTGACATCTATCCTAGCCAGGATCCTGATTCTGTACCTGACCTCTAATCAAAAGCAGACCAGAATCCTATTGAAAGGATAATCTCTTAAAATCTTTCTGAACCATCAGGGTCATCGTGTCCTTTGCCCCTCACTGTCCTTGTTGTTGATAGTGTGCTGTCACACTGATTCCGGGGACCTAGGCTGGTAAAGAACAAGCAAGCTCATATCAACCAGTATTTCTTGAGCATCTACTACGTACCCGGAACTGTGCTAGGAACTGGAAAGACAGAGATGTAGAAGATATTGCTCTTGCTGTCAGGGACCTCGCATTCTACTAGGTAAGTACACCGTCTCTATGATAAAACCCTTCCAGAAACCATCTCACAGATGTTTCTCCACATAAAACCAACCCACTTGAAGACGGGAATGCAGAAGGCTGGCTCTGCGGTAGTTATAGGGAGAACAATAGAAAGACAAGACTGAGTATTTACCTGAAAGCAGGTAACAAAAAGTGTTGAATGCCATACTAATTTATTTGGGTATAAATTGATAGGAAATAACAGATCTTTAAATAGGAGAGTGAAATGATCAGATCTAAATTTTAGAAGCATTACTCTGGAACAATAAACCAATGAATGGAAGAATACTGAAAGAAAAGGGCAGAAGACCAGGTGTAGGAGCCCCAGCAAAAGGCTGAAATAGTGGGCACAGACAGGAAGAAACAAACACAACAGACTGCAAAAACAGAGGTAAATGGAGACACGCGTTGATGCCGGCAGCAACACTGAAGGACAGAAAAGCTTTGGTGAGTGGCTGTGGGTTACACAGTTGTTAACCCAGATAGCTTTGGTCTCAGCTGAGATTTACTGACTTTTCCTCCTAGTCCACACTGCTGCTCTGTGTAAATTTCTGGCATACTTTCTACTTAAAAATAATTAACCAAATGTTCATTTGACCCACTATTGCTTCATTGTAGAAGAGTTTCTGAAATGCATCTGTTTCAATGAAATAGCATGGTGGTCATCATTCTGTTAGAAAGAATGTGGTGTGGTTTTTCAGTCTTACATCAGACAGTAAGGAAAACACTGGAAGCTCTGTAATGAATAAGTGAAGCTCTAATCAGGGCTCAACATGATTCAACCACATTTCACTTTCTCCAAAAACTCTCTTTGACAATGAATGAGAAAAAGTAGGAAATGTTCTTTCAGCTTTTAAAGCAAGGGAACAGAAAGTAACATAATTATACAAATACAAGATGAATTGATATCATATGGCAGAGGTTAAAATAGTATCATTATTAAAAACAAACGTATTTACAAAGATTGAACGGCAATGTCTGTGCTCTAACAGATAACTTATACGCAACGAAGAAATTCCTAAAACTTCCTTTCTACCATTTATTGCTCCATGTTGAATCCTTAGAGAAATATTCTAAAACAAAAATCAAAGATGTATATCTCAGCATTCTATAAGGCTCAGTTTTTAGTCCTTGACTCCCCTTTTCATGTTCCCTCCATCTGAGAGCTCATCTATTTCCACAGTTCCGTTACCTTCTCAATATTCTGTAGCTCCAAGTCCACCATCTCTCCTAAACTGAAACCCTCTTTTCTCCTTCTGTGTACTGAACATTTCCATGTGATGTCTTGCAACTGCCTCAAACTCAATGTAGAAATCTTTTAAAAATCTAAAAAAAAAATCTAAAAATCTGAATCAGAACCTATCATCTTCTCTCTTCTCTGTCTGCATCCATTCACCCTCCCCCATCATCACTGCATTTAAAGTACCACATTCCCCTCAGCCATCCAACGTTGCAACAGGGACATTATCTTTTTTCCACTCCTTTATTTCATTCATTCCTGTAAATGTTTCCTTCCCAGTGTGTGTAATTCTTCATCTCTAGGGCCTTCATGTCTGCATTAATACCATATTTTCGTTGTACGTATTATACTAGACACTCCTCCGTAGCAAAAGGTTGAAAATACTGCCTTGACTGCCAGGACCGACACTGACCAAGCTGTGCAGCCCTCAGCAGGTTTAACTTCTTAAACTCCAATCTCCTCATCTGTAAAACAGAGGTAATAATAATAATGCTCAAGTGAAGGAAGCCAGTCCATAGACTCCATGATTCCTTTTGAATGAAATCTCCAAGACGGTACGGGGAGGGGAAAATAGGACTAACCGCCAGTAGGGAGGGGCTTTCTTTTTGTAAATGAAGTGATGGGAGTGTTTGGGAATTGAATAGTGGGGTGATGGTTGCATAGCATGGCATTGTGAATATACTAAAACACACTGACCTAAAAAATAATAACAATAATAATAACGCTTCACGGGACTGTCAAGAGGCTGAGGTGATGTAATGCACATACAAAAAGACATAGCACCATAACTATTAACTAAGAAGAACGCGGTAAATTTTAGCTGCTGGTATCATCATTACGTCTCCCAGAGCCAATGCATCATATATTACAGCTACGCGAATCTTAATTAAACTTAAAGCATGACCCTGCCGCGCTGAAATTCCATTTATCAGCCACCTAGATCATCAGAATACATGAATCAAATTGTTCTCTCCTGGAACTTGTTTTATTTGCATTCACAGCACGTCTTACGTATGATGGGCTTGAAAACACCATGTGAGATGCCTCCCCACGTTGTCATCAACAACTCCAAGTACCCAGGACCTTGCAAATGATCCTCTTTTGGTCCTTCTTCTAATGCAAAAGCGAAAAAGGAAACACCCATCATTCACACATCCTGTTTTAAACAAAAGCCTTAAAAACTCTACTAAAGTCATTCACTTTTGACTCTGAAAAACTGGAGTTCAGTCTCAGGTGCACGCATAATTTCTGTTGGAATGTGTCTGCGGCCTAGTTAGGTGGACCACGGGCTGTGAACACCTGATTCAGGGATGACGCTTTCACAGACAGGTGGGGTCCTGCGGGACCCTCTGTCGATGTAGCCTGATGAGTGAACACAAGCATTCTGAGGCTGGGAACTGTTTCAAACCCTTTTACAAAAGTTGAGGATTTGGCATTATTTTTTTCTCCCCATCCTTTTTAAACCCTATTGTGTTTCAAAGGAAATTCAGTCCATCTGTTTCTGCTTCTTCAAAACACTGTTGTTTTGTAAGAGCTATTTGATGTCGCAAAGCCATTTGCTTCCCGATGGAAGGCTACAGACCTCTCCGAGGACCTAGTGAAAGGAGAACCTTAGGCACCTCAGACCTCACAGACCTCTGTCACGTTTCTAGAGTCCCTCTCAAACTCGAGTTTCCTTTTACGAAGAGCATCTCAGTGGGAAACGGCTCCCAAGAGCCTCCTGAATCAGACACTTCACAGTGTGGTATCTCACTCACATTCGTCTTCTCAGGGCATTTTAATTCTGATCCCTGTGCCACAAGCAGGGAACATTCTCTCTGAGGGAATAAAATGCTTGTGGCAGGTCTTTACATTTTTTATTTTAATTCTGTAACAATGACATTTTGCTAAGGGAAAGAAAGTATTTCTTCACGCAGCAGATCTTAACACAGGCTTTTGAAGAAAATGTCTTCTAATGCACAGAAATTAAAAGGCGGCAATGATGGGAGGGCTTCCTTTGCCTCAAAAGCCATTTGGGAAATTTCTAAGAAATAAACGTAAACTAGTAGATGCAGAAATCGTTTCACAAGAATAAGCTGAACAGCATATCTTTTCTCCTTCTTAGAGCAAGCTGCGATTGCAAACAGAGTCCTGAGGCTCTGAACCGAAGCAATGAGGAACAGTAAATCGCAAAGTAATGAAGAAAGATGCAATTTAACCAAATTATAATTTTGACTTCCTGATGCCACCAGGCTTTTGTTACTGCTTTCTCAAATAAGCCAGTGAATTAAAAAGGAAATAAACTCAAATTAATGTTTTGATCTCCATCAATTTGCTATTAGTAAGCTTTTCTGCGGAAAGCCGAATTTAATCAAAACAGGAAAGAGAATCGTTCACGCTGATATATTAACCTATTGTAGCCTGAAGAGGCCAGGATTCCAAAATGTCTCCGTAAATAGCGAACGCGTGAGAATGCCTCCGCATTTTCTTTCATAGAACTTTCCCGCTAAATATGCTTATGGTGACGAGAGTCTTATAAATATGGAGCTCAGATTGATACAAACATGAATATATTATCAGCCAAACCTCAAAATGGCCATTTTCTGGCAATAGGAGAAAATGGGAGAAACTGGGCACTAGGGAAAATAAACCTCCTCACAGGTATCAGGAGCACATCAACACAGGTGCGTGTACTTTCATCTTTTGCGAGTCTTTCTTGCATCACTGGGTCAGTTTTAATTGATGGGTCTTGGATTCCTCCACAGGATAAAATTCTCCAAACTATTCTCCTTCCAAGTAAGACATCATAGCCAGTTAAATACTGTTCAAGCGAGTCAGATGTGAAACCCGTACGTAACCTGAGGTGCAGCCTTCAGGTGAGACTGCTGAGGAACAGATTCCTTTTCCCCAGATCACACAGAGCTACGAGACCCCAGGATGGGTGGGTATGTGCGCTCAAGACACTGACATCTTGCACACGTTCCTTTTCCTTTGATATAGACATAATCTAGTTAAAATGGAAATGTATTAGGAAAGTCAAACAATTAATTGATGCAAGAAAGGTTGTTTCATGTTTTGTGTAAATCAAAGCTAAAAATTCATTTGAGGAACAGCGCTGTATTGTAGACTAAACACAATTTGGCCCGAGTACAGGGTTTGGTGTGGGTGTCAGGGTTGCTCTGGGCTGCACATGGTCGGTAATCCTCAACAGAAATGTTCACTCAATTTGTCAGTATTATCTTTATGTCAACAGGAACGCTTAAATATTTACAATAGACATAGTATGCTAGGAGTCAGCAACGCAAGATAAATTGGAAAAATGCTAACAAAATGGATGGTACTAACAGAAAGCCCTGGCACCACGGTCTCTGATTTTATATACAAGAGGCTCGCCTGAAGGTAAGATTTTATTAGGTTCTATCATTGATACGCGGCTCCAAAAGTTTCCTTAAAATATCAAGGAAAAAGATAAGTTTCTTAAAAGGAAGCAAAGCTACGCGTTTATTAAATGTATTCCGCAGAAGTCAGCATCTGAGTCTGAAGCCCATGCTGGCACTATTCTTTTTAAAAAGACATAAATAATATTGAACAACTTGAACTTCTATGCATTTTCCAGATATATTGCATTTTTAAACTCTCCGCAGAATTAAACAGCTACCACATTAAAATACAGAACACACTGCTATGAGGAAAGCTCACACGCTCTCTCTCGTCTTTCATTTCCCCGGGCCTGCTTCTGTTGCTACTGTGTGTTGTGGTAAAGGAGTGCTGTGTGTTTAAATTCTTTGTATCCCGAGTTCTTGGAAAAACATAGATAGATAAAACTAATAAACACATCTCCTGGACTAAAACATTGCCACTGTACCCAGCCACCTAACAAAAAGCAAATAAACCTTTAAAAATATGAATCCTAGGATACCAAAAACAAAAGACAAAAATTCTTATACAAAAAGTTGTACATTTTAAGAAGAAAAAGAGAAAAAATGAAACAAATGAAAATAGTACACAGACGTGAAAGACATGAGACTATGAACTTGTGTGGAGTTTTTCTTTTTTAAGTAAGAGAACAAAAATTAGTAAAATTCCAAAATTAACAACTGCTTATAAAAGACTAGCATTTGTCATCCACAAGCAGGTTAAATGAAATGAGTAAACCAGAAGGTATTTCCACTTTAAAGCCACTTTTCGTTTTCAACGTTTCTTTAGAATTAACTCATCCAATTCAGTCTGTGTTTAAAGAGAAAAACCAAGGCCACATACTTGTGGTTTGAGCAGCCTACATCTTTACACTGTACTCCTTCCCACCATTCAAGCTGTCCTATAATAATTCCATGGTAACTTTTTAAGGAGAATTGATGCGAGATGTATGTTACACTGCTGAAAAATATGCAACAAACTGTTCCTGTGACACCTGTCTCAGGGCCTCATAAATCCTGAAAGGCTATGTTTTATTGTAGGAAAAACACACTAGTACTCAGTCCAAAGAATCTTCACTTTGCCTTCCCATGAGGACTTTCCTCAAAAGCTGCAGTGTCAGCCACTGCGGTATAACCTGGTTTTCACCACTTGGTTCCTCTTACGTCCCATCTATTTGGATACAAGCACCAACGGCCACCTGTTCTTTGCTTCATGTGTAAATCCATAGCCCTAATACTGTTGATTCTGGTTATAATTACTGACTATTTATAATACTCGGCTGCTGCTGTCATTACCACCAATAATGATGCCTTCACAGAGGGGACACATTGGCCACAGTTTACTCAAGGACACACACACTGGATTTATTACCAACGATTACAAACAAACGTGTTCCTGGACAGTCTGATAGTAAACTGAATGCCCGAAGCGCCCAAGACCCATCCCATCTGGTTCCAACCTACCTCCCTAGCTCTGCCTCCCACCACTCCTCTTGCTTTGTCCTCTGCTATACATCCTGCTGCTTGTGCATGCTTTTCCCTCTGTCAGATGTCCTCCTCTCTTCTCCATCAGGGGAGTTCTTGCCCACTCTTCAAGAACATGCTCAGATGGCGCCTGTTTCCCACACTCTCTCAGGCGGCTGGTGCCCTCCCCCCGCGCCCCAGCTCTCACAGCAACTATTATGGCTCTAACTACTGAGCAAGGGTCCCACTGATGTGGGCTCCCTCCCAGAAAACGAGCGCCTTGAGGACCATCTACTGCTTGTCTTTGCATTTCCAGCGCGCATCACAGGGTCCAGTGCGTGGCGCGTTATCTGTTGCCACGAGAATGCTGTGTTACACATCACCCCAAAGCTCAGAGGCTTAAACAACGACCGCTCTCTATTGCTCACAAGTCAGTAGGTCGACTGAGTGGATTCTCGGGCACAACTGGGTTCACTCCTCCACCGGCAGTGGGCAGTGAGCTGGAGAGGGTCTGCTGTTCCCTGACGATTCTCTCACGGCTTTGGGTTTCGCTGGCCTCAGCTCGTCTCCACGTGCCTGTCACGTTCCCCCCACAGGCAAGTCCAGGCACATCGGAAGCCCTCAGGAAATCCCGGCTCCCTTCCTCTTTCTTCCCCCTTTTCATCCTCGTTTTCTTCTCCTTTTCACTCAGCCTTCTCTTTCAGCACTATCTTCTCCAATCCCCATCAGTCTCATCCGAAAAGTGACGGACATTCCTCTCCGAGATAACGCTCTCAATTGACTTCAAATGTTAGCTTCCTTACACTACATTCCCTCAAGATGTTGTCAAGGATTGGTTATTATCTCTAGCTAGCTCGTTTCCAAGTGCTAACAACTATAATAATGTTTGCATCGTAAGCACCTTAACTGAACCTAGTGAGTTATTTTGAGAGCCATGGAGGAGAGTGAAGCCTCTGCACCCGCCGAAGCCACAGCAGCTCCCTGCGTTCCTCTTCCAGCTGCAGGGTCTGATCTGCTCAGAGACGCCAGGCAGACGAACAGTCGCCATCACGCACCAAAGCCTGCGTTCCTAAACATCACAATTAGACGGCTTAGAGGCACAGTTATTTTTCACGTAAGGTGTTATGAAAATTAAAAGGCCGCAATCATTTTTCAAAACCAATGAAACTGTAGTTGATAATGTGTGGCCGTAAACTTTCCACACCTCACCTTTCCATGATTTGCTTTCCAGAAAGGTGAACTTCTGAATCATTAGTAAAGGATCTTTGCTAACACTAGCAAATGAGCAGTCAGCCAAGAGAAAAAACAGCAAGTAAGAAAAGCAAGCATCTAGCCACCTCCACGCCATTTATCATCGTGACCCAGAAAACTGATCTCAAAATATGAAGCCACTGATGGCCATTTGGACACCATTAGGAAATGTCTGGTCCTCTGTATAGGTGATAGAAGGAAGAAACAGCGAATGTTTATTGAACACTACAGCACGCAATGCACTCAGTAAAGGTAACTGGGATTTGGGGAGGACACGGAGATAAGATAGGATGCCTTCCCTCAGTGATTAAACTTACAAATCTAGGGCAACATACAGACTTTCAATCTAACCACTGCATAATCTATCATATGCATTTCCAAAAATCTGGTGTTTTTTTTTGCAAGCCACTGTGAGCCACCAAGGAAGAAGTGATTAATTTCAACTGAAAGGAAGAAGAACGTCTTGAAGAATATTCCTTTCAAACCTTGAAAGATTAGTTTGATTTCAACAGTGGCAATTAGAAGGGCATCCCGGGCTTAGTGAATAACACAGAGCAAATGTGACATGAGAAAGCTCCCACGGTTCACTGAGGAGCAGTGGATGACAAGGTGTAATATGTGAGTGTGAGGCCCTGGCCAGGAGGAAATGTGCCTGGAATAGGGCTATTTGAAATCAGACTGAGTACAGAATATTAGATTAAACATTTAACCTGGAAGTCATCCGCAAATTCCCCTCCTCACATCCAGTCCATTTGTATGATAGATGCTAGTTCCTGAAATCACTCATTAATTTAAGTTAAAGTATTTGAAATGAAAATATTATTATCGTTGTTAACACTTGGAAATTAGCTACCTAGAATTGATAACCAATTCTTGACAACTTCTTGAAGAAATACAATGTAGGAAAGATAAACAAAAGATTATTGTAGGTGCTGTTCGGAGAAGGCACTAGAGATGAGCGGGAAGAGAGCAGAGAGGCCAGAGAGGAGGCCACTGTTGTAATCCGGGCAAGAGATGATGCAGTGTCAAGTAGAGAAGCAGTGACTGGGGATGCAGAGGGAAGTAACAGACGTGACAGCTATTGAACGGCAGCTACAACATAAAACACCCTGAATAAACGCTTGTCGAGTACATGGATTTATCCCTAGGCCACGCGCAACCAAATATTCTTGAGGATGGACATTTGCATTTCATAATTCTGAGTGTGACAGTGTGGCAGTTTGGAAGATGGTGGTTTAGAGATAGAAATTCTGCAGGTGGCAAAACTAAGAAACCAGGATAGATATGCAGGGGAAAGAGGACTGAGGTTCAGAAATAGGATAGGGCAGAATAAAGGAAATTGAAAAGGTGGATTTTTTTTTAATAAATTTATTTATTTATTGGCTTCTTTGGGTCTTCGTTGCTGCACGCGGGCTTTCTCTAGTTGCAGAGAGCGGGGGCTACTCTTCACTGTGGTGCACAGGCTTCTCACTGCGGTGGCTTCTCTTGCTGTGGAGCACGGGCTCTGGGCATGTGAGCTTAAGTAGTTGTGGCTCACAGGCTCAGCAGTTGTGGCACACAGGCTTAGTTGGTCCACGGCATGTGGGATCTTCCCGGACCAGGGATCGAACCCACGTCCCCTGCATTGGCAGGCGGATTCTTAACCACTGCACCACCAGGGAAGCCCGAAAAGATGGAATTTTAAACAAAGAGCTAGGTGAAGCTAGAGGCTAGTTTTGTAGAGAGTTTAGAGAATAAGGAACTAAAGGCTTCTTACAAGGTATAATTATAATGCCCTCAACAGAAATAGGGCACAAAGAAGACAAACTAAGTTTGAGGTAGGAAAAGCTGGTAATTCCCTTCAAACATGCTGAAACTGAAATGAGAGATGACCACGTATGAAAAGATAACCACGGCTCCTCTGGTGCACATCAGGACCAAGCCTGGAGGTCAGGTGCAGAGAGCCTAGCCACAGTGCAGAGTGGCTAGGTCACAGGGCTCGCTGCTCGGTGGCTGACAACAAAGCACACGAGTCAGAAGAGGTGAGGAAGGTGAATACACAGTATGAAGCAAGAGAGAGCAGTAGGAGAGACGTAGCGGTAAACGAGACAAGGTCCCAGTTTCACCCCAGAAAGTCAAGATGAGGCAGTTAGCCCTGTGAGAAGCTCAGGCAGATCTCTTGCCCGCACTCCCAGTGGGGACCCTGTACAGGAAGCCCCACCACAAGAGAGAAGCCCTGAGAAGTTGAGAAGATGAAACGCTCTGGTCAGATAGAAGGAAACCCTGCAATGTGGTTTTCCTCAGCAATCTTTCCGTCAGCATAGATGAGACAGGTACCTAGAAAAGTGAATCTGAGGGAGGAATTTTCAGAGATTCGGGGATTGGAAAGCCCTGAGCTGGCAGCCGCAAAGTACAACGCCCAGAAGGGGCCTAAAGGTCTCTGGCACCATCGTAAGGCAGGTAAGACTTAATTTGCCTGGGAGTACCAAGGAGTACACCAGTCGCCGACTTTAGCTGCAAATTCAGGAAAAATAAGTACCAACCATACTGGCAAGGCACAGTGGCACAGAGGCCAGAGAAGCAAGGGGTGCCACCTTCCCCTCAGACATATCCACCCCTTCCCCACCTCCACCCGACCCCTGCCAGATACCGTCAGATACCATCTTAGGAGCCAGGACGGATCGTAGATTAGAGCACCTAACAGACTGAACACTGGATCCGAGAGAGCGCGAACATTACCCACATACAGAATTTAAACTACAGCTGGCCTGAGGTTTAAACACAACGGAGGGGCTTCCCTCGTGGCGGTGGTTAAGAATCTGCCTGCCGATGCAGGCGGCTCGGTCTCAGTCCCCGGTCTGGGAAGATCCCACGGGCCGAGGAGCAGCTAAGCCCGTGCGCCACAACTACCGAGCCTGCGCTCTAGAGTCCACGAGCCACAGCTGCTGAAGCCCACGTGCCTAGAGCCCGTGCTCCGCCACAAGAGGAGCCACTGCAGTGAGGAGCCCGCACACCGCAACCAAGAGTAGCCCCCACCAGCGGCAACTAGAGGAAGCCCACGCTCAGCAACAAAGAGCCAACGCAGCCAAAAATAAACAAATAAACAAATAAACAAATAAACAAATAAATGTATTTATTTTTTAAAAAGTGAAAATAAAATAAGCACAATTGAACATTTAATGTCGTTACTTTGAGGCAAGGGGATCTCCAGGACAGAGGTCCCTGCTACCTAGGGTAGAGTTGAGTAGGAAGCCAGATTCATTACGGATAAAAATTGATAAATTACACTTCTGTGCACATGTAAGTTATAATTTGAGTTAAATTTGTGACCCTGCGATAATAAATAATAGCAGCAATGGTGATCATGTTAGTGATACTGACTGCATGGGTTTCTTAACTGCCCACATTAGCAGGTAATAGTCCCCTGTCACGGCATTCTCAACACCAGGCACCGTCTGCCCGAATAAAAGGAGCAAGAAAAACACAGTTCACTGACTGGGCAGTGAGTAATAGTACTACTGGTGCTGGAGTAGAGTGTCCATTAATACGCGTGGCTAGGGACGACACCGAAAACTTAGGGAAAAGACTGTGGAAAATCTTCAACATTCAACTAAGCAATTCCTTAGGTAAGTGTAGAGAATACATTCATATTTTTAAGGATTAGAATAACATTGGAAAAATCTATGCTTTAAGAAGATTACCCTGACAGCTGTATGGGGGATAATCTGGACATTGGGTGTCAGCAAATATGGGTCTTACAGGCAAGGCAAACTTGGAAGATACGGGTCCTAGGGCCTATTTCAACTATGATCCCTCCGTGGTGCCCTGCTCCAGGAAAGAGCTGGTGCGTTTTACTAGAAGACATCAAGTTAAGATGAACACTGGGAGCGGTGGCTAAATGGAGATGTGGGCACGCAGGGCGGGCCACTGGAGCGAAGGCTGTAACTCTCAGCCACGCGCGGACGGACGGAGGCTGGTGCCGAGAGGACCGTCTCTCCTCGCCCGCCGACCTCACGGCCAGCTCTGGGTCTACTTAGGGCGCAACAGGGCAGGACCCCAAAGCCCGAAACACACGTCTCAGACACGGCATTGTGGCCACAGACCACGTGGGAAACGGGGACGACACCTGACGCGATGGCCCAGGAACGCAGGGGAGCAGGAGGCAGCGGGAAGGCCCAGGTTACGACCCAGCTCTGCCATTCACGAGCTACGTGACCACGAGCGGATGGTCTAGGCCCTGCGGACGGCATCCACGTCTCCCACCAAGATGAAGCAACTGCGCAACGTTTCTCCTCACCGCCAATGACTCTAAGATCGCAAAGCTTCTTCCTTTCTCCTCTCACATTCACAAACACACACGTCCCAACAGTCACGTCTTCCAAAACCCATTGGAGCAGTAGCCTTTTTTTTTTTTTTTTGTAAACCTCTAGATTGAAGACAAGTTTCTCTTCAATCAATTTCATTCCAGTTCCCTTCAAGGAGAATGCTAAGACGCTAAAAGGGAAATGCGTGTACCCAGATAAAGGAATGGCCAGGATTTTCCAGTTTGTCACAGAAGGTTGTTTTCACTTCACTACACCTTAAAAGAAACCCAAAAAAGCTCTTTGCATAAATACTTTGAGTAGTTTCCTATTTCATTTTCTCTATTAAAATGTTGTGGTAAACTATATTTAAGCTAATTGTTCTCACAGTCTAATTATTCAGCAAAATACCAAAAATAAAACTTACATTCTTCAAATGATTTGTAACTAATCAAAATGTTCCTGGCTAAGGAACTTTACCAAAAAAACAAAAATTATAGCATAAATAGATCAGATATTCTTATTGTTAATATCAGAACATAAAATTCCTTTTATAAAAAGGACTTTAGCTCCAAAATCCGATGCCAGCTTCTACCCAAAACCCATGTCATCTCAGTTTACTTACCCCGATCATATATGAGTTTGATGTGTAAGGAATTAAAAAGGCATCGTTACCCCAGATTGTACCTTTCAGATATCTTTCGAACGTGTAGTCTTTTGCCCTATTTCACATTATTTTACCTCAGCATTCCCCTGGGCACTTCCTTCCTGATAATGTGATATTTATCTTTCACAAAACGCCACTCCGAATACTCATGTCTTTGAAATGTCTAGTAGGTTTTTTGGCTAGTAATATGGAAAGGGCATCCCAGGTCTCTAGACTGCCCTAGTTAAGGTCACTTAGATGATTACAGATGACTTTGCTAGAAGAGCACAGTCCTAAAGGAGGAGCACACGATATTCCTATGAGCATATTCAAAATCAACAGCTAGAATTATTTACATGCACTAACATGTTAACAGGTGTTTGTATTTCTTGACCTTAGCTTTTAGAGGTAGATTATTTTTTAATTACATGTGACTAATAGTTCTATTTCACAACTGAAGTATTTTCAATGAGGAAAAATAAGATTATATTTATAACATATAAAGAACGAATCTTTAAAATATACCTGAAAATGTGACTCTTTTAAAAGGATCTAGTTGCTAAATGAAGTGCAATAAAATATGAATACTCTGCCACCCTTGAGTGAATGGAAACTCATATATATGCTTGAGCATTGAATATTTACTATTACATGAATTCAAGAAAAGCAGCTAGTGCCTTAAAGCTGAGCACAAAACTGCTGTTTTGCAAGGGGGTGAAGGCCCATCTTGTCTTTCAGCTGTCATTCAAGTCCTTTGACTCTGACCATATATCCTATTCAGTGTTCTCACTCTCAGTCTGTGATACCTGAGTCCCAGGTCAGTTATTTCCACCTTTTGTTCACAAGCATTTCCTCTTAGCAATACACCACTCAGAAAAAGGTATGCCTTTCAATTGTCAACAAGTACTTTGTTCTACAAAAGACACTCTACTGTTACAAGACTTTATGTTAGAAATCTTGAAATTAACACCACTTGTTGACTATTAGAAATGAGTTTATTTGACAGGTGGTAGAAAGTACAGTCAATAACACTGATAAAGAGAACCCTGCATTCCAAATGTGTAAATATTTAGCAGAGGATTATATAACATCACTTTAAGGAAGCTAAAGGATTCCTTAAAAGGAATCAAAAGAATTCCTCAAAGGAATTGAAAAATTATAACTGATTACATTTTACTCAAAAGCTACAAGTGACAATATTCTTAGCACTGTTTAAAAAAATCATGAACTAGATTGTTTTGATTCATTAATAATATGTCTTTTCCTTTCTTGATTTTTCAGACTTTGGTAGCTGTGTACAGTCAAAATATTTAGCTACTGATTGGTTACAAGTGCTAACGTCATAAACATGCTGACTTTTTTTCATTTTCACACTTTTTTTCTCTTTGCTTTTACAAAAATAGACCTCATGGTTAAAATGGAGTATCACATGCACAATGAACTCACCGGCATCTTCCATGTAATATTATTTTAAATACTTTACAGATCTCTCCAGAGATACTCAGACATATGCAAATATATATACATGTGAATCATTTACGTATATTATTTTTTCACAGATGATAGCAACCTGAACACACTGCTGCGTAACTGGCTCCTTTAACAAGTACCGCCCAGAGATCTTCTCATATCGACAGGTAAGGGACTTCCACGTTTCTGCTTTAGGCTGGCCACCTCCCACACAGGTGAGAACCTCTGTAGAACAGGCTATCCGTGCAATTTCTGATACAAGAGGTATTTTGCATTTGTAAAGCTGATAAATATTCGCCCAGTTTCCCTCCTACAGGCTACAGCAATTACAGTCCCACCAGCGGTGTATGGGAGTAACCGTTTCTGCACACGCTCCCGACACAGTGTACTATCAAACTCTGGTTACCTTTGCCAGCCTGATGGGTGGCAATGGAATCTCATTGCAGTTTCAGTTTTCCACTTCTTGTAGTGAGAAGGAGAGTCTTAATGTGCTAAAGGATGCTTTCTAAAAGAAAAAAAAACTGAGGTACAATCTGGTCAATTGGTTACTAACAACGTGACGCCAGCTATTTACTGAATCTCATATTATTCCTGTGCTGTGCTTGCTTCTCCCAAAGGCCGTCCCCTCCCCTTGAGCACACGCCAGCCTCTCTCAGCCGCTCACTGATTCTGCCCCAGCAATCCTCCCCTTTCTCCTGCACCCCAGAGGGGCACTGCCATTTGCAGACAGGTGCCCTAAACTCCCTCTTTAACACAAGACAAAATCAAAATCTTCCCTGACCCCATATCTTCCTCCAGATTGCATCTCATTTTTCTATTCCCTTTACACCAAACTCCTCAAAGGAAGTATCCACACGCACTGTCTTCTTTTCTCAAAACTTCCTTCTGAACTTTGTAACTGGGCTCCCTTCCTCAAAACTCCAGAGAAATAACTCTTGTCAAAGTCACTAATGACCTCCAGGTTGCTGCATCAATGAACATTTGTCAAGTCATCTTATTGACCTAACAGCAGTATTTTTTTTATTTATACATCTTTATTGGAGTATAATCGCTTTACAATGTTGTGTTAGTTTCTGCCGCACAACCAAGCGACTCAGCTGTATGTGTACATATATCCCCACATCCCCTCCTTCTTGAGCCTCCCTCCCACCTTCCTGTCCTACCCCTCTAGGTCATCACAAAGCACTGAGCTGGTCTCCTTGTGTTGTGCAGCACTAGCTGTTTTACATTTGGTAGTATATACATGTCAAGGCTACTCTCTCACTACATCCCAGCCTCCCCTTTCCCTCTGTGTCCTCAAGTCCGTTCTCTACATCTGCATCCTTATTCCTGCCCTGCCACCGGGTTCATCAGTGCCATTCTGCTAGAGTCCATATATGTATGTTAGCATATGGCCTTTGTTTTTCTCTTTCTGGCTTACTTCACTCTGTATGACAGACTCTAGGTCTATCCACCTCATTACATATAGTTCCATTTCATTCCTTTTCATGGCTGAGTAATATTCCATTGTATATATGTACCACATCTTCTTTATCCATTCATCTGTCGATGGACATTTAGGTTGCTTCCATGTCCTGGCTATTGTAAATAGTTAACAGCAGTATTTTAAATTCTCAATCACTCTCTCCTCCCTGAAACACTGTTTGCACTTGGCTCCAAGGACACCACCTTTGTTGATCTTCCTCCTACCTCCCTGGCAACTCCTTTCCAGTCTCTTTGCGTAATTACTCATCTCCCCAGCTGGTACCTGTTAGGTGCTGGAGCGTCCCATAGCTCAGACCTCAGATTTCTTTTCTGTCTAGACTCACATCCTAGCAATCTCATCCAGTTTCTTGCTTTACATACCACCTATATCACTAATAACACCATTTAATTCCAGCCTCAATATGTGCCCTGAAATACAGGCTCATATAGTCCACTATCTACTTGACATCTCACCACAGGTGGTTAACAGGGATCTCGAAATACTCCAGCCAGAACTCCTGACTTCTGTCTCCCAGGAAAACCTGTTCTGGTCACATCCTTCCCCATTTCAGTAAATTTTAACTCCATCTTTCCCATTGCTCAAGCCAAACATCTTGACGTCTTCCTGGACTCCTTTCTCTCTCTCACACCTCATATTCAATAAACACCAGCAAATCCTGTTGGCTTTAAGAATCAGCATGCAAACACTTCTTCTCACCTCTAGCCTACCACGCCCCTCCTAGCCAGCAGCCTCTCTCACCTGGACTATTGCTGCATCCTCCTGAATGGCATTCAGCGTTGTCTCGTAAAATCACATCTCAAATACTTAGTCAGAGTCATCTTTTTAAAATACAAGTCAGATTAAGTCAACGCTTTATTAAAATTCCTTCAGTATCTCACCCTCTCACTCAGAGTAAAATCCGAAGTTCTATAAGCGCACGTGGCGCGGCCTGCACAGCTGCGCTTCTGAGCCTCTCCCCCACGCCGCTGTCCGCTGGGCTCACTCTGGAGGCTCTTGCTACCCCCGGGGCCACCGCCGCGCTTCGTGTGCTCTTTCCCCGGGGCCACCGCCGCGCTTCGTGTGCTCTTTCCCCGGGGCCACCTCTGCGCTTCGTGTGCTCTTTCCCCGGGGCCACCGCCGCGCTTCGTGTGCTCTTTCCCCGGGGCACTCTTCTTGCAGAGAACTGGGTGCCCTGCCCCTCCTTCCTCTCAGATCTCTACTCAACTCCCACCTTGTCACAGAAAGCTTCCCTAGTCAACTCTGTGAAATATGATCATTTCAGTAAGTAATCAACGGAAAAGAGTTATTCAGTTTACATTCTTTTTTTATATTGCTTTTTGTATTTTACATTCTTTTTTGTATCATTTCTACATTCATTTTTGTATTGCTTCTAAAATCCAGGATGTATTTTACACATATAACACATGTCAATTCAGATACTAAACTTTTATAGGAAATACTTGCTCTGTATTTAGACTTCATAGAATGTATTCAGAAAGTACATTGACATACCCAAGTTTGTTTCATACTTTCACAAATGTTCTCCAGTGACTGACCTGCGTATGCGTTTTTTAATTTAAATTTTAAATAATTAAAATCAAACAACATTTTAAATTCTTGCCATGTTTCAAGGGCTCAGTAGCCACGCTGGCTAGTACCTCCTACAGTGAACATCAAGGACGTCTTCCTCTGTTGGAGCGTTCACGGAGAACCGCACCTGATACTGCTGTCTTGTGTGTGGTTTGTTATCATGAACAGTGTCTAATTGGTCACTAAACAATTCTGCCCCGTAAAACACTGTTACCGTTCGTGCTAGCTACGTCGCTGGTCTTGAAAATTCCTGGGGACCAATACTCACGGGCATGTCACTGAGGCGGATGTTTAAGGCCCCCAAACTCTGCTGCAGACAGTGTGTGATCCTAAAGAACCTGCAGGAAACAGACATCCCCGTGACATTTTCCCAACCTGGGCATCGCACTGTAGCTCCAGGAGGGCTTCCAGCATGCATGTGCAGCCTGAAGAAAAGCCAAGACGTGGCTGAATGTCAGAGGGCAGTAACAGCGAAAGGAAAAAAGGCATTTCAGGAATTTAGGATGCATGAAAACCTCACAGATTCAGACATGAGCTGCATTATGAACAATAAGCGTTTACAGAACACCTGCTGTGTGCAAAACACACTGCTTCTCCCTGTGATTAAATTAAATCCTCTCTACTTAAGCATCAGAGACCACCCTACTTGTGTTCTCTAGAAGCACAAGGCCGTATACCTGTCAGGCCGCCGCATTCCTTCTTATTGTAGTCGATAACCTCTTTCAACCCAGTCGCTGACTCAGAAAGTGCGGGGAACGCCCACGGAGCCCCTCACGGGATGACTCATCACACGTTTGCTCCTTTTCAGTCCACCCACAGCTACTTCCGTCTAAAATACTTTGCTAGTCTGTTTCTATCTAATGGGACGATTTTCTTTCATCTTTATTGGCGTATCATTGCTTTACAGTATTGTGTTCGTTTCTCCTGCACAACAAAGTGAATCAGCCACCTGTACACGTATGTCCCCGTGTCCCCTCCCTCGTGAGCCTCCCTCCCACCCTCCCTATCCCACCCCTTCAGGTCTTCACAAAGCATCGAGCTCATCTTAATGGGACAGTTTTTAAAAACAAGTCTTTGCCTCTAACTCATCACATTTACTCCACCATAGTCTAGTCTATCTTCCTAAAACATCCTTCTAAACTCATGTAAATCATCCCACTGTTTTCTGATCAGAAAACTTATATTTCAAAATAAACATATCATGTTTCTAAGTGCCTATATGTTTTATATAGATATTTGGCTATGAATTTCATTCATATCTAAAATATATTGTGAAATTCTTGAAGGCAGAAATCACCTCTTCCACTTTTTTCCTACTTTCTAACCCACAGCTTAATGTGGATTTCTATCAAACTTTTGCACGCATTGAATCAAACTGGAACCCTGCTTTCAAAAGCGCAAGCATGAGATGATTTTGGTTGATAAAATTTCATTTTCAGAGTAGGAATAAAGAAATAAAGTAATCCCCATAGATCCCACTCCAGACCTCCCCAGGCTCCCGTGACTCCTCACCTGGCCCCTCTTGGGAAACACAGGAAAAAGAAAAATGAGAGCTCAGGACACAGCCTGGACATGGCCCGAGGCTAGGATTTGCTAGTAAGTAAACAGCTCTGACCTGAACTTGCTGGCATTCTCTCTCTGTGAGAGAGCAGAGGAGATGGGAGGCACACATTGCAGGCCCTAATTCTCAATAGGCCTTCAAGTCGGATCACGTTACATCTGCACATTGTGTCACTTGAGCACACCAATTTTCCCAAAAGGATGCCCTCTCAAGCTGGATATTCAGGGTCCAACAGCAAGTCACTGGGATCAAAGCCCACCAGCCACAAAGAATATCCGCTTAGGTTAAACATGTCCACTCGGTTGTCAGATCTGGGCTCTATTTTAAGGACACAGAGGTCGTCATCACTTTGTTTTCTGATAATGGTGCTTTCACTTAGGGCTAAAGAAATGTTACTTCCATCTCTATAATGTTTCCTGAAAAGGTCCAAAATATGAAGTTTATCTTAGCTGTGAAATGTGAGATACAGGAGAAGAATTTTCTTCAACCTGTAATCCTGTATTTAAAGCTACAACATAATAATAAAGTAATAAAAATGATTAATAATAATACTTTACACTTATATGGTGTTTGTTCTTAGAACAGGCACTATTCTAAGAGCTTTAGGTATGTTAAATCATTTAATCACAATGTATCCATTGTAACAAGGTTTCTCCAACCCTCACATTCAAGTCCCACAGAACCGAAAAAACAACATCAAAATCGTCCCTCTGGGAGGCCTGCATGTGCCTTTTCCTAACAGGGAAATGTCAGCAGGACAAATAGAATGTGTACGATGACAACACACGTCCCTGTCCCAACAGTCCTTCCTCACTCCCCACATGCAGACTCTCTTCCTAACAACAGAGCCCACACGACGCCTAACCCTTCGGAAAACGGACTTGGCCAACGGCCCTTCCCAGCAGCCCGCAGAAGCCAGAGGAAGTGCATCTGCTCCTCGCGTGGGCTGCCCCCGGCAGATTCCAGAACGGTTACTGGCTGTGGCTTCAGGCTTATCCAGGGACGTGTCACATGTTTGGGCTGTTACGTGATGCACCCTGGCTGCCTTACGCTCCTGAAAGCTTTTTCCAGCTCAATGGCTTTTACACGTTTCTAACAATTGTGAATGAGGTGCAGGGAAAGGCTTCTGTCCGTAGGGAGAGGAGCTCTCTCACCACCGAAGGCAGCCCAAGGGAACGCAGGGCACCCTCCCTGGTGCCCTCCAGGGACCACCCACTCCAGCGTCCCACCAGCACCTCCCAGCCCAACCACTCGACCACGGCCCCCCGCCGCCCCCTCTGGCCCACGTCCCTCTTCACAAGACCCTCTCTCACCAGATTACGGGAAATAACCAAATCCGGGAGACACTGCTTGGGCCCCCTGACTCGACCTCCCTTAGGCACGTTGACCATCCTGCCCGGGGAACTCCGTCTTCCCGGGGCTTCCGGGATGGTGCTGTTTCACTCCTCCCTGCG
Source organism: Hippopotamus amphibius kiboko (assembly GCF_030028045.1). NCBI lineage: Eukaryota > Metazoa > Chordata > Mammalia > Artiodactyla > Hippopotamidae > Hippopotamus > Hippopotamus amphibius. The sequence continues at coordinate 239,451,540 of NC_080186.1, forward strand.
CGGCGGCCTCTCAGGCCCCTTCCTGCTTCTTTTCCTCCAGGTCCCCTGCGTGTTGGCAACGCCCAGGTGTCTTCAAGAGTCCAGGCCTCTGTAACAAAGTACCATGGGCTGCATGGCTAATAAACAACCGAATTTACTCCCCCCAGTTCTGCAGCTACACGTCAGGGAGATCAGGGTGCCGACATGTGAAAGTCTGGTGAGGACCCTCTTCTTGGTGCAGACTGCCGTCTTCTCACTGCACCCTCGCAAGCGGAAAGAGGATGAGAGAGCTCTCTGGGGTCTTCTTCAAAAGGACACTAATCCCATTCAGGAAAACTCCACCTCGTGACTTCACCACCTCCCAAAGGCTCCACCTCCTAATACCATCACATTGGGGGGTGTCAGGATTTCAACATGAATTTGAGGAGGGACACATTCAGTCCGTAACACCAGGTCTATGTCCAAGCGTCTCTCCCCTTCGTCTCTGCAAATGTTCCCTGAGGAATCTTATTTGCGCTTGCAGCGTCGACCTACATGGTCTCAACCCTAACCCTCATTTTCGACTCCCACCTCTCTCCGAGCTCCACGTGCACCCCCCACGGTGCCCCTAGACATCTGCAGCTGGAGGCTCCCCTGTGCCGCAGACTGAAACACGTCACGTCACGCCCTCTCCTACCCAGCACCCTCGCTTCTCCCTAATCACTCACGTCACTTAGTGGCATCACGACTCAGTTGCTGTACCAGCTTGCAGCACGGCTATAAATTCTTCGACACACCTGAGACTTCTCAGGGTGAGTCATAAAAAGACTTGCAGCGTCCGCCTTAGTTCCTGGGGACACTTGTTCTCGGAGCCCTGACCCACGATGCTAAGAGCATCCCGCTTGAGAGGTCACGTGTAGGGGCTCTGGCCCCTGAGACGAGGGATGACCTGCCCATCGTCTTGAAGGTGGGTCCTCCGACACGGCCCTTCCCGCCGCCAGCCGTGCTAGGCACCCCTTGCTATTTGCATCATCCCAGCAAACCTCCCAGACACGGTAAAGCACAGGGGAGTCGTCCTCACGGCGCTCCTTCTGAATTACAAACCCACAAAAGCCATGAAGGTTTTTTTCAAAAAGATTGTTTTATGCCACTAAATGTTGGGGTGGTTTGTTATATAACAATAAACAACTATATGAGCTGCCCAACTTTAAAACATGGGAAGCATTACCTTTCTCTCTCCCACGTTTTTAACTAACAAATAATTTCATTAAGGGCCTACTCTGTGCCAGGCACTGCACCAAGCACTGGTGATACCAATAATTATGATCTAGTGGAGAAGCAGTTCAAAGAAGGCAAATAACAAGACAATAAGACAGCATTTCCCAACCTTGTGCCAGAGAAATTTGCACAGATATTTCTCAAAAGAGATGGGGCTTTTGGGGTTTGGTTTGTTTGCTTATTTGCTTTTAAATTGATTTATTTATTTATATTGGCTGTGTTGGGTCTTCAGTGCTGTGCGTGGGCCTTCTCTAGTTGCAGCGAGGGGGGCTACTCTTCGTTGTGGTGCGTGGGCTTCTCATTGCGGTCGCTTCTCTTGTTGCAGAGCATGGGCTCTAGGTGCACAGGTGTCAGTAGTTGTGGCGCACGGGCTTAGTTGCTCTGCAGCATGTGGGATCTTCCCGCACCAGGGATCAAACCCGTGTCCCCTGCATTGGCAGGCAGATTCTTAACCGCTGCGCCACGAGGGAAGTCCCTCAAGAGATGTTTTATGGTCAATTAAGTCTGGAAACAGCGGAAAAAATAAGTTTCTTCCCTGAATATATTCTCAGGACCACCAATACTCAAATGAGTATAATAAATGTGTGAGAGGAGCCTAGAACACAGTTTCCCAAAATTATTTGACCACAAAACAGATTTGGGGTTTGTTTGTTTTGTTGCTTTGAGGAGAAACTCAAGAAAATAGAGCTCTGCAAAACACTATGGAAATAATGCATTCCATTATTACAGGTATACATAACAGAACTGGGAGCCTAGGAGACTGGGCATGGAGGCTTTCTCCAGTAATCAGGGAGCACCTCATGGAGGAAGTGTTGTTTGAAGTGAGACGTAAGAGTGAGAGGAAGGTGTCAGGTGCGCAAGCTATGGGAAGGCAGAGGACTGACTAGCGTAGGGGTCCCAAAATTGGAGCAGGCCTGCCTATGTAGGGAAACTCTAAGGAAAGAGTACAGAACTCTAATATTTTTGTCTCTCTCCAAGAAACAGATGCCAGAATTTCAAGTTCAGGTCAGAAGCTGTTTACTGACGAGCAAATCCTAGCCTAGGGCTATGTCCAGGCTCTGTCCTCCTCTCTTGTTTTTCTTTTTCCTGTGTTTCTCAAGAGGAGCCAGGTGAGGAACCACGGCAGCTGCCTGGGGTTTTCTTATTCCTTTATTTCTATATTTACAGCAAACGTCTTCTTACTTTTAAAGTTCACTTCTCGTGTCTTACAATTTGAAAGCAAGAGACCAGTTTGATCCGATGAACCCACGACTTTTATAAAACTACGTATGAGATGCTGTAACTTAGCTCATCCAGACTATGTCCAAGATGCGATTCCTTCATTTAATAACGCGTGTATTTCACATAAGAACAGGGATATTTAATCCTGAGAAGATCTGAAATATATGGGCCCTGATTCCATGTGAAGAATTTCTATTGAAGTTTGGTACTGTATACAACATATACTGAAGAGGTTTTATAGAAACTTATACGCCTGTTCTAAGATGCTGGGACAGATTACAGAACATAAAGGTAACAACTGGAGGATAAGAGCTGGGGTTTTTCATAAAGAAATTGGCAGCCGGCACATGGAAGGCAGACTTGAAAGTCATTTATACACAAGAAAGATGAACTCTCTCTCTCTCTCCTCCTCCCAAGAGATAGAGTATCCATGAGAGAATTCTAGCAATTAACTAATAAAGCATGGCCAAAGACCAAGGAAAATCTACCTAAATGGCTTTGATTCGGGGAGGCTTAAAACCAAATAATTTTTGTTCTGTAGCTGATGTAACTGCCAAGTGAAAGCATATTAGCCTAGACTTTCTCCTAAGAGGGCCACCCACTCTTAAAGGCTAGAAGCTGTGAGCAACAACGTGGGGTGTGAGAGATCTCATCTCGGCGCAGACTGAGGCCGCCACGTAGAGATCCTGAGGGCATCCCTTCAGCTCTCCACGTACAAGCGTCTCTAATCCCACCCAGGCAACCAAACGGTGAGGGAGGAGACCCGGGGTGAGGGAGGAGAGCCTGGCCACTGTCCTCCCGTGCAGATGAAGCAGCAGCCGTCCACAAGCAGAAAGAGCTCTGGGCGGCCCAGAAGTCCACCGAAGGACTTGCAGCAGCAGCAGCCACAGCAACCAGAACCCTGAGCATAAGCTCGCAGGCGCGGGAAGACCACGCCTTCCCGTTTCCCGCACCCTCCCGCGCCCCAGGCAGGCGCTCCTCGGAGGCGGGAGGGAGCTCCCCAGGGGCAGCGGGTCCTCCCGGCCGCGCGGGGAGGACAGGGCCGCAGGCGGCTGCCCCGGCCCGCTGCGGCGCCAGGCAAGCGGCCCCTCGGGGGTCCCCGCGCAGAGGCGGGCGCGGCTGCGCCTGTGCAGGACCCGGGCCCGGGAGGGCGAGCGGCGGCTGCGACCCGCCACGCGGCCCGGCGGCCCCGGAGCCCCCGCGCCTCGCAGCGCTGGAGGAGGCGCCGCGGGCCCAGCCGCACCCGCCCAGGCCCGGCGGCCCCCGCAGGCGTTTGCGGACAGGCTGCGGGCGGGGGGCACGAGCCCTTCCCCCCGCCGTCTCCGCGGGACCCTGGACTCGGCAGCGGCCGCGGGCGCACAGCACGCCCCCCGCGGCCCCACGTGCTGGGGGCCGGCCCGCCCCGCGCCGCGCCCTCCGGGAGCGCCGAGCGGCCCGCGCCCCGCCAGCCCCGCGCCCGCTCCTGCTCCCGCTCCGGGCCCGGCTCCCGGCCGAGGCGGCCCCGCGCTGCGCGCCCCCCGGCGAGACCTGCGACGGGCGCGCGGGCCTCCGGCCCCACGGGTGTGTGTGTGTGTGTGTGTGCGCGCCGCCGGCAGGCCCGCCGCGGACCCCTGGCCCTGACCCCTGGCCCTGACCCCTGACCCCTGGCCCTGACCCCTGGCCCTGCCCTGCAGCACGTGCCCCGCAGCGGCCCGGGCCGCGGACCCCGGCCCCCGGGACCAGGGCCGCCGCAGGCTCCAGCTCCTGGGGCCCGGCGCCCGCCGACCCGGCATCCAGCACGCTGCAGCCCGCCCCCACCTGCAGGCCAAGGTCCGTCCCCCTCGGTGGAAGAGGCCGATAAAGCGGGAAGGCGAGATAAAGACCTCCAAACAAAAGCTGAGGGGTGCATCGCCACGAGACCTGCCGATAGGAGAAGGGCCGAAAGGAGCTAAGCGGACATGAAAGGATGCCACGTCGTCAAAATAAAATTGTATGCACACAGAACATATACAACACACTGCTAAACTGAATAGATTTAGAATACTCTGATACTCTAAAATGGTGGTCTTTTAACCGCTTAAATCTAATATACAGGTTAAAGGACAAAAGTACTAAAAACAGCTCTAGCTACAATGATTTGGTAACGGACACACGATATAAAAAGATGCACATTGTGGCACCGAAAACATAAAATGCAGGGAGGAGGGCGAAAGGGTAGAGTTTTTGTATGCAATCAAAGTTGGTATCAGCGTCACACAGACTGCTGGACCAAGAAGATGTTTCAAGGAAGCCTCAAGGTACCACAAAACAAAAAGCTATAGCAGATATACACAAGATAAAGAGACAGGAATCCAAGTATACTACTATCAGAAAGTCATCAATTCACAAAGGACAGCAAGAGAGGAAGAAAGGAACAAAAGAACTACAAAACAGCAATAAAAGAAGTAACAGAATGATATTGGTAATTCTTTACCTGTCCATAATGATTTGAAATGTAAATGAATTAAAATCTCCAATCAAAAGGTATAGAGTGCTTGAATGGATTAAAAAATGATAATAATAACACGACCCAACTATATGCTGCCGAAGAGAGACTCACGATAGCCATGATATGGAAACAACCAAAGTGTCCATCAGCAGATGAACGGATAAAGAAAATGTGCTATATATACACAATGACGTATTATTCAGCCGTAAAAAAGAATGAAATCCTGCCATTTTCAACAACATAGATGGACGTTGAGTGGACTGTGCTAAAAGAAGTAAATTAGAGAAAGACACATACTATATGATTCACTTATATATGGGATCTAAAAGCAGCAAACTCTTTTAACAGAGAGTAAAACGCCGGTTGCCAGGGTCTGTGGGGTGGGGTGAACGGAGAGGTGTTAGTCAAAGGGTACAAACTTTCACTTGATGAAATGAATACGTTCCAGGGATCTAAGGTACAACACGGCGACTACAGTGAAAAAGAAGGTATTGTGTACGCAAGTTGTTAGGGGAGGAAAACTTTAATGTTGTCATCCTAGCAATAACAACACGACGGTAATCAAGTGAGCTGAAGGTTATGTTATCGAACCTTACTGTGGTAAACACTTTGCAGTATATACCTGTATCAAGTCATGACGGTGTACGCCTTAAACGTACACAACATTATACATCAATTATATCTCAATAAAGCTGGTGGTGGAAAGAATCAGAGAAACAACAAATAAGCCTTAGTGGCGTATTTATATGACATTGAAACAGCACCTACTTCTCCACTTCCACGGCAGAGAGGGAAAAGATTCTGTCAGCTGTAGCTGCTGATTTGATAAAAATCACTTGCTACATCAAACACATCTCAGAAAGTAAATGCACCAAAACACTATCGTAAATTCATAGAAGCAATTTCAACTTAAAATTTACATACATTCTTACTTCAGGATTAACTTAATTTTAACTTCAAATTTCAGGTCACCAAAAAAACCTTCACCACACTGGCAGTATTTTCAAGCTAGAATCCATCAACCTTCTTTAAGAGGCTTCCTTGTGAAAAACGTAAACTTATAAAAGAATGAGAAATTTTCAGATGCAATCTTATTTTGGAAATTATACCTTTTAAAGGCTATAAAATTGTTTATGAAGGATATAGGGAAAATTGGAAAAAAAAAAAAAAAAAGCTCAGCCTCAACCATAATCAGAGACTGAATATTTAAACCACCAAGATATACTATTCCACCCACCAGGCTATCAAAAATGGTAAAGTCTAATATATCAAATGTTGCTGAGTGTGTAGGGCAGCGAGCACTCTAGGACACTGCGAATGAGAATTTGGTGTTATTTGTTACAGTTGATTGCCTGTGTCCCAATAATTCTATTCCTAACCATCTACACTAGAGCAGTAGCTTTCAAATTTTTTAGCCATAACCTACAATAAAAAAATGTATTTTACATCACAATTCCATATGTATATACATGCTACATACATAGACTTACACGTGACGAAGCAAAACTTTCATGAAACAATCTTCATTCTTATATACAGAATGTACTCTGACAGTTTCTAGTGTAGTCTACTGTAAGAATTTTTTTTAAATGCTGATCACAACCCGCAAAATGGATTCCATAATCCAGTAACGGGTCCCAAATCACAGTCTGCAAAACACTGCCCTAGTGAAACCAGCCCACAACAGAGGGTATGTATAAGAATACTCACAGCAGCATTATTTACAATGGTAAAAGCAGGAAACTACCCAAATTTATATTCATAGATAAATCAAAATATATTTACCAACGGTTGTATATTCATATAATACAATATTATACGGCAATGAAAGTGAATAGACTATGACTGCCTCTGTCATCACACCGGAATCCAAGGCACATAACGCTGAGTATAACTATCTGTTCAAAATCCAAACGCATGCAAGACAAACAACATAAACCATGTAATTCTGAAGAAGAGGAGAGACACACAGTTGAGGATAACTAGCTGAGAGAAGACGCGGGATGGGGCCACGGGAGGGCAGACACAGGCTGTGTCACTGCACGCGTGCCGTCCGTCGTAGCCCGCTCGCCTGGGCAGCCGCGTGTGCTCAAGTTCCTTCCCACCTGTAACCCCGCTTAGAGGATGATTGTCCTCCCATCCATTTCCTTGGGCCTGTGCTCACGAACACAACCAGCACTGCTCAGAAGTACAGGAGTTAGAACCCTTGTAGGCACAACATTTGCGATGCAGAGACAGCAAGACGAGCTGATGATGGCTTTACAGAGCTTTGGTGAATGTCAGCAGGGAGGACACACTGGAACTGGCAGATCGGGGAGAGCCAGCAAACATCATGGCCCAGGTATCACCTGGTACTCAAGGACGCAGAATAAATTCATCGAACTCAGCAGAAAATTAAACAGAACCACCTGCTCAAGGAGAAATAAGAAACAGAACATTTGGGGTCAAACCCCTTTAATTGAATTTGCAACATACAGAAAAGAGAAATAATAGAGTGTATCCCGATGTTACTCAGACACCACAGATAAAGCAAGTACCAGTTACACCTAACATTACAGAATGATCACAGGGGCAGCGATTTACAGACTGCAATGGAAATAACAACATTTAAGAGCATTCAGTTATTTTCTGTTTGTCTATATCATCAACTTAGCAAAAATTCCAAATAATCTACCTTTCTAGTTGTCCATGTCAACACACCGGAAATAGATTATAAGTTTCGTGTTCAAAGAATATCTTCATTTTTCTGTGGACTTACCTGAAAATGGCCAAAACATCTTAATGGTTGGATTGTGGGCACGGAATCTCTTTGAGATTTTCTACGCAATTATAGAGAAGCTTTTTCCGGAAAAGGTAAATAATAAAACACTCATTTATTTTTATGTCGTGTTTCTCTCTAGTTGACCAGAACACATGCATGAACTTGGAAGGCCTCAAACAGCAAAACGTACCAACAACCTATGCATTTTTATTGAAGCACAGTTGATTTACAACATTGTGCCAATCTCTGCTGCACAGCAAAGTGACTCAGTTATACATACATTCTCTTTTTATATTCTTTTCCATTATGGTTTATCGCAGGATGCTGAGTGTAGTTCCCTGTGCTGGACAGGAGGACCTTGTTGTTTATCCATTTTAAATGTAACAGTTTGCATCTATCAACCGCAAATTCCCAGTCCATCCCTCCCCCTCCCCCACTTCCCCTGGGCAACCACAGGTCTGTTCTCTGTGTCTATGAGTCTATTTCTGTTTTGCAGACAGGTTCATTTGTGCCACATTTTAGATTCCACACGTCAGTGACACCATGTGGTATTTGTCTTTCTCTTTCTGACGTAATTCACTTAGTACGATAATCTCTAGTTGCATCCATGTTGCTGCAAATGGCATTATTTCATTCTTTTTTATGGCTGGGTAGTATTCCATTGTATATATATATATGTACCACATCTTCTTCATCCATTCATCTGTCGATGGACATTTAAGTTGTTTCCATGTCTTGGCTGTTGTGAATAGTGCTGCTATGAACATAGGGGTGCATGTGTCTTTTTGAATTACAGTTTTGTCTGGGTATATGCCCAGGAGTGGCATCGCTGGACCACATGAGAATTCCGTTCTTAGTTTTCTGAGGAAGCACCATACTGTTTCCCACAGTGGCTGTACCGACTTCCATCCCCACCAACAGTGTGGGCGGGCTCTCTTTTCTGCGCACCCTCCCCAGCATTTGTTATTTGCAGACTTTCTAATGATGGCCATTCTGACCAGTGTGAGGTGATACCTCATGGTCGTTTTGATTTGCATTTCTCTAATCATTAGTGATGCTGGGCATCTTTTCACATGCCTACTGGCCGCCATCTGTATGTCTTCTTTGGAGAAACGTCTGTCGAGTTCTTCTGCCCATTTTTGGAATGCCAAAAACCCACACATTTTGTTCCTCAAAAGAGGCAGAATTATTCTTAGGTTCTTTCAGGAAAAAAAAAAAAAAAAAAGGACTCACAAAAAAACCTGCTACTTAGAAGGGGTACTATAACCATGACAACAGTGAGAAATCACATTGATAACAGACGAGAGAAAAGGGCTGTGAATTCTAATTTTTCCAGGAAGGTTCTTTTTTTTTTTAAGAAACTACCTACTTCAGTGGTTTCTCAGGACATTATTGTTTCTATACTAGAGTAATAGCAGCTATTCACACTTGTGACTCCAAGGGATGAAAAAAACTAAATCACCCTTCAAATATTTTGTATTTACAATCCCTAGTTAGGCACGTGACGCATAATAATAAAAATGCCTAAAACTGAGCGCACTGAGTTAAAATGTGTTAAAATTATCTTTTACGGAACTCTGCCTCAATTCTGTATACTGCGGTCCATATAAAGGAGCTATTCACACACCAGATGTCAACCACTCAGAAAAGAAACTTTGTATCTAAAATATCTTACTTATCCATTACAAACTTTTATCCTGAAAATGACTTTGGAATTACGCGTTACAAGTTCTTTGCAGGCATTTCATCTTGAATCAGTTTGGCACTCCTAAAAGCCATCATTTCTTCAGTGTTTGGAAGTGGTTTAATCTGGATTTCAAGTTATGCTTTTATCCAGAACCCATGCAATGTCAGTAAAAAATAAATGTTAAAACTCAGTCATATGCCATACAAGCTTGGCAACTACCAAGAAGTTTTACCATCCAAGAACGCTGCTTTGACAATCTCTACATGTTGTGGAAGAATTGTCTCATCTTCTCCCAAAAAATTACTCCTTCCCTGAATTAGGTAGTTGGGAGCCGATATTTTTTCTGTGGCTTATATTTTTCTTAAAAACTCTCAGTGATGGGAAAGAGAAATATTAATATTTATTTTAATTCTACTTTATCAAGCAATATATTGTGCCCTACACAAACTGCCCCAAAATTCCTTGACTCAAAGAAGAGAATTAACTCCTTGGAGCATCAATTAATAATAAGACTCAACAAGCTAACTCTCAGTAGTGGTGCCCGGTGACGTGTGTTCTCCCTACATGGAACATCAGGACCTCAGTTTGGGGTTCTTCACAGCTAAGCTGACCTATCTGGGAAGAGCCTCAGCCAATTCAGACAGAAACGGGCTCAGCATCAGGGAAGCTGCCAGCACCATCCGCGTCACTGTCTCACGGTAACCTTTGTCACGGGATTGCTTCTCAGATAACGTGGACTTTCTGGGTCATCAGACGCCATTTCTTAGTTAATAAGCTTATCCTTTGATAGAATTCTCTGAGGTGCATTACGATTCTGTTAATATTTAGCTTATTGTCACCAAAACTCTTCTATAATTTATGTAAGGCTTCTTTATTTGGGGTTATGAACAATGTTTATCTAATTCCATAAATAATCTAATTCAATATTCTAATCCAAAGTAACTCCCAATATTCTCCAAAGTTACCCATATATGTGCACTTCCGTGTCAATGAAATTCCCACATGAAACATCAATATTCAAACATTCGATATCATTATTTCACACAAAGTTCACAGACAATGAAAATGTCGTTAAGGTATATACACGCGTGTGTGTGCAGGTACACATCTGTGTGTATGTGTGTCTGCTTTTCTCCAGAGAGAGAAAAAAGCTATGGAAAAATATGACCCCTGTTGTCCTTCTTTTATATTACCTGGATTTTTCTACAAAGCATTATAACTCTCATCATTAAAAAATACAAGTTTTTCTAAGTTAAAAACTAAGAACTAGATGGCGCCTCCTACAGAGTGAAGCACCGCACAGCCGAATAAAATAATTCCATCATATCATAAAAGGGAATAAACCCGTCTCACCATTTTTAGAAAGGGAGATAAGGAAGGGATAACGTGTCCAAAACCCACCTCTTAGCGGCCGCCTCCCAGAGGGACGTCTGGCCTCCTGCAAAGCTGGACGGCAAAGGGCTTCAGGCGCGACAGACCGGCCCACAGCAGGGAGTGGAGGGCTGGTGCTCCGGCCGCGCTGAGACGGCGCGCCGGCCCGAGCGTGCTGCTTCGTGAGCGGCAGAGGCACGGCGGGGACCCCGGGACCCCGGTGCCCCCGGAGGGAGGCGCGGCGGCCGTTGCGAGCAGCAGGCCCACGTGCCTCGCCGCCGCGTGTCCCCGCTCCCGCTCACCCGGGGGGGTCTGTGCTGCTCCAGCCGCGCGGCTCGGGGCCCGCAGGAGCCGGGTCGCCTCCTGGAAGACGTGCATCTGTGCCCTTGCGGAAGCAGAGGACCTATCATGCAGGTCGCTTACGTCTACCACGCGTCCCAGCCCGGGGGAGACCCGGAGACACGGAGGCAGCCCTACAAAAATACTTCTCTGGCTTTGCCCCCACCCGTTCCACGAACCCTCTAATCTCCTTCCAAGGCCTCCCAAGATCTGCAGTCCACAGACCTTGTCTCGTGGCCGTCTGCCGCTCCTGTTGTCTGTACATCACATCGGTGTCTTCTCCTCCGGGTCCGTGTCAAGGCGGGGAGCTGGCCCGCCCGTGCCCAGGCGGAGGGGCTGCCGGCCGCCACAGCCCGCCGCAGGCATCGCGGCCCCGGCGGTCGCCCTCGGTTCTGCTGCGGTCAGAGCCGTGTCCACACTAGCTCCCTGTACACCAAGGCTGCTGCACGCGCACTCAGGATGAGAAGGAGGACGATTCCAGAAGGCCAGTATCTGGATCGTGTGGGTTAGAACGTGTCCAACTTCAGTGGACTCACTGCAGATGAATGTGGACCAAATTCACAGTACTTCTGAGACAATCTCTCTCGGAGATAAGGACAGATGGAAAGATGAATCCTTATCCTCAAGCCATCACCTAGCGGAGAGCTGAGCTATGTCATAAACATAAGAATAGCTATCGGGTTAGCCTCACAAGACAGGTACACAGAGCTTTGGGAGTTCAAAACAGGAAGGAGGCATTTTCCAACTGTGAAAATCTAGGGAAGTTGAATGGAAAAGACAGTCTTTGCAAAGGGAAGGAAGGGGACTTCCCCAAAAGAGCAACAGCCCATGACCTACGTGTCTGAACCCTGGAGCACGTATTGATACACGGTAGGAATACGTCCCAGAAAAGACGGTTGAGCCAGCTCCTCGAAGGCCCTGGGTGTCACCCCCTTCACGTGTTCCCATCACCCTCACCATTAGGCCCCAACCCCTCCTCTGGCGTCCAGCCTGGAAGCCCCTGCTTCCGGGCCAGCCTCATTCTTAGCTCTTGCCACCTCTCACTCTGCACCCCAGCCAGACGCCGTGGTTCCCTGAATGTGTCCTCTTCTCCCTGCCCGACGGGCACGTGCTACCCTCTCTTCTTCTAACACTTTCCACCCTTTCCTCCTCCCAGCCCCCTGCACATCCATCTCAGCTACTTCACACTCATTTCTCAGGCGCAGCTTGGACGAGATTTTTCTGAAGGAAGCCTTGTCTGAGGGGTCCTCGTTCTCAGTTAGGTGCACGTCACACCTGTGCTCCCCTCATCGCACGTCAGGGACTCACTTGTCTTCCACGAGTCTGTGAGCTCCCCAGAGGCAATGACTGCGGCCTTCTCCTGCATCATTTCCGCCTCAGTGCCCCACACGACGCTAGAGACACAGTAAGCGCTCAGTAAACAGGTCTTGACTGAATGAGCATACGAACAAATGACAAAATAAAGGTTTCGACAGGTTGCACTACGTTTAATATACAGACTGGAGTGATTGACAGCAGCACATCTCAATGCTACTCACCATCTTTAAAAACAGGAAACATTCCATTGATGATAAAGGCTTCACGACGAGGTGGTTACTTAACAGACTCCATTTGCTAGTGGGAAAATTCCGTGCCGTCGCCAGGCTATTAACCTATCTCAGAGCCTTAATAAGCTTCCTATCTCTGATTATGTGGTGGTGACTGAGAAAGATAAAATTCTGCCTATGGTCTTATATTTCAGAAATCTTCAATGATGTATCACGAGGAAAACTCCTCTCCTCAAAGGTCCAAGGAAAATCAAAATCCTACCATCTCCCAGAGCTGACACAGTTATGATGTAATGTGGGCTTTTAATTTATGAATGTTTATACTGAGCAACATGTGGGAGAACTATACGTATGATTTGACAGAGGGAATGTAATAGTAGAGTGAAATGACCTTTTAGAGAGAAATGGAGTTCAAAACATGAAGAACTTGAAAACTAAGAAACTGAAACTCTGCATGGTACATAGAGATATCCAGAAGTATCATGACATATTTAAAACTGGAGAAGAGAAAGCGATGGAGAAAGCAAAGAAATAAAACAATTCAGAGTGACTTCCACAAAAGAAATAAAAATTACTGCTATTCAAACTATCGGAAAAGGGCTCATCGTTAAGAAAGACAGAGAACTTTGCGGTTTGAGAAAAGAATGCAGGACTTAAATAACGTTGAACTGTGTGCAGAGAATGCCTATTTCAACCTGTAATTGAAAGCTAAACCAGGAGACCAAGAAAGCAAAACTCAGGGACCAGAGAATTAAATCTACCACACCTGCGGAGCCAATAACAGAAACAAACCAAGAGCCACCTACGCCCACAGAAGAGTCTGTGTAAACAAAGCAACAGGGCAGAGTGATGCTGTGTATCTGAAACTCACACAGGGTGTACACAGCTTGTATCCAAGATCTCCACAAACAGCAGCAAAGGATCATTTCACAATTTATCACTCAAACTGGAACCCTTTTAACATGTAAAAGGGTGCCACGAATAATTAAGCTAGTATTTCATTAAACTGAAACTGTCTCGGTCAAACTGAGATGTAGGGTCAACCTAGTTATGTATTAAACCCCTGTGTTATAGCAGAGAAACACTCTGAGGACAGGACACCGAAGGTGAAATCTTCAGAGGAGAAACTCAGCTTCCTTGCAGAGGGGCCAGCGCTTGCCCAGCAGGAGGGAAGGAGCGGGCCTTCTGCCCAGCAGCTGACCCAGAGGAGCGCGGCCGCGGGCGTGGGCGCCTGCGTTCTTGGGCACACGCGATTTCTGCACAACTGGTAAATAATTTGCGTCTGACATTTCTCAGTGTGTATATGCCCTTTCACTGTTTTTTCCTAAGTTGATGACATCTATGAAATGTGAAGGTCCTAAATGTCAGGAATTTTGTTTCCATTTCCTGTTTACACGCCTCGCCAGTGTTGATTCCGTGTCACGCATGCGGGGGATGTGAAGATTGAGCCCATCGCTGAAGAAATCCCTTGTTACGGCTCATGGATTAACCACCGTCCTGTCCTTACGTGTGGTGACGCAGCACAGATGTCTTTGGACTCCGTGCCGGTCGGAGCCCAGCAGCACACACACGGCACACTCAAAAGGGGCGAAAAATCAGAGACGGATGAAGGCCACTCCACAAAGGTGTGGGCAGGGCAAAGGCCACCATGAGGGATGATAAAAACACCCAAAGGTTAGTGATCCTGAGACCACCACTACCCCCAGGCTTGAACGGGCAAGGGCTAAAAGCCATTCAGAGAACGTGGAGAAAGCCCTGACGGTAGACGAGATCTCGCAGGCAGGAGCTGTGGCCTTCAGTGAGAGAACACAGTCGCTGCCGACCCACAACCCTGCGGAGAAGACGCTGTGCCGTAAATGCTCCAGACTCTTTCTTCCAGCCATCCAGTCTCTAGCTGGCACTTCCCTTTGGCCTAACCTGCAGGTCCAGAGTGCCTAGAGGATCATGAACCAGAGATCAGCTTCCTGGGTAACAGAGAAGAATGCAGGAGACTGAAGAACGGCTCTAGAAAAATAAATAGAGACTATCCAGCAGCATTTAATCGAGTACTGTAAAAGCCCATATATCTAAAGTCTGAATAGGTCACATACATCCTTGTTTTCTTTATTTATTTATGTATTTATTTATCTACTTACTTATTGGCTGCATTGGGTCTTCGTTGCAGCACGCGGGCTTTCTCCAGTTGCAGCGAGCCTGGGCTACTCTCCGTTGTACGGCCTTCTCATTGGGATGGCTTCTCGTGTTGCAGAGCACAGGCTCTAGGTGTGCGGGCTTCAGTAGTTGTGGCACATGGGCTCAGTAGTTGTGGCCCACAGGCTTAGTTGCTCTGCAGCATGCAGGATCTTCCCGCACCAGGGATCACACCCGTGTTCCCTGCATTGGCAGGCGGATTCTTAACCACTGCACCACGAGGGAGGTCCCAACATCCTTCACATTTATAGTGAAAGCTAAGAATAATTTGGTCTTCACAGAGATACTAGTGCTAGAGAGGGTGTTGTTAGTATTGCCCTCATTTTATAGATGAAGAAATTGTGAAAAGAGAAATTACTTGCCTACATCACCCAAAAAAGATTCAGTGAAGGCCCCTGTGCCCGTGTACCTGCCAGAGAGCCAATTATTTCCCAAGCTTAGCTCCCACCTCTAAACCTAGAGAACTTCCCACTTAGCCCTGACCACATACGCTGCTCTATTCCCCAGTGCATGGCAGAAGGGGACTAAAAACTAATTACACAAAAACATACCAACAGAGATTTACAGAACGAGGGCCTGTCTCTGCCTTCCAGGGGCTCTCTCAGCTTGTGGACAGGAAAGAACACCACTCTGAAAAATGTAGGAAGACTACCGGCCAGTCAAGGAACACTCCTTGGATGCCTTTTGATGATCCACTAAACACCAAGTACAGAAACCTCGTGTGGCTGCAATCAGCCACTTTATTTTTGCGGTCATTCGTTATGATGCCTGGTAGTTTGCGAGGCTCAGGGAATTGGTGGTAGGCTGTCCAGTCTCTGACTCACAATGAAATAACGGTTGACATGACAGAATATGAGTGGGCCAGTGCGATATTAAAACACTGATTCTAGGTCCCGTCGTATAGAACCCTGCTGCCAGCATCAAGTTCTGGTTGTGGCAACAGTGATGAGAATTAGTAAAAGATACAGTGAGGATATGTGCTGCTCTCTGACTTAAGCCAATGACCACGTAAACACAGAGTAAAGCATGGGAATAACTATAGGTGTCGCCCAGTAACTTACCTGACACAGAGGGTGCTCTGTCTATACCAAAACCCCTCTTCTCCTGTGCCTACAGGCAGACCACACTTCCTACCCTTCTTACAGTTAGGTGAGGCCATAGAACTGAGCTCTGGCCAATGTGGGAGACGTGATTTGCTGCACTGTTAGCCTGGCCCATAAAACTCTCCAGAGATCTTCCACGTTCCCTCTTCTCTTATCTGCCAATTGACTGCCAGTGTCCAGGAGACAAGGGAATCTCTGAGTTAAAGATGGCGGAAGCCACGTCGGCCCAAACCCTTGAGTAGTCCCACACTTCCCTGCCCGCCTCCTAGCCAAAGGCTGATGCAGGAAAATTACTGAGGCTGTTACAATGACCTTAAGAAATACATCATAAAATACCTAGGAATAAACCTGCCTAAGGAAGCAAAAGATCTGTACGCAGAAAACTTTAAGACATTGATGAAAGAAATCAAAGACGACACAAACAGATGGAGGGACATACCATGTTCCTGGATTGGAAGAATCAACATCGTGAAAATGACTGTACTACCCAAAGCAATTTACAGATTCAATGCAATCCCCATTAAATTACCACTGGCATTTTTCACAGAACTAGAGCAAGAAATCTTATGATTTGTATGGAAACACAAAAGACCCTGAATAGCCAAAGCCATCTTGAGAAGGAAAAATGGAGTTGGTGGAATCAGGCTTCCTGACTTCAAACTATACTACAAGGCCATAGTGATCAAGACAGTATGGTACTGGCACAAAAATAGAAAGGAAGATCAATGGAATAGAATAGAGAACTCAGAAGTAAGCCCAAACACATATGGGCACCTTATCTTTGACAAAGGAGGCACGAATATACAATGGAAAAAAGACAGCCTCTTCAATAAGTGGTGCTGGGAATATTGGACAGCTACATGTAAAAGAATGAAATTCGAACACTTCCTAACACCATACACAAAAATAAACTCCAAATGGATTAAAGACCTACTTGTAAGGCCAGACACTATAAAACTCCTAGAGGAAAACCTAGGCAGAACACTCTATGACATCCATCAAAGGAAGATCCTTTTGGACCCACCTCCTAGAATCATGGAAATAAAATCAAAAATAAACAAATGGGACCTCATGAAACTTCAAAGCTTTTGCACAGCGAAAGAAACCATAAACAAGACTAAAAGGCAACCCTCAGAATGGGAAAAAATAGTTGCCTATGAAACAACGGACAAAGGATTAACCTCCAAAATATACAAGCAGCTCATGCAGCTTAATACCATAAAAAGCAAATAACCCAATCCACAAATGGGCGGAAGACCTAAATAGACCTTTCTCCAAAGAAGACATACAGATGGCCAACACACACATGAAAAGATGCTCAACATCACTCATCATCAGAGAAATGCAAGTCAAAGCCACAATGAGGTATCACCTCACACCAATCAGAATGGCCATCATCACAAAATCTGGAAACAACAAATGTTGGAGAGGGTGTGGAGAAAAGGGAACTCTCCTGCACTGTTGGTGGGACTGTAAGTTGGTATAGCCACTATGGAAAACAATTTGGAGGTTCCTTAAAAAACTACAAATGGAACTACCATATGATCCAGTAATCCCACTCCTGGGCATATATCCAAAGAAAACCATAATCCCAAAAGAAACTTATACCATAATGTTTATTGCAGCGCTATTTACAATAGCCAGGACATGGAAGCAACCGAAATGCCCATCAACAAATGAATGGATCAAGAAGATGTGGCATATATATACAATGGAATATTACTCAGCTATAAAAAGGGATGAGATGGAGCTATATGTAATGAGGTGGATAGACCTAGAGTCTGTCATACAGAGTGAAGTAAGTCAGAAAGAGAAGGACAAATATTGTATGCTAACTCACATATATGGAATCTAAAAATGGTACTGATGAACTCAGTGACAAGAACAAGGGTGCAGATACAGAGAATGGACTGGAGAACTCGAGGTTTGGGAGGGGGTGGGGGGTGAAGGGGAAGCTGAGACGAAGCGAGAGAGTAGCACAAACATATATATACTACCAACTGTAAAATAGTCAGTGGGAAGTTGTATGACAAAGGGAGTCCAACTGGAGGATGGAAGATGCTTTAGAGGACTGGGGCGGGGAGGGTGGGGGGGACTCGAGGCGGGGAGGGAGTCAAGGAAGGGAGGGAATACGGGGATATGTGTATAAAAACAGATGATTGAACTTGGTGTACCCCCCAAAAAATAATAAATAAATAAAATTAAAAAAAAAAAAGAAATACATCATCTCTCGGGCATAAGCTCTCAACATTTTTAGGTTCAAATAAGGATATATATGTACAGAAAGTACATCCTGTTAAACACATTGTCATGTAATCTTCTTATCTGCCACCGTATTGTGAACAATCTCCCATGTTCACATTACAGAATCCTTCAACATTACAGCTTATAATGGCTCTGTGGCGTTCCAAGTTGTGATTATATCATGCTTTCAATTTTTAGCTTTCTATAAAAAAAATTTCCATTTTTCAGTTTTGCAAGTACATGATCCAAAGATTTGTGAGATCCTATTATCACAAAAAAGATCCTTTCTCCATTATAATTATTTGCCGAGCTACAGCTGCCAGTCAGAGTATTGGAGCACTGATTCTGCGCTGCTCAGTCTCACACAAGTTAATATCTTTCTGTGAGTTTCTTCCCTATGATAAACCTTTGTCACATCCCATAGAAAGATACCCTACAAGAGTTAATAAATGTCCTTTAAAAGGTTGCAGAATGAAAGGACTGATGTGAACCATCGGACACTGGTATCAAGCCACTGACTGCTCTGTGACCGCTGTCAGCACACAAAGTGGTTAATTCCGTTGTCCTAAATTGAGGATGGCAAAGTCAAAAATTAAGTATGAATCTACTTGCTGTGAGGCGTATTTAATTTTCCCCTTCCATAAGAAAACATGTCTATACAGTCAACTGAGTTAACGGAACACTATCTACTTTTTCACTTTCTCTGTTGAAAGTGTAAACATAATGTTCTTTTGGAAGCTTTTGAGAGTAGGAGTTAGTAAACGTCTCCGTGGGCACAGGCAACAGGCTCAAAGGGAAACGAGTAGACTGTACTATGTTTTGCACCTTGCATAATTGCAACAGGACAGAAAACAGAAGCTATCTCAAAAAGTTTAAGGTGATGCAACCTTTGAAAATTATTTAAATCAGGAAGATAGATTTTTTCTAAAGTGTCAAAAAAAATGCTGCCAAGCCATTTTATAGAAACAGTAACGAAGAGGAGTAAATGAACAGATGAAGATCGCGTGGTTAGGAAGTGGAAGAGACAGATTTCAAAGCTGATCCTGATGCCCGATCTCGTAAGCTTTCCACGTTAACCATGCTGCTCACAGAGGCGGAGAAAGACACGAAGATGGGTTGGACGTAATTGAGTTTTGATCTTTCTTTTTCATAGTTTCTTAAAAATATTCATATCTAAAAACAATCACATATAAGGATTTGGATAATATTTATAGAAACATAATTATCAAGTGTTTAAGCAACATTGTGTCATAGTTATATTACATTGTTTATTTTAGGATCTCTTGTTGGGAAAATCATTTCAAGGTTTTACGTTTTTATTGAAGTATAGTTGATTTACAGTGTTGTGTTAGAATCTTGTGTACAGCAAAGGGATTCAGTTTTATATATACATACTTCTTTTTCAGATTTTTCCATTATAGGCTATTACAGATATTGAATATAATTCCTTGTGCTGTACAGTAGGACCTTGTTGCTTATGTTTTTCATGTAGTAGTATATATCTATTAATCTCAAGCTGCTAACCCCTCCAAGGTTATACTGTTGTAGAGACGGCAGCAAGAGTGAAAGAAAGGTGACCAATATTGTGCAACCTGCAAGGTTCCAAATGAAAGATAATGGTGGCTTGATCAGGATGGTAGCAGTGAAGATGGCGAGAAACTGTCAAATTCTGATGTTTTTAAAGGCAGAGCTAATTGGAATTGTTGATAGATTAGACGCAGGGTGTGAAATCACCAAAAAGGAGACAAAGGTAACACCTAGGCTTTTGGCTGTGGCAGCGGGAAGGATGAACTTATTTATTGAGAGAAAGTATGAAAGGAGAAGTTTGGAGAGGAAAGAACAGGAGTTTGGTTTTATAAATGCTAAGTTTGTGATACGCACTAGACATCTAACTGGATATATAAAGAAGGTACCTGGATGAAAGAGTCCGAAGTTGATGATAAAATCCAGGCTGGTAATCAAAAGCTGAGGTTCAAGAATGTATTTAAAGCCACAAAACTAGATGTCTTCTCTATCGGGAGCCAGTATAGACAGGGCGAAGAAGAGGTCCAGAGCTCAGGCCTGGAGCCATCAGTGTTCGGAGCTGGAGCAGACACAGAGTGAGTGGTTTCTTCTCACACCAATCAGTTCTCCTGCTTTCCAGCACCAAGTACGCGTCCTACACAATTCAATTCTGACACTAACTACCAAGAGGTAGCGTCAGACTCCATAGGTTTAATGGTTCAGTCCCACGAGACTGCCCCGCATCAGATGCCAGTTGCCAATATGTCAGAAACGAGACAATAGGACCAAAGTGGAGACACTCATGCGAAGCCCTACATCACCAAACCAACTATAAATCCAATTCCAGTTTGGCTCTCCCAGAAATGGAATCTTAAACCAGTCACTCGGGAATCACCTGATCAGCACTAAGCAGGCAGTCTGCCTGCCAGACTCTTGCCATCCCCTAAAGGAGGGTGACTTTGCTGTAACTAGCCCGCTCTTTCGCCTGGTATAACCTCCTTGTTCCCACTCCCTCCTGCCTGTAAGTGTTTCATTTCCTTTCCATCTGAATACTGCACGATGTGAATTGACTTTTGCTCAAGGAAACGTTGCAATTTTAACATGCCTCCGTTTAACCTTTCACCGTGTCAGCAGAGGGCACTGAAGGAGACCCCGATGGTCCCAGGGACAGCGGGCGGCCAGGCACAGGACCTGTTGAGCCCCTCGAGCTTGGCGGTTTCTTGCTGCTTCTGGAGGTCATGGCTAAGTCCCTCTGGCCCTAGCTCTGCGGAGTTTGCATGATGAGCTTTCAAAATTTATTTGAGCATTTCTTTTCCCAGACTGGGTCTGCCTTCAAAACCAGATTGCGTCTGGGGTCAGACTGGGTCCAGGGTCAGACTGGGTCCCACTTCAGCTGGACTGGGTCCAACGTGAGCCCTCAGGTAAATAAAACTTTGTTTCAAGGCTAAACAAGCAGGTAAACCTTACCACACTGGAGAACGTTTTACCTAAATGAGTTTATCTATCTGTGAGATGCCCTAGAGAAGAAGGGGCCTCAGCCACGCACTCACCACACAGGGTAAAGGGTAAGTTATTTCCCCTCCCCTGTAGTTTCTGGCGCCAGGATGAGACCTGCTGGGACCCCACTTGCTCCAGAACCTGCAGACAGAATCCTGGGAGAACTGGCAGAAAGCTCTAAAGGGTGGGAGTTCTTTTTTTTTTTTTAATTTATTATTTATTTTATTTATTTATTGGCTCTGTTGGGTCTTCATTGCTGCACACGGGCTTTCTCTAGTTGCTGAGAGCAGGGGCTCCTCTTCATTGTGGTGCGTGGGCTCCTCATTGTCATGGCTTCTCTTGCACGGGCTCTAGGCACGTGGGCTTCAATAGTTGCGGCACATGGGCTCAATAGCTGTGGCACACGGGCTTCGTTTCTCCGCGGCATGTGGGATCTTCCCAGGGCAGGGCTCGAACCCATGTCCCCTGCCTTGGCAGGCGGATTCTTAACCACTGCACCACCTAGGAAGTCCAAGGGTGAGAATTCTTACCCAAGTCAGCTCTCCCAGATTTCCGTCTGGGGTGCCTGGTTGAGCGAGAAAGGTAAAATTTCACCTTGTCCCTTTCTTTCCAAATTCAAATTGGCGGGCAAAAAAATTCTGTAAGAATTAAATTTTTGAATTGGGACGCGTGAGTTTGCTTTCAGGTACTCATTGGTTGTGGAGTCTTTCTCTACAAGGAACAGCGACTGCCTTCTGGTTTGTCTCACCTCATGTTCTGCAAACTTGGCTCGGCAACCATGAGGAAGAGAGCCCCCAAGATACGGCTGGACATAAATGTGGGCTGCACCCCACGTGTGGCCAGAAAGGTGCTGCCATGGCAGCGAGGGTCCTGCTGATGGTTGCCAGCTCCCGGGAATGATCGAAGTCCCTTTTTTTAAGTTATCCTTGGGAGTGACTCTGGATCTTGGCGGGGGGAGGGTTGTGGTTTGCACCTTTTGGGAGGACGCCTCTGCGTCCACTGTGTTGTTCAGTACTGCCAGCAACATTTACCGCTTGTCCCGGCTGAAACCTGACAAGATGTACGAGAAGATTTTTTTTTTTGTAAGTAGCTCTACGGTCAGAGGTTGGCCACGTTAGAAGCGGATATTCAAAGCCTGATTTAAAACTTTTTTTGAGGCGTTCTCCCCTAAGTTAAAATGAATCCATGTACCCTGAGGGAAAGAACAACATTCTGAAGCCTTTATGAAAGGATTTACTAAAACATTTCAAAGACACACAGCTCTAAATCCAGAACAAAGGAAATTTCTGATTTCCGTTTTAGTTGAAGATCTTCTCCTGATATAAAGGAGCAAATTGAGATAATGCAGTTGGATGGGTGGAGCAGCCTCTTTACATCATTCAGTTTGCAACCCGATTCTTGAGGAATTAAAAACAACTGTACTTATCTTACAAATCTAATCTTCATAAGAAAAGAAGTGTGGCTCTAAAACCACTCCAAAGTTCACCTATTTTTTTAACCAATCTCAAAACCTCCCTATTCGTTTCTACATGGTCTTCTCCAGGAACCAAAGTAATTCTTATCAGAAGGAGGGAAAAGAAAAAAAAAAAAAAGGAAAGCCTATTTTGAAAACCAGGCCTTAAAAAAAATCTTAAGTCTCTTCCACAAATATTAGTAAAAGCTTTCACCATCTGAGAAGGTAAACTTATTCCATCTGCTAGAAACATGATTTTGATCCAACTTTCTTTTACAAACTAGTAAGTTGTAAATTATTGTACCTGTCTTGTGGCTAAAGTTTTGAAACAAAAGCTATAAGACCTGTTTGCACCTGTCTGTACGTTTATGTATGTCTATGTATGTATATTATAAATGTGATTTTTTTCTACCTCCAAACAGTATTGTCAAAAATTAATTTGTAAAGAGCTCCATTTAACTGAATTAAAAACAAAGAAGCATTTATATAAATCAAGTTTACTCTCAGAAATGTAAAAACTAATACAAATTCTTTTTAAATTCACATGATCTAGGGCATTCTTCGGTAAATAAAGGCTAGTTTGTGTTTGTTGGTTTAATTAAAACAGGCATGTCTTTAGAGTTACCAGCATTAAATATAACACTCTTATTCTACCGAGGTTTACTAACCGTCAAATGAGCTCACGTCATCTCTGTCACAGGATTTGTCAGCAACAAAGATAACTTAAAAGGATGAGCTGTTTAATAGCTCTTGAAATTTTCATGACTAATCTAAACATAATTGTTAAGAACAAGTGAATTAAACAGATGCAAGATAAAATCTATAAATGAAATTTTCAACTACAATTATGCTCTATGGTAAGTCTACTTAAAAACAGCTTTCGAAGTCTTATTGGTAGCTTGAAACCTTAAAGTTCTACTGAGGCCAGTCAAATGGTGGGTAGTCACTGAACATCTAGCTCATTTCCAAATACGATAAAATGCTGCAATGTTAATTACTGAGCACAGGTCTGTTCACTTGTTGCTTCTTGTTCACAGTGGAACTAGAGATGTTTGAGTTCATTAGTAAACGTGTTTCATACCACATTGAAACGTTTACTCTAAGGGAGACTATACTGCTATAAATTATGAAATGTACCTACAAGTTTGGCTAGCACCGAGGGCCACTGTCCCACGGCCACCTCAGCCTCCATTTGTGCTAAAACAGTCAAGTGCAAACCCTTTCCCAAGGCTAGGTTCTAGAATCACTCAGCCTCACGTGCGGAGGTTGATCCACTTTACTAAATGCGCATCTTTCCAGGCTGACTTCCGTCCTTTGCCTTTCTCCTACAGAGAACACCCTCTGACAGGATTACCCTAGTTACTAAATCCTTTTCCTTGGAATGGTGCTCCTCGTGAGAAACAAGTGCAGCTTGTCCCAGGATACCCAGACTCTCACCTGTCTCCACTAAGGCCCCTTCTGTCTCACGGGGCAGATCAATCTTTGCAATCGTATGTCCCGAAAGCCTGAGGGCAGTTAGTACACATGCTGGGCGCCTCAAAATGTTTGGTCCCTCTTACGCGTGTTGGCTGAGTGGTACGCACACACAGACACAGCGTAGCTCGCCACGAGGCCCCGTCCAGCCTCCTTCACCTCCGTGTGGGGCCATCACCCAGGGAAATGCAGACCGACCACAGGACGGCCACTGTTTCAGTCCCATCAGGAACCCATTCTTTTTCCCCATTTCGCACTTTCCATTCACGACAACAAGGGCGATGTGTACCTCTGCCTGGCGTACTGTGGCATGCTGGGCATGCTGCCAATATGTGGTGTCCATTATAACCAGGACCTTGTAGGCATTTGATCATCAGTGTTTATGGTCACACAGTAATCAAGTTGCTGGGGACCACACACCACACATTCTGAGGTGTCAACACAACGCAGTTCTCAGAAATCCCTTCCCCCATGATGTCCTCTGCAGGAGATACAATCGGAAAACGAAAGTCAGGAGATAGGGGCACATGATTCTATCTCCTTAGTTATTAACAGCTGGTCCAGTTCATCATCCTATCACATGACCAGAATGTCTCCCAGAGCAATGCCTCTCAGGTTTGCAGGGCACCTTTCAAATTTTTCAGCTTCCAAAGCAGGGCTGGTCTCAGCAAACACATAGCTTTACCCTTCCAGGCATCAGGTAAAATTGTGCAAAGAGACGATACGGTCCCCTTGCTCTGAGCTTCCTTCAAGGTATTAACATAACGTTGGGTTTCTCTCACTGCGTTACCCACGCCGTCATTCCTTTCCCCTCAGCTGCTAGTTCTCCTTCTCTCCATTTGTCATTTATTTTCACCCAGATATTTCCACCTGTGGAAGGAACACGAAGTTCGTCCACAGTGCCGGCCCAGATACCTGGCAGCGATACCCGTCTAGCACGTGTCTGGCCCTCAGACCACCGCCATTCAGATAGGGTAGGGATAACCAGACACGGAGCTAATGGTCTGTCCCAACCCTTAGACAGCAGAATGCAGCTGTCAGCCCCAAATTTATCACATGGGGTGAAGGCACGCTCCACCCTAACAAGCCCTCGGGAATCTGGACATCAAATTCTAACAGCGGAGTAATAAATCTCTTACTTAGGAATTATCTCTGCTGCAGGCACCTGCGGTTGCTTCCCTGGTCCTGGGACCACTGCCTCAGGTAGAAAACAGGGAAAGCTGAAGTGATGAAGGGGAGAACTGGAAAGTCACACCGGCATCCTCCTTCACCCTCATCTGCCTCACATCCCCCAGAAAACCAGAGGACTCTCGCCGGGGGGTCTCACCCTTGGCCCCTTCATGTGAGTGTAAACACAGGCTCACGAAGGCATATAAGCCAGCCCTTTATGGCTATATCTCTTCCAACTTAGGACAGCTAAGGTTTCGAAGGCCCATTTCGATTCTCTTTTAGACCATTATCCTGAAGATGAGAAGCGCAGCTCTTTGAGCACTGTTGGATATTATGGGATGTAAAGTGTGTCGCTCAGCCCGAAGAAATATAAGCCAGCAACCCAGATTTGTACAGTAACTCCTACTCCAATCCTTTAACGGTATGATGAGTATTTGCATCTATCACAAAGTAGGTGATAGCCTGGTAGAGAGTAAGTGACTGTTCCTGCCACGATCCACTTATAGCCTCCTGGGGCCACCAGCACCGGTCTAATATAATACACTTGCCAGCTCCGTGCAAGGCTTTCCCCTAGGAACCTTCCCGATGGCCGTCTGCAGTCTCGGTCTCTCTGCAGTCTCTGAAAAAACACTCCTTGTTGGCACTTTGTGCCTCAGAGGGCACAAGAGGACTCTGCGCAGATGCAGCCTGCCTGCATCACTGCAGTACTCCACCCGTGTCTGCCCAGGTCGTGGACCCAAGTGGCCTCTTCACTAACATAAACCAAAAATCCCACTTGGTGGTGCCAATCACCTTCTGAGCCTGGAACGGTGTTCTTCTGATGGGCATCAACATGTCCTACTTTATGCAACTCTCAGATTCCCACAGAGACCTCCTTGGAGCTGTATCCCATGAAAGCATCCCTCTAGCAGACCAGGTCCCTCGTGCTCGACCACGTGGCCCCGCCACGGGCTATCATCCACGAGTCAATAGAAACCAAAACATAGGGGCTTTTGTCCTTGTTCAGCTCTTCCATCACTGAGCTGATTTCTTCTTCCCTTCCTCCACCAGAGCGGTGGCCTTCTAACTAGGATGCGGTCCATTCACCCTGGAACCACCATCCCTAAAGCCCACAGGGCTGCGTCGCGCAGCCGGGAGCTGTTCCCAGGGCGCTCTCCGAGCGGCAACGGAGTCTGGCTGCTCCTCGCACGATTCCAAATTCACGCTTAGAAAAAAGAGGCTCCTGCTCACGACTACATGCTCCTTGCGCTCCTCTGGCAGCACAGTCTGCTGTAAACCATTTGCATCTTATTGTGAAACCTTCTGGGCACGGTCCTCCCCGTTAGCGTTTCTTCACCATCACCCATGCGTCAGGGCTGTTCTAGGAAATCCCGCTCCTGATACCAGATGACTGGCTTTCTCCTCACCCCAACCAATTCTCCAAATCTCTGACACCAACCAAGTGTCCTACGACGTATCTCTAACCACCCAGAACTGGTGTCAGATGCCTCAGGTCTCAGAGCTCAGGCCCACAGGACCACCCCTCCTTCAGGCACCAGGGGCCCATATCAAGGCCTCAGCTGACCACGCGTTTGTTCAGTTTGGCTACAAAGTCAGGGGTCCCCATAAACTACCCCTGCAGGTTCAATACGTTGCTACAAAGGACGCTGAGGGGAAAGATGCATGAAGGAGGGAGAAAATTAGGACAGCGTGGCTTCCTGAAGCCAAGTAAGGACAGGGTTTCAAGAAAGAGGAGCGACTGCCTGTGCAAAAAGCCACTGATGGCACAAGAAAGCTGAAGACAAACGACCACTGGATTCAACAGTGGACACACGATGGGTAACTTTATGAGAATATTTGTCTGGAATGGAGGGGATGAAAGTCTGGTTGGAACGTTTGAGAGAGAATGACAGGAGAAAAATTAGGGACCACACTGCCACTAAAAGAGATTGTGGACTCAAGAGAGATTTAGGGGGGTTGTTTGTCTGTTTTTATGTTTGAGGTAGGAGATACTATCAGCACGTTGTTTTGCTGATGGGAGTGATCCACCACAAGGGGGGAAATTGGTGACTCAAGCCGTAAAACGGAAAACCACTGCTGCCCCGTCTCCGAGCGGGGGAGAGGGAAGAGGATCCCGCACACAGGTAGAGGGGCTGGCCCTATCTAGGATCAGAGATTCCATCCACAGCAACAAGAAGGAAAGCACAGATAAAGGAAGGTGGGCAAACGTGCTAGTGTGTGCTAGCAAGTCTCTTAAAACTGCTTTTCTCAGATGAGAAAGGAAAGCCATTAGTTGAAAGTACAGATTAGAGGGAGCGTTGGAAAGTTTAAAGAGAGAAAAGATATTAACGGCTTTACACAGGGATTCTCGACCTTAGCACTAAAGACACCTGGGGGATGATAATCCCTTGTGAGGCAGGGAGGGCTGTCTGTGATGACAGCATCCCCGATCGCTACCCACGCGATGCCCCCAGCACTCCCTCCTTCAGGTTATGACAACCAAAAATATTTCCAGATATTGCCAATGTCCTCTGGGGGCAAAATCGCCCCTGGCTGAGAACCACTGATTCTGCTAAGAGATGGAGAGAGTGAACGGATTAGGGAAATGCAGACAGATTGTGGTCATCTTGAGGTTCACGTGAGGTTAGTGGTCATGGGTTTCAAACAAGGCCAGTCAGCTTGCTTACGAGTGTTTTTCAGCTGTGTTCCAGGGCACAGGATTGGAGCAGGCAAGAAGTTAGCATCAATAAAGTCAGAAAGGGGCAAAAAGTTGAAGGTAATATGCAAGTAACAATAGAATGTAAGTCAGAGGAGGAGGAAAGGAGGGATATGAGACTAAGGAGAGACAATGAAAGATGATGGAGCAACAGATTATAGATCCCAGACAGATGGAGGTATCTGGGTACCAGATGGTACGACCTGAGAAATTGTGAGGTGATGGTCAGGGAGAGCGATGCTTGGGACTCACTTATTTATAACTGCTTAAAGTTATTACTAATCGTATACACACATTACTATACACTATATATAATTATATAGCCTATAGTATATATAATATACATGCTGTATGATATAATAATTACAGTTATCCTATAATTCTGAGAAATCTTTGGCCCCATGAATAGTCAGGAATTGTGTTGCAAATGTCCTATCAGTGGAGTTAACAATGTGTGAGATTCAAACATCCTTTAGCGTTTCCCTATAGCCTAATAAAGCTGATTAAACCAAGTTTTCCTTTTTATTTGCTAACAATTCTCTATATCTCAATAAGCAAGTGCAGGCAGCAGGATTCCCGCTTGCCTCAAGCTCAAAGATTGGCATATACTTACCTGGCTTACCTGTGAGAAAACTTTAGGCCAGAGGCATTTTTCTCAGAAAATGGGCCGTCAAGCTTGTGGAATCAAAGCAGCTAAACAAACCTCTTTTTATGGGAATAATGACCATGATATTCAATATCCTTCAGGGAAAATTTAACCTGGTCTTTGATTTTGGCACTTGTAGCTACTTTGAAATTAAATCGAACAATAAAGAGGGAAAAAAGAATACAGAACAAAAGACAAAATAAGGTCGTGTACCAATTCTACTTTTTCAGCATGGCTGAAAGGAAAATAAGAACAAAGTACATTTTCCTTAAGTTCTAACTAATGTTTCACCCTTCTGCTTCTGAAGAAAAATGTGGAGGGTTTTTTTTCTTTGTGGTTTTATAATAAATCTAAAACACTATCTTTTTAGCATGAAACGCTAAGTAATTGTTTCAGCAAAAATAGTCACCCTACACTACAACCATCTAAGTTTGTTTTAATACTTCTCAGATACCCACTTCCACTGCGTCAGCCACTTAGGACACCACCATGATTATCTGTTGTTTAAAAAAGACGTCCTAAGTACGTTATCTAAGTGAACAAAAGCATAAACATTTCAACTATCAAATCATCAGAGCTGCTTAGGCAAGCATAAATATCTCCTGGCCCCAGTGCAGCCTCGTGGAATTTTTGTGTGTTGCTTGCCCCGCTGTCGCAATGAGAGCAGGCCCACGCTGAGATGATAAAATGGTGGGTCTTCTTTTTATAGCTTACGTGCTTTTCATTTCTTCTGAAATAGAGGTTTATTTCCAGGTAGTGATACATCTTAACACAGTGCAAATACAGGGAAAACAAGAGGTTTAGTAAATCAGGAACCGCATCAATAAACAACACCACAAGGAAAAATAAATTGAGTTTAGGAAAAGAGTCAAGCCTCCTTGATTGGATGATATTAGAGAAGGCAACATGCAATACTCTTTTTTTATATACTTCACGTTGTTGGTATTTTTCTCACTTTCATCAAGAAACTGAGTTCTCCAAGCCCTGTGCTAATTTTGCCAACAATCCTTTGGTTTTGCAAAGTGAAGAACCACTCCAGGGTGATAGTCAACGCGGCGACTAAGTGACTTAGAAAGTTCCTTTTTTAGATCCCATCTGCACAGCACACAAGACCACTGACTCTGTCCTGACAACAAAGGTGAAATGCCATAGAGCATTACAGAGAAATACAAGAGATACCAAGCCCTATTATAGCTTCCTTTGGTGAAATAATTTCTTGTGGATTGGTATCAGATTCCATTTAATACTGTCCATTTCTGAGATCTTTCTTTTTCCCTCCACAGAAGTCCTCTCAACTGTCACACTGACAAGTCTGCCTCTTTCTGATGTCTGAAAGTGCCTGCACTACCAAGCATTCAGATAAGAGCTGGAGATGAGTGACTGGGTTAACTGATAAAATTGCTAATTAAAGCCCTGTTTTCAACACTCCTGAAAGATTAACCAACTGGGCCAAACTTTAGAACACAGAGAAAGTTTTACTTTTAACAGCATATGCTGGTAAACAAAAGGCTCTAACCGTTTCCAAGAAAGGCATGTCAAGAAATTTCCAAAGACATTTTTCTGCCCAGAGAGGTATGCGGATGGGACCATTGAATCCCAGCTTCATGAGGGTTTTCCTCCCAGTGCCCACTGCTGCTCGGCAGGTGAACATAGACGCTGTCAGCTGAGTATTTATTTATCACGATGCTGACACAGGAAGAGCAACACAAACGCAGAGGTCTCGTTTTCTTTCAAAAAAATTAATCATTTCTATTTTAAAACTGGTGAGAAACAAACAAACAAAAAATCTGTTTTGGACTTTCTCAGTAAGATACTGTCAAAGACAAAGTACAGCGTAGTGGCTCGGGGTACGGGCTCAGCCGCCAAAAGCCTGACTGTGGGTTCTGCCTCTGCCACTGCCTGGCCGGGTGACCTTGAGCGAGTTACTTAACTTCTTTATGCCTCAGTTATCCCACCCGAAAAACTGAAATGGTAACAGTAGTACCTACCTCGTAGGGTTTCATAAGGGTAAAATGAATTAAATCTACCAAGAGCTTGGAAGAGACACATAATCCCATAGGAAGTGTGTGTTATTGTCACTATAACTCCATCAACAAATATGACCATTAAGCGTCCGAACGTGAGATTTAACTCCCCCCCGTGCACGTGTATAATGATCAGAGAGAGCTCCTCAGGGCCTCTCCACGCCGTCCCACACTTGCAATGATTTGATCCCACCAAGAATATCCTCACCTGTGGAACGCATTTCCGGTACAATGCAATTGTGCTAAACTTTCTTCCTGCTCAGACCATCACCAGCCTAACATCTGCAGCCCCTGGCTCGCTTGGCCCTGACTGCTTCTCCTCCTCGGGTGGTTGCTTCCCCACTGAGCTCGCGATATAACTCCATCCGTGCCTAAGCCCGAAAATGAACGGCACCTACTCTGCTGGAAAAGTTCCCGTAAAGGTCTCTCTCGTGGAGTTCGGGATTTTTTAACGTGTAAAAAGAAGTGGGTTCATTTTCCCTCAGGGCCCTTTCCTTCCCCAGCACCAGGCGGTCCCTCCAGGGACAGACGTGTGGCCTGTGGAGAGTGTGGGGAAGGACGGATGGAGAGCGGATGGCAGGAGGGCTAAAGCCAGCGGAGAACCGCAGCCTCCCCAGGTCTTCCCCTGCCTGCTGCCCGCTCTGAGAGTGAAAGGCCATTAAAATCTGACCGTCTTCGGTATCACCTCTAACATGGCTGGAAACAGGACGCTTGCGGTTCAAACGTGGGGTGTTTAGACTGTATTAAAACCTGAGGCTCCGGGAACATCAAAGGCTACTCGTGGGTGGTTTGGGCCAGTGTGAGGTCACCACTGCCCTCAGCTGTAATAGGTGTGGAGACACGGTGCACCTGAGACGCGGTGGTGTTTGCTTTTTTCCTGCTGATAAATGTGGAGCGGGGAGCGGGGTGCCTCTGTGTGCTTGAGGGATGATCTACTGTGGAAGGTTTAAAGGCAAACAGGTATCAGGTTAGGGTTACAGGGGGCAACTTTTTGAACGGGACATCCTTTGTTCTCCGAGAATGGGCTTCTTAAATTGGTGGAGCAAGGACAGACATTGACAGGAAAGGCTTTCTGCTTGACCACCAAATTTAAAATAAAGGCAACGTAATCCTGTCAATAGGAAATGTGGATGACATCAAGGAAGGACAGAAAACATGAGGCAGGTTAACTTCATTCTGCTTTCTCATATTTAAGTATTTTTATCTTACATGAGTTCCACAGCACTAATCTGTTTTCTTTTAGTTGCAATAGCGTAAAATTGAGGTAAGAAAACCTCACATAGTTTCCCCTAGCCAATAGGACAGGTTCTAAGAAATAACCTCTTTATTTACTATTTATTTCTATTTAATTTATTTACTATAAATAAATCTATTCACCTGTCATGGTTTTCAGAGGTTTTAGCATAATATTCTAAAAGTTCTTAAAATCAGAGATTTATCCACGAAAGAGACTTCATCCAGATAATCCTAACCGTTTTCCAGAGCAAAAGGCAATACTATATCCATGGAAAATGGATAATAAATAAATATTTGACCTCCAATACAGAGGGCAGTACAATTACAACAAGAAACAAAGCCAAGCAGAGGGCAACCGAGACAAAGGAAACGAGAGAGACGGACCAGGCTGATCCTGAAGCACGAGCTCAGGGAGGTGCTGTCTCCACCTCGCGCAGCTTTGGGCTGGGTGGCACTCCCGCTCTCTCCCCGAGAGCCGTACGTTCGGGACCCGACGTGAGGTTGAGGGAGCTCGTGCCCCGACTCTCAGGCTCTCCTGAACTCTGTCAATACTTATCCGTCTCACTGGGGCTCATGAACTGCCTCGAAATTGTACCTTACCTATTGCAACTCCTCAACTAATTTGCGAATTCTAGAAAGTACTTTACTTCCCACTCTCTTTTCATCCCACAGGCATCTAGGGCAACACTATGAAAGGGAAATTTAATTATTATTGGTTGAGGTAAACATGACGTCTCCACCTGA
Organism: Hippopotamus amphibius kiboko; assembly: GCF_030028045.1. Lineage (NCBI taxonomy): Eukaryota > Metazoa > Chordata > Mammalia > Artiodactyla > Hippopotamidae > Hippopotamus > Hippopotamus amphibius. Next base: position 239,484,147 of record NC_080186.1, read on the forward strand.
CTTGAAGGAAAGAAAGAGTGATATAGGAAAATCTCACTCCGCTCCAGTACGGACCCTTTCTGCATCTTCTCAGCGGACTAAACACACACACAGACATTTCATTTCTAACTGCATGTTATACATTTTAGGGGAAAAAATCATTTTCTGCTTGACTCAGGTCCAATTTCCATTGTGATTTTTGCCCTCCAGAAATAAACGTCGTGGTCAGGACGTCTGCCCAGCACCCTTCCAGTGCAACGGGAGGGCGGCCCCAGTGGCTGCAAACGCACGCACCGCAGGTTTTCAGACCACGGGCAGGATTTCAGACCACTAAATTGAATGACAAGTCCCTCAAACAGGGCTCACTTGAGATTCCTGGGTTTCGATGAAAGGCCAGAAGTGCTTGTAATTACTCCCCTCTAGCACCCTTTTCCTAAACACAGCACACAGCACAGGCAACAGTTCTCCATAAAATAACCAGTCTGAATATGGGACGATGAAGCAGGCATCTAATGACGGATAGAAAAAAGACAAAGAGGTCTTTGTTTTCTCTCTCTTTTTTTTTTTCAGTTACAAGAAAACCCCAAGGTCTAAAAACAATTACAGCTCTTAAGGCCCCACTAATTTTAATCTCCTTCCATCTTTCATTGGATTCCAAAGCTCAATTCCCTGTGGCAACTTCGTTGAACCCCACTTCACCTAGAGAAGTTCATCTGAGAAGGGAATGCTGACTTCCTGCGTGGAGGAAGGCATTCCTTTGGCTGCATGTCATCATTCCGCTTGGACCTTTGGTGCTGATAAAGTCTAGCATCTCTAAGAAAAAAATACTGTAATTGCTGAATTTAAATGACGTTTCATTTAACCTTAGTGGTTCCTTACTCTAAAGAAATAAATACACACACATACAAATGTACACATGATACGATCACATTAAAACGACCGTCAAGACAGCAGAGTGAGCAATGTCTGCCAAGTGCCGTTATCCTCACCCCGCAGATTAAGAAGCAAACTTTAACATGCTAATTTTCCAGCCCTGGAGCTGCATGAGCTGACAGAATCAGTGCTGAAATTCACAACCCGCTGACCTCAAATCTCGTAAATAATAATGATACGTTAAAATGCAATCACAACTTCTTTCATATTCACTTCTTTCTCTTACTATATCCCCCTCAGGTCTCACCTAATCAGCTGCATTTTCTAATCCAGTCGTTCAATCCCGGCATCCTCGGAACAGGCCCCCTTCCCTTCTAATTCCTTCCACGCTGGTGGGAATGTAAATTGCAGCAGCCACTGTGGAGAACAGTATGGAGATTCCTTAAAAAACTAAAAATAGAGTTACCATATGACCCAGCAATCGCATTCCTGGGCATATACCCAGAGAAAATTATAATGCAAAAAGATACCTGCACCCCAATGTTCACAGCAGTGCTATTTACAAGAGCCAGGACATGGACGCCACCTAAATGTCCATCAGCAGATGAATGGATAAGGAAGATGTGGTACATACATACAATGGAGTCTTAGCCATAAAGAAGAATAAAATAATGCCATGTGCAGCAACATGGATGGACCCAGAGATGATCACACTGAGTGAGGTGAGTCAGACAGAGAAGGACAAACACCACGTGATGTCACTTATCTGTGGAGTCTAAAATACGACACAAATGGAACTTATTTACAAAACGGAAGGACACACACACACACAGAAAATAAGCTTCTGGTTACAAAAGAGGAAGGGGGGAGAGAGAAATTAGGAGTTTGGGATTAGGAGATGCAAATTACTACGTATAAAATAAACAACAAGGTCCTACTGTACAGCACAGGGAACTATATTCAACATCCTGTAATAAACCATGATGGATCCACACAGGAATTTTGAGCTGCTCCATGTCTGACTTGGGCCGGTTCACCCTCCTCAGGTAAGCTAGTGGTCCCCTGCTCCTGGGAGGTCAACATAAAGGTGCGGAACTTAGTGAGGACACCCGATGGGCACAGCGCATGACAGCCCAGAGCTCCTGGGCGCAAGTGGTCCTCCTGCCTCAGCCTCCTGAGTAGCTGGGACTGCAGGTCCACCACCACACTGGGCTCTAATAAACCATATGGGAAAGAAAAACAGTTGTTTGTAGTGGAAACCTGAATCTGACCCAGTGAACTGCAACAACTTCTGCTGGGTAGTGTGGAATATAAGCAGGACTGAAGTACTTTGATTTGAAATATGTCCCTCCCATATTTGGGAAGAGCGGGAGATGCAGTTACAGAATCATATGAATGCCAGTATAATTACCAGCTAAATGCTTTGTGTTACTGCAAAATAAACACAAGATGCACAAATAGAGAACAAGAATATGATTTACTCACTCATTTTTCTCAGTTCTAAAACCGCTGTGGAACTGTGTGACACATTTATTGTCACTTCAAAGTACTCTCAGAAATATCAGGAAGTTTTCTCAGCCAACTCAAAATCTTGAAAGAAAGATAACTGGAAAACAGTTCCTGAGAGCCACTTTTCACTAAGAGTTTAACATAACTCTTACAGCTTGATAAAGTCTACTATTAACTTGTAATTGCTCATTTTATTTAGGTTCTACAGAATAGGTTTTTTATTCATTTCTCTATAAATATTTTATATAGTTCTTAGATGCTTTAAGCTCATAAACTAAATAAGGGGTGATAGTAATCCAAGCAAAAATAGACATAGGTTACCATGGAAAACTGGCCAGAATTTAATAATTTTGTTATAAAATACTTGGGAATTAATCACACATATATTCCTTTCTTCCTTACATTTCACCATATAGATCTAGTCATTTACTTGCGTGGTATTCACCATTATCATATCACTACAAATCAAAGAACCTAAATGCCCCAAATCAAAATCTCAGAATCAAGTTTTGGAGGGCATGTGAGGAGACAGGGGTCCTCAGGCACAGCTGGCAGAAACGCAACCTGGCCGGGCGTCCTACAGGGCGGCTCAACAGCACCTTATGAAACTGAGTGCATACTCCACGACTCAAGAAACACACACAGTAGTGCTTACTACATCATCGCTGATGATATCAAAGTCTTGAGAACAACCTAAATGTCCATCTCTTAAAAAAAAAAAGCAATAAACACCTTATATGCACAAAAAGGACTATAATACAGCAAGAAAAGAAACAAACTAAGTCTACATGGATAGAGCTGAAAAACATAATGCCGAGTGGCTGGGTAAAAAATTCAGGAAACAGAAATATGCGTAGTACAACAGCATTTTGATAATTTTTAAAAACTCAAAATCATATTTTTCATGAATAAACATATTGGTAATTAAAAGTACAAGAATTGGAATAAATGCAGAAAATCAAATTCACACAAATGGGTGCCAATGAGAGAAAAGGGAAGTGAGTTTTAGATCAGGGACCAAAGGTACACGAATAAAATATAGGTGATACCATTACCTAAAGATAAAAGATCAACCCAACTTGCTCCCAGAGTCCCAACCTGCTGTTTCTCTTCCCTCACCTCAGTGTGCTTCTCAATCCGGCGGCTTCCACGCATCCAAAAGGACTCCTCCCTATGTCACTAACCATTCTTTTTGCTAAAGGACATTTTCAGTTCTTGGGGGTTTTTTTTCATAAAAATTGTATATATGTAAGGTATACAACATGATGATTCGATACACATACGCAGAGTGACGTGAAGAGTACCATCGAGCTAGCTCACATGTCACCTCCTCATGTAATCAGCATTTTTTGTGTGTACTCAGCGCACCTGAAATCTACTCTCAGCATATTTTTAGTGTTCAATACAGTACTATTAAGTACAGTCATCAGGCCTGCACATTAGATCTCTAGACTTATCCTACATAACTGCAAACGTGTACCCTTTAAGCAAGCTCTCCCCCATCTCCACACACACACACACACACACACACACACACACACACAGCCAATGCAAACTATATTTCTACTCTCTGCTTCGATAACTTCAACTTTTCCCTTTTTAAAGATTCCACACGTAAGCAAGAACATACATGTTTGTCTTTCTCTCTCTGACTTTTTTCACTTAGCGTAACGTCCTCCAAGTTCATCCCTGTTCAACTCTTGTTTTATCAGACTTCTCACCAGCATCAAACACTTTCTTCTCAAAACACTTACTCTGCCTTCCTCAGCACCATAGGCTCCTAGTTTTCCCCCTACCTTCTCTGCTCCCTTTCTATTTCAGTCCCATGTGCTGTTTCAGCCACTTCCTAATCACCCTTTAAATGTTCTAGTTTCCCCAGGTCCTTCCGTAGACATTCCTCTTTCTCTGGATCATACAAGATAGGGGACTTAATTACCTCTCATTCTTTAATACTGTCCAAATATATTTATACCTCCAGCTAAACCACTCTCTGAACACATGGTCACAAAGCTGCTTTCTTGACATCTGTCTGAATACCTCAAAGGCCCTCAAGCTCAACATATCCAAACTCACAAACTTCCCCTTGAACCCTAGTCCTTTTCCAATGATCCCGAAGTCAGTGAAATGCACCACCATTCATCCAATTGTTTCAACCAAAACCCAAAAAGTCAAATCTGACCCCTACTCTCCGGCATCCGCTGTATCCAATGTATCACTAGATGTGTTGACTTTTTTTAATGTCCCAAATATCTCCTACACACACCCACTTCTCTCCATCGCCACTGCTACCACTTAATACCAAGCTGCGATTATCCGGCACCTGGATCCCTCCAAGGACCTCCTGATTGGTCTTTATCCACTGGGATCCATTTTCCCCCAGGCCACCAGAGTGGGCTTTCCCAAACGCAAATCTCATTATGTCAATTCCAGCTAAAGACACTACAATGGTTTCACATTGTTCTTAGGATGAAAATCAACATCTTTATGATAGCTTCCACACCTCTGCCCAACCTAGCCTTTTCCTATGTCTATAGCCTCACCACATATCCCTCTTTCCATCAGCTGTTCCTTCTTAAGTTCCTCAAGTAACCCAAGCTCTTTTCCACCTCAGGGCCTTTGCATACACTGTCTCCTTTGCGTAAGACGCTCTTGCCTCTATTCTTATTCTTTGAAGCTCAGCTTAAATTTTACACAGGGAATTATTTTCTAACTGCTAAACAAGGGCAAATTGTCCTGTCACACTGTATCACAGGACTCAGTATTTTTTTCCTCTATAACACGTACCACCATTTGCAATACATGTGTGGTTATTTTATAGGTATCTCTCACCCCCAGCACAGTTGTAAGTTTCACGAACGTGAGGGGAAAATATGTGTTTTGCTCCTCAGTATACCTCTAATACCTAGTGCAGTGCTTGCCAGACTCAGTGAATACTTACTGAATACTTACTGAAAAGCCCTAGAATATTACTCCACTCTAGAAATTAAATTCAATAAAATTCCATAAAAACCCTACATTAAGCTTCTCAACTAACGCACAGAAACTGATAATTATACTCAATATCTATGCTCCCTTTCTGTTCACATAGATTCCCTGATTTTTAGCCTAGAGTAGGCACCATTATGGTCTGAATGTTTATGTCCCCAAAAATTAATATATTGAAGCTCTAACTCCCAATGTGATGGTTTTTGGAAGTGAGATAATTAGGAGGTAATTAGTTTAGATGAGGTCATGAAGGCAGGGCCCCCATGACAGGATTAGTGTCCTTCTAAGAAGAGGAAGTGACAACAGAGCTTACTCTCTTTCCCTGCTTTGTGAGGATATAGGAGAAGGTAACTGTCTGCAAGCCAGGAAGGAAGCTCTCACCAGGAACTAAATCTGCCCGTATCTTGATCTTGGACTTGCCAGCCCCTAGAACTGTAAGAAATGTGTCTACGGTGTTAAGACAGGCCCTCAGGGGGAAGAAAAACCTTCTTTCCAGTCTCCCTTGCATCTCAGTGGAACCATAAGAACCAGTCAGGACCCACGGGATACAAATGTAACCTCCTGGTCATGCCTTTAAAGGAGGAAAAAGTATGCCCTCATCGTCCCCTTTTCTCTTTTCTTCTTCACATGGGCAGGAATGTGGACAAGGTGTTGAGCCAATGAGAGCAACACTCAGAATGGGATGACGGCCCAGGAGAACACAGACCCCCCGCGTCTCTGTATGCAGAGTCACCATACCGTCCCAGACTTTTAGGAGAAAGAAGGCAATGGTCATCTCGTTTAAAGCCTTGTTGTTTTCAACCTCCATGACAAGCAACTAACCAATATCTAATCAACATGGGCTGCTAATTCATATATTGAACAGGTGAGCACTTCTTAGACGAGTGACTCAAAAAGAAATCGCCATGCAAATTCCTCCTAACAAAGAGGGCTGTGCCCAGAAGAAAGTTAAGAAAGGAGAAAAGACACGTAGGTTCAGAGAAAAAGAAATCTAGAGCAGCGAAGAAGACGTTCCTCCACTGCGATTTCGCTCAGGCCCCCAAGTCAACCCTGTGCCCGCGGAGAGCCGCACCCTGTCCTCAGAAGGGCTCGTCCAACACGCCGCCGGCGCGGTCTGCCCTCCAAGGTCCCGGCGCAGCGCTCCCGCCCGTTTCACGCCTCCAGGCGCCTCGAGGCCCCGAAGCGGCCCAGCCGCCCCTTCGCCTCCTCTCCATCCCCGCGCCTCGCCTGACCTGAGCCTCCAGCGACTGGCGGATTTCCGTCCCGAGGCACTGGGAGAACGAAAGTCCTTCCGCCTTCAGCCAGACGGCAAATCCCCGCGCGGCTCCCCGCCCCCGGCCACGGCGGGCCCTCCGCGGGCTGCCGGCGTAGCACCGCGGGGACCGCGGCCGGGCCCGGTGGCCGGGCACCCCTCCCGCACCCTCTGCCGGACGCACCAGCAGGGGGTTGGGAGGGTCTCCCCGCCTCTGCTACGGTCAGGTCGGACGCACCCCTGACCCGCTGTGGCTTCTTTCACCTGCTGTCTTTGCTGGCTGTCCGTCTCTCCACACGTCCGTGACCTCCATTCAAATCACCTGCTGAGAGAGGAAGCAGCAGGCAGAGCAAGATTAGCGAGAGAATCCGTTCATGCCACCGATACGTCTAGATATGAGAACTCGTTAAAAAAAATCCATCCGGCTTTTTAAAAATGAATGGATCTTTTCACGAAGGCAAAAGAACAGAGTCAATGAGAGAAGCGATACATAATAATGTAAATACATGTGTGTGTTTTTTTCTTATTGTTTAATCTTTATATATAAATAGCAAAATTTGGGGGAGTAAAATAATTATGAAACGAAGAGAGAAAACATTAGCATATTTCTAATGCTAAATCAACCTCACTTCCTCATCATTGCTGCAGCATTTTATTGACTGTATCGTGCTGCCCGTGGGGTATGATCTAATGTAGAGAGAAGCACTGTCTGCCCATAGTCCCCTCCACCATCACCAACTGGAATAAGATCCAGCATGTCACCACAAGAAATTAATTTCTTTAACGTAAACTGATCGCACCTTCAAGAGATCCCTATTAAAATTATTTCACTTACATACCACTTTCTCTGCCTAAACTAATTGTATTTAATCCTGACCACAAACCAGTGAGGTAGATATCGTTGACCTCATTTTAAAATAGAGAAACTGAGGTTGAGAAGGTCCAGTCGTATGGTCTACTACGGGCGGAACGAGAATTCAAACTCCGATGCTGAGTCCCACGTTCCTTCTTCCTTCACGCTGCCCTCTCTGGACACGGGCCTGCAGGACAGAGCTCTGCAGTAGGACCCTCCCCACCTCATGCCATCATCAGGAAACCCAGCTCGGACTTTCGTGCAGAGCAGAGACAGGACGTCATACCACTGAAATCATGTCACCGCGTGATGCCCCCTGGTCAAGAGTCCCTTTTCCTTATGTTACTACACAAATGTTATCTCATTTGGCAGAAAACGTTATGATAACAATGACAGGGAGTTACAGGGCTTAATGACACTTAAGGAATTCTCCTTTTTTAGGATTCCAGCCAAGTATCCAACAAGTCACGCAGCTCTCAATATAAATGGTATTTCCTCCACTGTGGAATAAGCTCATCCCTAAAGGGTAGGGCTGACCCTTTGTCCGCTTAAATAAATGGAAATTGCCTAATTTTCCAAAGGTCAGAAAGTCAAGACTGGCAAGCTCCTTATGTAACATAAATTGATAACGTTTCATAATTATAAGAATTCAGGCATATTTTAAATAAATATCAATTAAATAGTAAATATTTTAAATGTTTAAATTCAAAATAAAAACTATTTCTCCTTTATACCTTACTGGTGAGGTCAGTTTAAAATACATGAAACATCATTAAAACAATAGGCATTTGTTACCACCTGTATATAGGAGGTGTATAGCAAATGCTGCAAGGGCCACACCTAATTTTACCTTGAGGAAGTGACTCTTAAATTTAACCTAAAGAATGAGTAGGAGTTCTTCAGGATAATAAAAAGGAAAAGTCATTTTGCACCGAATATATAGCACAGGTGCAAGATTAAGAAAAATACAACCAGTTGCTGATAGCTGGAAGCAAGGAACTACCAGGGAAATTGCCCCGAACAAGACTGGAAAGGTGAGCAAGTATTTGATCCTTAACTGCTACCTGCCTAGACAGTTTAGGTCCACGACAAGGTGTGCAGATTCTTATCTGTCATTCTTTCAATTGAAACAACCACCTACAAATTATGAACCCAGAATCGGAAAAAGCTCATGCCGACATGTGATTCCCCAACCCGTGTATGATGCATCACCAAGCATCTTCCTACTTTCTACGTGTTTGTTAGGTAAGTACTATCACTCAGCACATTAGTGATAGAACCAAGAACAAAATAGCTCAACCTAACACCCAAGTCCAGTGAAATTTCCATATACCACATGGAAATAATAAATTCTAAAAATAATATCTTCCAAAAGTAATAACTACCAACACTTGTTCTGTTCTATTTATCTTATAATTTCAAATGCATTATTTGTATCAATCCCTATGAAAACCCTACACAAAAATTTAAGACTCAGTTATTCCAAGTTTGTTTGACTGGTTAAGTGGTGAATCACAGACTGAAGATATCTTAGGAGGCTGAACTTTTTGTTAAACCATTATTTTTCTAGTAAAAGATATAGATTTCTGTTTACAAAGGAATTTAGATCCCTCAGGGAAATTGGGAATGAAGTTACCAAACAAGAAAAAACTAGAGATAAATGAAGGGACTAACTGATCTGAATTTTCTCTTTACCTCTTCACTGAACCTATTCTTATTAGGGTCGCCATATATCTTTGCTTCACAGAAGTTAGCAGAGTGGGAGCACTCCAAACCACTTTGGGTTTGGCACTCCCAGATTCAAATCAATTTTTGCTCAAATAAATTCTTCATCTTTTTTAATATGCCTCAGTTTGTCTCTTAACAGTCCTGGTATTAGATGGAGAAACCAAAGGAGACCACCCCACCCCAGCCACCACCCCCCACCCCACCATCACCACCAACTGCCAGGAGCAGTCAACAACCAAACATTGGCATGTGTGGAGCCCCTTGACCTCCCTGTTTTCCCACTGCCTCTGGAGGTTGTGGGTACGTCCCTCTTGGAGGCTGGAACCTAGATCCACAGCTTTTGTGTTATGAGCTTTCAGACTTCGAGTATTCCTTTTTTCCAGACTGGTCCAGAATCAGCCTGAGTCTAACTGGGTCCACCTTAAAAAACTAGTCTGGATCCAGGATCAGCCTGGGTCTAATTTAAGCTGGGCTGGTCCAGTGTGAGGCCACAGGGGAATAAAAGTTTGTTTTAAAGCTGAACAAGTAGGTTAACCTTACCAAAGATAATCTTGGACTACAGTGGAGGAATTTTAACCTAGATAAACGTACCTGTTTATGAGAGAGCCTAGAGAGAAAGGGGTCTCAGCCAAGCACTCACCACACAGGGTAGAGGGAAAATTATTTTTCCTCCTCTACCGTTTCTGGTGACCATAATGAGACCTGCTGAGACAAACTCACTCTCTCCAGAACCTGCAGATGGGATCCTGGGAAAATTGGCAGAAACCAGAGGAAGGTAAGAATTCTTACCAAAATCAGCTTTCCCAGATCTCTATCTGTGATGCCTGGTCAAAAACGGAAGGTAAAATTTCACATTGTCCCTTCCTCTCCAAATTCAGATTGGCAAGAAAAAACATTGAGTATCAATCTTTTCCCTCCCAGGGACAGCTATCGCCTCTTTGTTTGTCTCGTTTTGTATCCTGAGAACTTGGCTCGGCAACTGTCAGGTTGGGGGCCCCAAAAATATGGCCGGACAGAAATGCGGGTTGCACCCCATTTGCAGCTACATATGGTACTGCCAAAATTAATTTGTAAGGATCTCTAACTGGCTTAAAGACAAACAAGCATTTATACAAGCATTCACATAAATCAAGTATACTCTTGGAAATATGGGAACTAACCCAAATGTTTTTCAAGTTCATGTGATTTAGGATAATATTCAGTAAATTAAAGCTAGTTTCAGTTGGTTACTGTAATTAAAACAGGCATGTCTTTAGAGTCAGTGGCATGAAATATAATAATTTATTCTACCGAGGTTTACTAACAGTCAAAGAAGCTCCTGTTATCTCTGTCATAGAATTTGTCAGCAAGAAAGATAACTTAAAATGATGGTAACTTAAAATGATGGATAGTTTTTTAATGCCTTGTGAAATTTTTATAGTACTCTAAACATAATTAAGAACAAGTGAATTAGACATAAGCTAAAAGTTTATAAATTAATTTTTCAACAATAATTATGCTTTGTGTTATGTTTACTTTAAAATTTCCCAAAATCTTTTTGGTAATTTGAAACCTTAAAGGTATACTGAGATAAATTAAATGAATAGTCAATATTCATTGAAAATCTAGGTCATTTCCAAATAAGATAAAATACTAAAACTAATTGTTGGAAATAGGTTTTTCCTCTTTTGGCTTTTTATTAGTAAACATGCTTTGTGCTGCATTGAAAATTTTACTCTGAGGAAGAATATACTTCCAGAAATTGTGAAATATATTTACAAATTTGCCAACCCACAGAATGCTAGTGAAACAGACTGTCTGCAATTGCTTACTTCTTAATTTTCACTAGGAATAAATGATTCTAAGGGTTAAGAAGTCTAATCAATATATGTAATCAAAACAACTTATAAATAAGGGTGAAAGGAGCAACTGTGTATGAAATGTATGTAAGGAAAGTAGAATGATCAGTTATTCCACAATGAGAAAGAGGAAAAAAATAGGACAAAACCTGAATGGATATTTTTAAAGTTTCAGAAGGTTTATGGAAAAGGATTCTTGGAAAAAGAAATCATCCGTGTTCAAGCAAACTAAACTTGGCATGAATTTATTTAAGTTTTTAAAGAATGAGTTTTAATATCAAAAGTATACTGGTACAAAATTAGAATTTGATCCCCCCCCCCCATTAAAAGGACAAAGTTATTTTGGACTATTGGTCTGCTCTTGATAAGAGACTCTGAAAGGCATTTTTTAAATCTTTGGGGTAATATACCTGGAAAGCAAAGATTTTGTGTCTTACCAAAATAATTTACTTCATACTGTCTTTGTCACATCTTCTCAATATTAAAAGAGCTAAGTTTTGCTCCCAACTATGTAACCTTCTTTGTTTGACTGTGAAATCTATTGTTACTTTGGTTAAATAATTAAGTATATTCATAATGATCTGAGATCCTATTTAGTCAAATGTTCAAATCTTTTGACATTTTGACAAGTTCCTTAAGTCAAATTCTAAACACAGTCATTTTGATCTCAAAGTAACTGAGACTGCCCAGAGGGCCCCTGGAAAATCTCAAAGGATTTCTCTCTCACCTTGTAAAAGAGAGATGTTAAACTCATTAGTTTATTCAGTAGGTTAAATTACTTGGGAACCACTGTCAAATAAGAAGTGATGATAAACCTTCTTAGGTTATGTGTATGGATAAATGTATCTAATATAAGTACAGTAAGTGCCATACTTACAAACGAGTTCCGTTTCATAAGTCCAATGTGTTCACAAGTCCAACAAAGTTAGCCTAGGTACCCAACTAACACAATCGGCTATATAGGACTGCACTGTAATAGGTTTATAATACTTTTCACACAGATAATACATAAAAAACAAACAAAAAATAAAGACAACATTTTTAATCTTATGGTACAGTACCTTGGAAAGTACAGTAGTGCAGTACAACAGCCGGCATACGGGGGTGGCATCGCGTGAACAGGCAAGAAGAGTTGCTGACTGGAGGAGGGAGAGGAGGTGGGAGATGGTGGAGCCGAAGGGTCGTCAGCAATAGGAGATGGAGGGCTGCAAGTTCACTCATGCCTGACATTAATGGCACAGGTTCTGATTCCTTGCTGAATTCAATTCCATCTACCCTCTTGAAAAAATGACCCAGTGATGTTGGGGCAGTAGCTCTTCTTTTCTCATCATAGATGACACAGTAGCACTGGATAGCATTCTGAACAGCTGATGCAACCTTTGTGTGCCATTCTACATTCGGGTCCTGTGCCTCAAAACAATGCCTCCTCAAGTAAAGAAAACTCCCTGGCCACTTCCTGACTCATGAATCTCTCTAGTTCTTCAGTTACTTCCTCCTCTTGTCTCCCTTCATCCTTCCTCTCGACCTCCAGTTCCATCATGTCTTCATTAGTAAGCTCCTCATGTCACACAGCAAGGAGATCAATGAAGTCATCTTCTTGCAGATCTAGCTCCAGCTTCTTGCTGAGAGTCACTAAGTTGCTGAAGACCTCTTTGGACTCCTCATCCACCTTTTCAAATTCACAAAAATCGTGAACAAACTGCAGGCAAGCAAAGGTTCTTCCAAACCCCATTCATGGTGATGGCTGTAACCTCATGCCAAGCAAAGTCAATGTTTTTTACAGCCTTGTAGATGTTATAATCCTTCCAAACTTGTCACAAGGTTGTTCCTGATTCATCACTCACCTTTACTGCCTGACAAAAAGTGTGATGTAAATTATATTTCTTGGAAGTTGCTATAAATCCCTGGTCCATGCGTTGTATGAGTCATGTATATTCAGCAGCAGATGCACTACTTTGATGTTGGAATGAAAGTCGTCCATGAATGGGGGGTGGCCTGGAGCACTGTCAAGCACCAAAAGAATGTTGAATGGGATATCCTTCTCCAAGCAATATTTCTCTACCTCTGGAAAAAAGTGGTGGAAAAAACAGTCCTGGAAAATGGCGTATGTAGGTTTTGGGGTTACTCTTCCACACAACTTCCTCGGCTGTGTGTTTAAGAGCACTTGGGTTCTCTGAATGATAAACTAAGAGAGGTTTCAGCTTCATATCACCAGAACCATTGCCACCAAACAACAGAGTTCGCCTGTCCTTTGCTGCTTTATAGCCTGGCATCAACATTTCCTCCTTCCTGACCTAACTTCAGTCTGACAACCTCTCAGTACACTCCTGTCTCATCCACATTAAAAACCTGCTCGGGTAAATACGCACCTCCATCAACAATTTCTTGAATCGTTTCAGGAAATTCCAGGGCAGCTACTGTATCTGCACTCGCTGTCTCACCACTTACTTTTATGTTGTGAAGGTTGGCTCTAGCCTTGAACCAATGAAGCCAGCCATGGCTGGCATTAAAAGATGTGCCCACTGATTCTTCACCATGTTTCTTCTTCAAGTCTTCAAAAAGCCTTTTAGCTTTCTCTTGACTCAGCATTAAGCTGAGCGGGACTCGATGATGCTGATTCTGCATCCACAAACTGAGAAGTTTCTCCATCTCCTCCATCACTTTTTTACGCTTCTTCAATACTGTCAACATCATCGGCACAGCAGATTTCACATGTTCCATGATCTTGTCCTTCAGAATCATGCCAATGGTTGAATGATTCATGTTACAAGAACATGCGACGTCTACTATCTTTCTGCCTCACTCCACTCTCTCAATTATTTTCACTTTTGATTCCATCATTATCACCTGGCACTTCTTAGCAGTACCAGCTACATCCCTGCTGCTTGTGCGCTTTCTTCTGGACATCCTGGGCTTGAAATAAAGATACCGTATGACTGTACTCTATATAGTACTGTACAGTAAAGCACACAAAAGCACAACTACTTGTAGAGGATGCATTCACGTGACAATGTACACCAGGCATGTGTACTAACTTACGTGGTTGGGCATGTGAATGCAGTTTCACATCTTTGAAAGTTCACAACTTGAAGGTTTGTATGTAGGGGACTTACTGTATTCCAGAAATTGTTTAAAGTTTCTAGAAATTTGTCAATACTCTCATCAAATTATTATCCTAAATTATTGTATGTCATAGAAATAACTACATTTCTTCATCAATGAATTCTCATCCAATTTTTAACTATGTCAAACTTCTTTAAGTCTTTGGGTCATTTACAGACAGTTATTGTTTTACTCTGATGCTTTTGCAAAGGTGATTCATCTTTAGAGAGATTCATGGAAAGGACTCTGACAAGTACCCTAGAATATAGGCTTCTGATAAGTTTAACATCATAAAATTGAACTGGGTAAGAATTCCCAGAACTAATGGAAAAACTAGATTCAAGCAGAACAAGGATTAATAATACAGGATTGAATAAATGAATGATGATAATTATAAATTTTTCACAATTTTTTCTTTGAAACACTGTTTGTTCCTTAATGTTTTATTTTCCCGATTTAAGGAAAAATTTTTCTCTTTTCTCTTAAACTATGTATAACTTAAACTAATTTTATAAAATATATCTCTAAACAGAATTGAAATATACTTTTTTCTCCCTACTTGATCCCTCCAGAATTCAGAAACTTATTGAGTATTCTTATTTTCATGGCAATATAGCAATTTTATAAGTTCAATAAGAATCTCTTCTCCTTATAATAGGACACAATTGGAAACATTGGTTAAATATAACCAAGGCTTTGACTGTCATATTTGAAAATACGCATAAAATCGGATGTGACTAGACAGTTTTAAAGAAGTAAAGTTGACTCTATGGAGCCAATAAAAGCCACTTGGAAAAACCAGCTTGGTACCTCAATTTCAGGGTTCCTAGCAGCCTTACTAGGTAAGTAAGAAAGGTTATTTCCTGGTAGGCCCAGGAACCTCAGAATATCCTAGGAGACCTCAAGAAGAGAGGAATTCATCCCAAAACATAGGCCAGGTGAAGTCTGATGGTGAGTTCTTGGCTCGGTTTCTTAGCCTAGGGAGGCTTTTAAAAGTCCAACTTAAACATTCCTTATGCAAAATTCCAGCAAAGCAGATTTTTAAAAACCCTGTATGGTCAATTACTATTCTTGGACACTTATGTAAATAATCAGGCCCACTTAAAGAGACAACTTATTTTGCAAAGAAATTAGTCTCACTATGATAATCTCTGAAAGACAATGAGGGTGATTATAGAGGAAAAAAATATGTTTCAGTAGAAAATTATAATACAACCTATGGATATCAGATTTTTGTCCTGTTCATTGTCTTTGAGGTTATATTATATAACTGAAAACCAAACTGGACCCTGGATTCTTCTCGTTTCCTCAAATATCTGGAGAAAACTCTCCAAACTAACATTTCCAGTTTTCTCCCACCCTTCTGATTTGGGATCACTAAGAAAAAAGACTTGCCTTGAACTCCTTTGGAAGGAACCATACGAGGTCCTCACTACCCAGACTTGAATTTGGGTCCACATCCCCCAACTACAAAAGGCTCCCGCAGACTCTTGGGATTGCACACCAGCTGGAGATCTATTCAAACTGATTAGGGAATTTCCTCCCCAGAATCAGCTGGCCTCTTGTGGTAGACACATCTTTCAAGATCACAGATCAAGATCTTCATCTCCAGTATGAAAGCTTTATTCCTTTTGCTTTTTCACTACTTGCTTTTTTTCTCTCTATTAACCCATGAAAAGACAATGCTCCTTAGTACTGGCAACTATAGCTGAATCTACTGCTTAGGCTATAGCTGCACAACCGAAGTCCCTAATTTCCTTACAAAGGTGGTTTCAGATAACAGACTGCTTTCGATTACTTACTAGCTGGCCAAGGAGGAGTCTGTGCCACAGCAACACCTCCTGCTGAACCCGAGTCAACACTCCTGGTGCTGCAGCAAAAGCAAGAAATCAGCACACAAGCCACCTGGCTGAAACAGGTGGATGCCCCTCCAGGTGCATTCTTTGATTTATCTGATGCCCACTGGCTTGGTTCACAGGGCTCCTGGCTAAGGAGTACACCTCAGTCTTGTAGTGTTATCCTCCTAATAATTATCACGGTAGTCTCTCTGGTGCGCTGTGTTCTCTCAGTGGTCTTAAATGCACAGCCACCAGCAGTACATCAGATGGTCTCCCTGTACTCGGAGAAACAGAAACAAAGTGAACAACAAAATGAACAACAAAAACAATTTTTCCAGGGATGTGACATTATAACGTACGTTTCACAATGAGATAAGAGCAACTCACCCCTGATGGTGACTGAGGGTGACGCTAAGACAAAATTCTTGGTCAATGTCTCACATATGAGAGGATGACCACAAGGGACGAAACGTTCAATTAATTCAACCGGGAGGTCATTAGACTGATGTGGCTCTAACGCTATCGAAGCCTATGTAAGCAGAACAAACTCTAAGCCTGTAAATGCCTCAAGGTTGTGAAATCTAAACACTGACAGTCACAAACAACCACCCTGACTTTAAGCTTTAACCAATCAATAATTGTCTTACTTTGCTTCTTCCTCTTGTCTATAAAATTCTCTCTCGGGGCTCCTGCTGGTGGAGTGTTCCTAACCGCTTCTGGTTTCATGCTGCCCAGTTCAAATCAATTCTTACTCAAATAAACTATTTTAAAAATTGTTATGTGTCGTGATTTTACATTTATTTTAGTAGTTCTTTGATTAATGTCTCTCTCCCCTACTGGGTTATAAATTCCACGGGAGCAAGAACAGATCCATTTTTGTTCTCCATTATCGAATCTCTAGTATCCAGCACCTTTCGAATGGGTACTCAGTAAATATCCGCTGAATAAATGAACGATTCTCAAATGACCTCTGTAATCATTACCTAAAGATTTGACCATGTTGCTCTCTCCTTCTTGAAACTCTTTCCAGCATTGGCTCCAATAACACTCTCCTAATTTTTCTCTACTCTTTTTCATTCCTTCTTCTTGGTCCTTGAAGATTCTTCCTCTTCAAACTACCCATCAAAGTTGTCCCCCAAATACAATCCTGGCTTCTTTTCTCATCTGACTTTATTTACTTTCCCTGGGTCATCTCATGATACAACTAAGACTTCACCTACTATTAATACTGCTAATTGGCTTTTTAAATCTATCAGTCAAGACCTTTTGCTTGAGACCTTGATGTACATATCCAAATACCTGCTGGGTTTTCCACAGTCATTCATCTCATGCACAGTGTGTTTAGAGCTGAACCCGTCATCTTGCCACTAAATTGTTTTCATGTGTACCCATGTTAATGAATTCAGGTGCCTAAACCAGAAATTTTGAAATACTCACCCATTATCTAGCTTACCCTCAACCCGTTCCAATTACTCCCCAGGTTCTATATATTTGTCCCCTAAATATTTTAGAAATTAGTCCCAGTCTTCCCATCCCTCCTGGTACTACCTCACTAATTCGGTTTAGACTGTTTAATGACCTCCAACTTAAATCCCTGAAGCCAGTCTTTCCATTTTCCAGTGTATTTCTTACTTAAATGGTCCTCAAATTGTGGCCCCCAGTCTGGTGACAGTCTGCAAATTGTTTCTTGCACAGAAAGAGATAAAGAACTTGCACCAGAAGGTCACTAAGCATACTGGTTCATTCAGCTGAATTTTTGGGGAGCCATTCCTACTCAACGAAGGAAGCAAAGCACTGCTCTGAATGCTGGCACAAGCTCACCTCTTTGAGGACTTGTAACGAAGAGTCCGTGGACCAGCTGCTCTGAGCATCTGCTGAGGCTACACCCTCCCTGAAAGAATCTCCCGTTTTAATCTGATCGTGCACTGCCAGACCACACTGGATGGTTCTCACCCCTCCGAGGGGCGTGCCCCGCCCCTCGTCCCCCAGGCGGAGTCCGGAGAGCCCTTTGCCTGTGTGCTGAGAACAATGAGAGCACCCGTTATAATACTTCACAATGTTTACTCACCTATTTCCTGCCATGTTCCATAAATCTTAGCTGAATAAATGACTGCATGAATGAGTGACTTATATGAGGAAAACCCTACAGAATCAGATACGGTGTAATTCTAGCCCAGAGGCTTTTAATTAAGTTAAAATATGTGAAGTATGGACATATTTTAAAGCAAGTAGCTTTTTGGCTTATTTCAGGATGGTTTGAGTCATATGGCGCACTGTATACCTGATACAAAAAATTTCCCTTAAGTTCACACAGGAAGAAATTCTGACCTACTACAAATATTTTTGGCAGCAATTTCTCATCCAAATCACATTTGGCACTGCAGATCCACTTCTACATCAATCTGGCCCAACGTTTACTGTATATATCACTTGAAACCTAGTTTTTCAAGAAATTAGCATGTTTTAAAAATGTATGAGCATGTACTTTAGTCCCATGATAGGTAAATATGTGTAATTACGTGTGTGCTATATTCTTAGAGGAGCAAGAAATGTGATTTATGTAAAACACACACACCAAAAGAACAAACAAACAAAAACAAATACATCTAACCATCCTGTATATGCAGTGATGTGAATATGTTCAAAGCAACAGCTTGGAAACGTACGTTCCTGCCTTGTTCACAGCTGCAGCTGCTATGCAGCTTGCTTTCATCATCAGTCCAATCATTTACACCTATGACTTGTAATTATCTTTAATGTGTAGATAATACATTTAACAGAAACAATATTTGTTCTGCCTTCTCCCACCACACTTCCCCTTCCTACTCTCAGAAGTCCGAGTTCTCATTTAGCGTAGAAAGGGGGGTAATTCAGCTTGGCCTGTTCAACAACCTTTTGGCCTCTTCAGTGGGCAATGTGTATCTGTGATAAATTATACAGGCAGACAGGAAGCTGCATTGCTTCCCAGCTCCTCACAAATGAGATCTTTGCAAATGTTTTGTGATTTGTTTGGGAGGCTGCGTATGTCGTGATTGTCAAATACGTTTCTACGCTACTGGAAGTGGAGGAATGCATTATTTATTATTTCTGGTTTAGGATAATTTGCTATTTTTTTGTTATCTGGGGCCCTACTCATCTCCAAAATAAACAGAAGTTAACTATTTTATTACCTGTTGGCCCATTCTATTTCTTGAATTATAAATCACATTTCTTTCATATTTTAAGAGTTCAGAAACTGACACATGTCTAAAAATCAATGTGTATATAAATGTGGCAGTTTCTCCTTCACCCCACAAAGTAGTTACACCAGTGATGTATCTAATAACTAATGATACCTTAAAGCTGATGAAAAGCTATATTAAATTCATAAAGATGCAACAAGTGGTTATTGAAAAACAAGTACACTGATATCGAGGAACTAATTTTTCAACGTCCTTCATAAAAGCATCCAAGTGGCTGTTCAACAATATCATATTTATTTCCACTAATGCAGTACATAATATTCAATTCATCATAATAAGTTCTTCAGGAATAAGAGTGATGCTTTATTACTTGGTATCCATAACTCTAGCACACACCGAGCATGTGGCAGGCTCTAAGAAGATCTCTGCTGAACGAATGAGTGAACATAATTACTGGGCATAAATCATATTGGTACCTAAGCTTCCCAGCCCCGTCTCTAAGGAAGGATTCAACAGAACTGCAAGACTCCCGAAACCTCACAAAATATTCCTTTACATTGTTATGAAATTCCCCACCTAGCCTTTAGCCTTGGAGTCAATACGAGGATAAGAGGTCAAGGGGGGAAAAAAAGAGAAATTAGGAGACTTCCCTTTGCTAAGCCCCTGATTTCTTTTGTACAGATCCAGGCACAGGAGAAAGGGCAGTTTGTGTTTTATTTTTATATGTTCTTTTTCCACAAATTCCAATTTAAAAGGAACTGAGAGATGGTCTTATCTAACCAATAACTTTGAAGAAACTAACCCCCATAATTAACATGATTTGTCTAAATTCATACCATTTCTAAGTGGCAGACCTGGACCACTGGACCCTGTCTACTGACCCAAAAGCCAGCACTTTCCCCACTCCATCAGTTCTGGGAAGGAAAGCACCACTTCCTTGTGCCAAGGGTTGTAAAGTCCTCCAGCTCGTAACAACTTAATCTAAAGGTGATTCTCTACGCAGAATCTCCATAAAGCTCAAACAAACCCTGGTCTTTATCCTACCCCTAGGTAGAATAATGGCTTGTATCCTCAAAGCTAAGAGGGCAGATTAAGCTGTATTTGCTGTCAATTCAACTTAAAAATTCTTTTCCTATTTTAACAATGTACCTACCTCTTCTTTTTTTTAATGGTTTTTTAATTGTGGTAAAAGTCACATGATATAAAATATACTACTTTAACCATATTTAACCGTACAGTTCAGTGGCACTAAGTACATTCACGTTGTTGCGCAACTTTCACCATCACCCACTCCTGAATATTTCACCTTCCTAAACTGAAACTCTGTCCCCTTTAAATACTAACTCCCCCTCCCCCCACCAGCCTCTACCAATGTACTTTCTGACTCTACGAATTTGACTGTATTCTAGGTACCTCATATAAGTTGTACCTACCTCTTCTACACATGGCTTTTCCTTGTCATTTTTCTAGGGCTAGTTGAAATTATCTCTGAAATTTTATATGTTAGAATCTTGAAAAAAGTTTTACCTTATGTATGTTAGCTTCTTGTGCAATGATATTTACTTTTGCTGGTGTAGCTTTTATTATCATTTTATACTGTTTCAGCCTCATTCTGTGATCTTTCTTGGTCTTCATCTGCATTTTATATTTTATTACTCACTTGTTTTCTTTCTCTTTCCCTGGATTATACGATGTGACTTAATCACTTTAAAATCTGAATAACAAAAGTAATGAGCATTTTTGGTGGCCGTTTCTTTTTACTTTCAATTTTGTCCTCCCGAGCCTTCTTCCTTGACTTTATATCTAAGTATTGCCTTTCGTTTTACTGTTTTCTCTGCTTTAATTTGGTAATCATCATCTGAAGTTTTACTTTTCTAGCTCTCACTTGATTCCCAATTACAATCTAACTGAATTATGATGGCTATCACTGCGCTAAGCAGTCCCTTATGTCTACATCGCCGATCATTTCCTCTGTGTTACTCAAAAGACAGACATAAATCGTTTCCTTTCTTGTTTGCTCCTTTAAAGTCCATATTGGATAACCAACCAGTTCCCCACCGTGTACACAAACTTGGAGTTAAACTGATTTCTTTTAACATCCTGTGGGCCAGTTTATGTCCAAAGAGGTGAACACTCCCACAGTCCCTCATTTACCCTTTACGTAAACCCTTTTCTTGTTTTTGCATTTCCTCAGACGGCACTGAGACACATTCCTCGTATCAGTTTACCCTGTGACTAAATCTAATTCTGAGTTGCTTAACAATGATACTACAGTTCTTCCAAAGTCTTCTCACTCTCCGTTACTTCCAAACTTCATTTAGCTAGAAGTTTGTATCTCCACGTTGGGTGAGATAGTCACATCTTGTTATGTAGACGTGGGCGGGGAGAGCACACACACACAGTAACGTGTAGATGCATCTGAGAAACGCTAAGCTTCCATCAAGTTCATTATACACGTGGAATTTCTAAACTGCCTGAAAAGAGTTTCTTCTCGTAAGTTTCCCCTGTACGGGAATCAGGAGTCCTGAGCCTACCATTAATTACTACATGGCTCTGAGACACTTTCTTAACTTGCGTGCCCTATCCTGGAAACATGACTCTTTGCAATGCCATTAAAGCTAACAAGGTACTCAGCAACCATCTTCTCAGAAACTGTGCAAAGTAAATGCAAGTCTGTCTTAAAACACATCATCACACATTCTGAATAAATTAGATCTGAATACGTGGATTTGAACTGTATTTCTTAATTTTGAGACCTAGTGACACAGGACTTGCTTATTTAAACCAATTAAGAAAACAAAGAAAATGGAAAAAGAGATCATGTGTGTCTCCAACAGCTAAATGAAGTGGGAAGAACAGGGAAGCGGATGATTCCAAACAGGAAGCAATCCTAAAACTTACCTTGGAACTTTTTTGGGTTTTTTTTTTTTTTTTTTTTTTTTTCAATTTAAATAGACACAGTTGTAGTATTTCAAACAAGCTTAAAATGAAACCAGTTTGTAAAAATGTAACTAGTCTTTTCTTCCTCTAGTCCCCACTTTATATTCAAAAATGGGCTTAAGCATTCTTCATATTGATACAAAGAATTTAGCAAACAGTGTTCTTGGCACTATGCAAATTTGTTAATACACAGCTTTCCTAAGGTAGGGAAATAATTGCTTTTGTTTTAATGCTATTATTAATACTTAATAAACATGTTATATCAACTCAACACTTGAATATAGACGGTGACAGTACTTGAAAAATTTCAAAGTATTTGGGCATTACATACTGATAGATAAGTAAGGGCTAAACGTTTGTTTTTTCTATAGATTGAATTACAAGACCCAAAAACAGCATATGAGGAGCAAAATGAAAGTAACAGAAGCTGTCTTTCTCCCAACTCTATCAGGCACGACTGACAAATAAAATTGTGTGTATTTAAAGTGTGCCAGGTGCGAATTTGATACACATGTACACTGTGAAATGATTCCCACCATCAAGCCAATTAACACATCCATCTCCTCACATAGTTGGGGTAAGTGTGTGTGGGGCGGGGGGGACACTTAAGATCCACTCTCTCAGCAAATTTCGAGTGTGCAAAAGTGTTATTAACTGTAGGATTCGTAACTATGCTGTGCATTAGCTCCCCAGCACTTGCTCATCTCATAAGCTGAAAATCTGTACCCTCTGACCAACCTCTCCCCATTTCCTCTGTACCCCAGCTCCTGGTAACCAGAATTCTACTCTGTTTCTATGGGTTCAACTTTTTTAAAGTTCATCTCTAAGTGAGATCATGCAGTATTAATTATTCTGCCCTCAGCACATCTCTACACACAAATACATCACAAAAATTCTGTGATGTAGTTCTGAAATAGAATGAATTCTGATAGTGAAACCATACAACCGAAGTGGTATGAAGGGTAGCATAATTTTACATTTTGTTATACCTCCAGGGGAACCTAGGTATACAAAGGACAGGATCTCACCAAACAAAGGATTT
This sequence comes from Hippopotamus amphibius kiboko, assembly GCF_030028045.1. Taxonomy (NCBI): domain Eukaryota; kingdom Metazoa; phylum Chordata; class Mammalia; order Artiodactyla; family Hippopotamidae; genus Hippopotamus; species Hippopotamus amphibius. The sequence goes on from NC_080186.1 coordinate 239,507,268, forward strand.
CATTGTGTCAGTCATTAGAATATCACCAATGTCAGACCCTGGAATTAGCACATCACTACAAACATGAAATGGAACCAGGAGAAAAGCTTAGTACTATCTTTGGATCTTGGCCACAAGGAGGCAAGATGACAAGCAGATTATCCTGATGTGAAAATACCTTTAGGGGAGCTTAAAGGTTGTTACTTTGAGATCTAAGTGATAGAATGGAATAGGATATATGAGCCTTGCAAAAAGCTGAATTGTATAAGTTTGACTATTTTCAGTTTTCTCTATCCTTTTTTTTTCCTAAAATTTTATAAAAATCATAGTCCACTTTATCTGGGCTACAGGGGAAGGCAGGAGAAGGGTTTTAGTCTAGGCTTGAGTCAGAGTTTTAAGGGGGAAGGTACAAGGAAAAGGGATCAAAAGAAGATTGGCACCGCGGCTCAGAGCAAGAGAACCTTGAGGACATATGTGTGTGTGTGTGCAGAGGGGGTGTGTGTGTGTGTATTTCCTTCCTTATGGAAAAAATAAAATACATTACTAAAGATCCATACGATAGAGTTTAAAGATTAAATTATGCTTTAGGAAGATTCCTTCGGAATTCCAGATCAGTACATGTGGGTTGAGAACATTTTGAAGAGTTTTTCTTTTCACAGTAATACTAATATATTACTAAAAATTCACAGTTCATTTATTCCAAAAAGGTTCATCTCTTAATATACCTATTACAAATCTTTTTTTTCCATCTCTTTACTCTGAGAACGAATATATTTCTTAGAAAACAAGTGGTAAATGATATAACTATTTTACAGACTTTTATAACTGTTATAACAATTTATTCTTTCAGATTTTTTTCACTTTTAAAATGTGTGCTATTTTGAAACGTATGTTTTCACTGACCTAAATTCACTTTTTAGTTACATTTAGCTAGCATTGTTGGCATAAAACTTTGTTTTAATTCTCCTTAACCTGTAAGGCATTGGGTAACTCCATTTTTTTATGTTCCCTCTGACAGATTATTAGAAGATTCAAAGCTAATTTTAGCATCACCATGACTCTAAATGTTATGGATTTGTGTTTTCATTTAGCTTCACATTGTAACATAAACTCTTCTGGGAGTAAGTTGCAATCTCAGAGAGAACCTATAATATTGATGAGCTGCTCTACCCATTCAGTCCCTAATGACCATTTAATGCACTCGAGAGTCACATATTAAGAGATTCTTCATCCAATAATACTGTCCCAAAGTCCCTAAATGAATTTCAGGCCTTGGCGGTTTCAGCCTCATTAAATGGGAAAAAGGGAGCAAGCAATCTGGGTAACTGGGCTTGCCAGCCAGTCTTAAACAGACATAAAGGGGTGCAGTTATCAAACTCCAACCACCAGGCTACAGACTCTAGAGATTTCAAAACGAAGCATCCTATTTTGAATCTGCTTTTGTAATAAGAAAATTGGGTTTGGTTTTTGGTTTGCTGTTGTTATTGTTCACTGTTAACCTTACCCTGTAAATCATGCAGACTTTGTTTTCTAGGGAATGCTGTCCACATAGCTGACTACCAAAACAGCATTTGATCTGCAAGAGAACTTTGCCTTTCTGCACATACCCCTTTTGAAGAAATAAGTATACATCTGCAAATACGAAATTGGTCCTTTACACCCATTTGACCTTCTCTAAGAGCTTCTGGCAGATAGCCAGTAAGAATTAAGTGGCTAACCCACAATTTCTGTCTGTAAATTTCTGTGTTCATTTACCTTATTCTTATCTTCTTCCTTGAATAAAATTTTTAAAAGGCATAAAATGCTAAAGGAAAGGAAAATTAAGGCCAAGTCCCTAAAGGCCAAATAAAGTACAAGAATGATGTTTCAGTATATTTAGATATATCGGTTATTTATTCATTCATGCATGCACTCTTCAAATGTTTACTGAACACCTATTATGCCCAAGGTACTATTCCAGGTACTGACAACAAAAAGTAAACAAGGCAATCATGTAATCCCTACTTATATTCTAGTAGAGGAGATAGACAACAAAAAGTAAACAAATAAATGAACAAGATAACTCCAGATAAAATAGTTCTAATTGTTTAACATGTCAGTGCAAATAAACATACGCACATAAACAGATAAATATTTATAAAGATAAACGCTCAAGAGCATGACGTCTACATTCCAAATGGCTGAGACGGCATGTCCGCCAAACATCTGTAGCCGAGGAAATGACGCTGGTTCTCAGGACAAAGATGTTCAGGGGCGGTAACTCCACAAAACAGTTTTTAAAAGAAGAAAAAGTAAAAACGAGACTTTTTCTCCAAATCCATTCAGTTCTTTGGATGATGCTTTAAATACATATGCCCATTTATAAGACCAATCAATGAAGCAATGGCATAGCCAATGACAGTGGTGTCACATCTACTTGAAATCCAACTAAACAGACTCATTTTACTTCACTCCCTCAAAAGCCAGAATAACTGCTGCTCAAGGTTCAACCCTTTGCCTTTTCTGTCAAGACATCACTGGAAGAGCACCAGTGCAACTGTCACCTTCTGGGCATTGAAAGGGTGGATCTGGGCCAGCTTCACCTCTCCGCTATTTCTATGATTACCAAGATAGCAAAGAAAGTGCAAAGAGAAGGTCAGAATGAATAGACTATTAACCTTCTCCTTACTCGCTAACAATTAGAGGAACAACCTTAGTACAACCGAAGCTTTTGAGTAAATAACTGGCCAGATACCATTTTCAATGACAGTCTTCTATTAGGTGATATACTGGAGCTAGCTCACAAAAGCCAATAAAATTTTCAAGAATTTGGTCACCTGCTGACATCATGTTGGTAGCTTGAATCAGCCACAGTGGAGTGTTTATACCACAGAAATAGACAAACACTAAATATCGGAACTTTTTAGAGTTATCATATGATCTAGCAATTCCACTCCTGGGCATATAACTGGAGAAAACTCTAATTCAAAAAGATACCTGCACCCCAATGTTCACAGCAGCACCATTTACAACAGCCAGGACATGGAAGCCACCTAAATGTCCATCAACAGACAAACGGATAAGGAAGATGTGGTGTATATATATATACAATGGAATATTAGTCATATTTGATTGTGTGGGGTTTTTTTAATAAATTTATTTATTTATTTATTTATTTTATTGGCTGTGTTGGGTCTTTGTTGCTGTGTGCGGGCTTTCTTTAGTTGCGGTGAGTGGGGGCTACTCTTCATTGTGGTGTGTGGGCTCCTCATTGCCGTGGCTTCTCTTTTTGCAGAGCACGGGCTCTAGGCACGTGGGCTTCAGTACTTGCAGCACATGGGCTCAATAGTTGTGGCTCACGGGCTCTAAAGCGCAGGCTCAATAGTTGCGGTGCATGGGCTTAGCTGCTCTGCAGCATGTGGGATCTTCCTGGAGCAGAGATCGAACTCGTGTCCCCTGCATTGGCAGGCGGATTCTTAACCGCTGCGCCACCTAGGAAGCCCCAGATTATGTGGGGTTTTTTTTTTTTAATATGGCAACATATGACATTGGCCAAACAGTTGATGTAGGGAAAGATCAGAGAATGTTGAAAAGGTCTCTAAGGTACAAAATTTACATAGTTAAAAGTAATAATCCCATTATTTAAGAGACCAGTGTTGGGCCCTGTTAATTTTGCTTTCGGCAAATCTTTAAGAAGAAAAATAAACCCACAAGGTCCAAAAGGGAGAAAATAGGTCAAGAAATAAGAATAGATGACTGAAACCTGGTCCTATTGGCTTAGTACCCAATCCAACAGACAGACTTCCTGAAGAGGAAAATCTTTATTTATAACAATAATTGTCACATATCTCCCTGACCCATTGCTACCTCAGCCTCCTTCTTACCCTATCCTCTCTGCATGCTTGTTTTCCTCAGGTATTATTATTACTACTCATCTGTATATCACTCTAGTAACTTTTAACTATGTTTGAAGTGCATAGTTTAACCTTAAAACCCTTGAATGTTTTGAAAGCAACATTACAAATTACCTCATCTTGATATTTCTATTTTAAAATATTGGAAACCATGACCCAAAGAAGCAGCTTGCTAATTTCACACACACACACACACACACACACACACACACACAACCACGGTTATTATCAAGTCATTTGAGATGTGACCCTATTTATAACTTTGCATTTTAAAGTCTTTCCCCATATATAGTGCCATGAGTACCTTACTGAGGCAATATGAACCAGTCTCAGCCTCCTAATAGAATAGCATTCTTCAGAATAATGACTAAACACCACACAGCGTTAAGAATCACACACGTGACACAGACTTAAATGACAGAATCCAACTTCCCCTACACAACCTTCAAATGAAAAAAAAAAAACTTTGTCCACAGGCAACAAGCTGCATTTGCACTGAGCAAAATAGTTATATTAAGCCATTAAAAGTTATTAACAATTTATTTGAAATTAGTTTATCAGATTAAACAACCAACACTAACAGAACCTCATCAACCAGAGAACAATGCAAGTATATTTTGGAATAAGAAAATTTTATCTACTTAATACCAACCTCACAATCTGGGCAAGGGTATCCTCACAGCATCACAACCAGCACAATATAAGCTTTGAAAAAGTGTAAATGCCAAACCGATATTTTAATTACCTATATTTTTACATCAAGCTAGATTTCCATGGTTCCTTCCTGTCATAAAAATGTTTCCTCTGAGCAATAACATTTTTTCTTATGAACAGGATTCATAATTATTTGTAATTTTTTACATTAATTATCTGGTATATCAAAGAAATCTTTCAAAAAGAGATGCCTAAAATGCCCCCTCAAGAACCTTATTTTAAAATATTAACACTTGTCTCTGGGTGATTTTTCTTCCCTCCACCTACTATTCTGTATTTTTTCAAACTTGTCATAACTTCCAAATTAAACAAAAAAAATAACCTTTAAAACAGCTTATGGGTGAGAAAGTAGCATAGACATATATACATTACCAACTGTAAAATAGAGAGCTAGCGGGAAGTTGCTGTATAACAAAGGGAGATCAACTCGATGATGGGTGATGCCTTAGAGGACCAGGATAGGGAGCGTGGGAGGGAGTCGCGGGAGGGAGGGGATATGGGGATAGATGTATAAATACAGCTGATTCACTTTGGTGTACCTCAAAAGCTGGCACGAGTGTAAAGCAATTATTTTCCGAAAAAGCTTAATAAAAGCAGCTTATGGGAGAAATAATGTTGCATTAGCATTTATTTCTACGCTCATTTGTGTGGCTACAGAAGAGTGCTAAAGGATTTGAAAATTATAGATTCACTAATATGATCAAATTTGCAAAGCACTTTACCGAGACAAATAAACAGTTTTCAATCCGTGCACCTAATTCGGTTTCTTTAGAAAGTAAATTAAATGTGCCTCAGTTGTCCCTTCATTATACTTATTTTCCATCTTCAATTCTAAAATGTGGTTTTGAACAATATTTTATTAATTTCTTTCCAAACTTCATTTACCTTTCATCATGTGGAGCTTAACTTCAAAAAGAAATTCAAAACTCCACTTTTCGGATGCTTTGATAGGTCACATCCGTCCCCTTGATAGCGTCTGACTCCACATACCCCAACACACATAAATGGTACACATTTTATTCAGATTTTCACTCTCTTAAAACTTGAGGAAGATTAATTATTCTTTCACACTGGCGACACTGGGACTTTTCTGCTAGGAAATAAGAATAATCCATATCCTTTATTTTCACAGAAAGAATTTTCAACTTGATTATTTAATTGGTGGTCAGTTCAAATTCTGATTTTTTTTCTTTCACAAAGAAAAATTTAGCAGCAGCCATTGGGAATTACAATAACATATCAATTCAAAACACTCATTCTTCTCATTCTTAGATTTATTAACTTTCCTTCCCAGAGGTCTTGAAACTAATAGGAAAATTTAACATTTGGCTATAAAGTACCAATTTTAATTCAAAGCTCTGCAAATGTGCAACACATTGTTTACCAGATAGTAACTGCTAGTTGAAAGTGAACTTTTGCAATGAGTCTACATTTTCAGCTGCCACCGAAATTGTACACTGATAGCCAGACTCATTGATGGGCAACGTGGCAGGACGCATTTGACAGTCATCTTTAATTAAGAACTGTTCTCACTAGTAGGATATTTATATGAATATCTTTTGCATACCGTCAATATATAACCACTAATTAAAGCTGTCCATAATAAAAGATAATATACTGATAAGCAGAGATAGAGATATAAATTTTCTTTGTCTTCAGCTTAAATCTCTAAATAGCTTCTCAAATAAAATGATGTTTTAAGTTTTTTCTGTCTACAAAGCTGAGCAAGTCCACATCTGCATTTCTGTATCACCTAGTGTCTAGGCACCAAATTTCAAACTATTTTATTTAAAGATACATGTGAGGAAATATCACTCGCAAGTAATCAAAAGCATTTAGATGTGATATAAGTCCAGTGAAATCAATAGACTTCACTGATAGCTGATAGATAGCTCTGATAGCTATTTATGAAATATGACATTTAAAACATTATTAAAATTTTTACTAATCTAACATTTGGCATATACATCAGGTTCCCTACCCAAAATCCACATTTTCCTTCCTCCTTTCCAAGATAACCCCTGTTTGGGGGGCTGGAAGAGGAAGGTAGCAAGGTTCCCAGGTTTTTTTTTTTTTAATACATTACATATCATCCCTTGCAGCTGGAAGTAACTTGTGACAGTTCTGACCAATGAAAGTTGGCCAAGGTTTCTGGGAAACCCAACTTGAGGGTTTCTGGGAAACCTTTGCTTCTCTGATATAGATATCACCCCTTTTCTACATTTCCTTCTTATTCCTTCCTAGATCGTGGATTTCATGACTGAGTATCCAGTTTGCAACTATGAAAGTAAGGCCAAGAGAATCACAGAGCCCCCAGCACTGACTTCCTTGACCTGCTACAAACCAACCCCACTAACTGCTTATATGGTAACTACTCACTGCATAATAAAAATAAAGTAACTATTTGGTTAAGCTATCATACTCGGTTCTCACAGCCTAAAGCAAATCTTCACCAATAAAGAATATAAATTTTAAGGGCTTCCTTTCTCTTTAGTAAAGATAATAAAAATCAACACTTTTTTAAACTTTATGGAATTTTCATCAACTGAAAACTGTTCACTTCCCCGAGGCCATATCTACTGAGCCAAACCACCTACCTGTGGCTTTGCACATCGTTCAGTTGGGTCAAAGAAGTTTCCAAACACAAACTGCCCCCAAAATTTTGTGCCATGAAAAAGTGTCTAGGCTCTCGTTTCATTTTACTGCTAGACAATGAAAATGTTGTATAACCTATCTTCTTTCCCTTTTTGCCAACTGACAGGGAATCAGATTTTGTGCTCAGCTGCAATAATGATCTCCAAACAGGTACCTGAAGACGTTTTTCAGCTGCTTCTAACACTGAGGTCTTGAGCAAGGCTGTGCTTCATGCAGCCTTGAGCCGCCTGACAGTTTACGCAAAATATGGCTAGAATAAAGGCCTAGCTCTTTCACCACAATCTCAAGGGAGTTTATGAGCCCTCGCCCCCAACGTTATACATCGCTGCCCTCCACGGTTTTTAATCTCGACTTTCATATTTCTTCTCCAGCTGCCCTTACATTCTCGCGACGCCGGACGCAGAACAAGTTGCTCCAACAGTCAGGGACGTGAAGCAGCGTTTAATCCCTTCCCGCCGTCTCTCTGAGGCGAGAACCGCGGACTGGGTGGCCGGCAGGCCTGGCGGCAGGGCGACGGCAGGCCGCGCGCAGGCCGCAGCCTCGAGGGCCCGGGCGCCTCGGCCTCCGCCCCGGGCCTAGGGCCCCGCGTGGGTCCGCGGCCGCTCCTGCCCGGCACCGCGGCCGCCAGGCGGCCAGGCGCGCCCCCGGCGGCCGCGGGCTTCGGGGACACAGGCGGCAGCCCGCCGCAGCGGCGCTCTCGGTCACCCGCCGTCCGCCACAGGCGGGCCACACGCCCTGGAAAGTTCCCGAAGGAACCCGCTCCTGCGTTGGACACCGCGCGCCCTTCCGAGCAGCGCCGCAAAGCCTCGCGAGACCTGGGTCGTCAGGGCGGCTGTGCCGGCCTCTCAGCGCCTGTGTGGAGGGCGCCGCCCCGCTGCGGGCGCCGACGTGCCGAGGGGCCCCGACGCGCCTGCTCTGACGGCAAAGGTAGGCGGTCGCGACTTGGGAAAAGAAGAAATCGCATGCCGAGCGTGCCAAGAGCTGCAGCCAGAGCGAAGCTCGCGTCCCTCAGGCTGTGAGGGAGCGGGAGGCAAGGCGCGCAGCCGCCGCCGCGGGCACGCCCGCCGCCTCCTTCCAGAGACGGGCCGCTGCGCTCGCGCGAGGAGCTCTCAGAGCGACCACACCGATCGCGGAACTTTTACGGCGGTTTGTTGTTATCACGGTTCTCTTTTGTTCTGGTTTTCATCTTTGCCTGCGTCCGATTTGTAAGCGCGGCTTGGTCGCAGGTGTGCGCGAACCGGGAGGCGAGCCGCGTGTGCACGTGGCTGAGCACGTGGCTGAGCACGTGGCTGAGCACGTGGCTGAGCGCCCGGCCGCGGCCTCAGGTCACGGTCTCAGGTCGCGGCCCACAGGAGCCCGCGCAGTGCAAGGCGTTCACGCCAGGTAACAGCGACTTTCTCTAATTCAGGACCAAGTTAAAAATCTCTTTGGATCTCACATTATGCCAAACGATAATATTATGCCTTATGGTTTGTAATAAATTTAGTCTGCAATAGCTGTAACTAATTTTCATTTTTGGTTTATAAATCAGTCTCTCTCTTTCTCTCTCTCTCTCTCTCCATAAATATATACTTGTAATATACATATATAATAATTCCATAATTTTCATAAAAACAGGAGATACTACTCTAGTCAAGAATCATCGTGAAAACAGTTTGGAGTTTCCTTAAAAAACTAAAAATGGAACTACCGTATGACCCAGGAATCCCACTCCTGGGCATATACCCGGAGAGAACCATAATCCAAAAAGAAACATGTACCGCAGTGTTCACTGCAGCACTATTTGCAATAGCCAGGATATGGAGGCAACCTAAATGCCCATCAACAGATGAATGCATAAAGAAGATGTGGCACATATACACAATGGAATATTACCCAGCCATAAGAAGGACTGAAATAGAGCTATTTGTAGTGAGATGGATGGACCTAGAGTCTGTCATGCAGAGTGATGAGAGTTAGAAAGAGAAAAACAAATACCGAATGCTAACACATGTATATGGAATCTAGAAAAATGGTAGTGATGAACCCAGTGACAGGGCAAGAGTGAGATGCAGATGTAGAGAATGGACTTGAGGACACGGGGCTGGGGGAGGGGGGGTGAAGGGGAAGCTGGGACGAAGTGAGAGAGTAGCATAGACACAGATACACTACCAACTGTAAAATAGATAGCTCGTGGGAAGCTACTGCATAGCACAGGGAGATCAACTCCATGACGGGTGATGACTTAGAGGGCTGGGATAAGGAGGGTGGGAGGGAGTCGCGGGAGGGAGGGGATATGGGGATATATGTATAAATACAGCTGATTCACTTTGGTGTACCTCAAAAACTGGCACAACAGTGTAAAGCAATTATATTCCAATAAAGAGCTTTAAAAAAAAATAATCACACCCTGATTTATCTTGTGTATTCAGAGTTTACCTATAAAGTTTGCTCAAAGTTGGATGCTTCTATATTAGAACCTAGAGAGTGGCACACTTTGGGCAAATCTTCTAGGTGAATGATTATGCTACTGTAATTTAAAACTTTTTGGTCATGAGTTATTAATTTGTTTATTGATAAAATTTTAAATTTAGCATATGATTAACAGCTCTGACATCCTCAGCCAAATTTCTGAGCTACACTTGAAACCATAAGAAAATTCTATAGCTAAGTGTTTGGAAAATTCAGTCATTTATTCTTCAGATAGTTAACCTCAGCTCACTATGCCCAGCATTTAAATGCATCCTTAGAGAAATAACATATCCTCACACAACACAATATATACTATATATTAAAATATAAAATATTGTAAACCTAACAATGAAAGCCAGTTCAATAAAACATATGAATTTGAATCAGGCCTGTGGCACACAGAGCTTACCTGCAACAAAAACCTGCAGTCCTAAAACAAAATCATCTTCTCTAAAATACATTTCAATGTTTCTAACTTTCCTCCGTAAAACTGCCATTTACCATATTTTCATTCTATAATTTATTCCCTAAATCGTTACTTCTGTATTCTTGGTGATATTCCATTTTTTCCCTAAAGTTTAATCTTTTTTACTCTTCAAGGAGTTCCTCACTTTTAATAGTCTGAAATGCAGAAATGCGGTAAACCTGTCACTTTCTACTACCCCACATCCACCTCAACTTCACTCACTTCAAGATGGCCCCCCACAGAGACTGGTCCTCACCTTCCCAGCCGTCTTCAGCAGTGTGTTTCCTCCCCAGGCTCGTTCCTCTTAACTGACCTAACTGCTCCCTCCCCCTCTCTCCACCATCTCCAACAATACGGCAGGCTCCTGAGGCTCAGAATTGAACCCGGAACTACTTGGGACAGGGAGATAACATTTTCTATTTCTAAAGCACTTTCAGCAAGTTATAAATTAAATTTTCATGTGCTCTTAAATTTCAGGGGAATGATATGAATCCACAGCCAGGAAAGGACAAGAACAAGAGGTGCATTGAGATACAGGTAATGTCCTGGTGCTTGCTTCAGTGTCCTGAAGGCCGAGGAAACCCATGTCCCCATAGGTGGCATCCATCGGCGTGTTCTGTCACTAACCACTTTCCTACTAACACTCTGTTGCTTGAAGCCAGAAGCACCTCCAGTAACATATTCCATGTGGCTCTTGGGATACGAGTGAAAAAGCAAGGTTAACTCTAAACACGCGCTTTAGAACACGTGCAGATACAGAGGAGACAGATCTGCAGGCCTGCTGGGCAGGGTTACTGCCTTGTTTATCTGTGTCCACAGCACCTAGGGTAACTCTGGGATCATCATAGCCTGAAATACATATTGAATGTTGAATTCATTAATTAAACAATCATACAACTGTGTAACAAAAAATAGACCTTAGAAGACATTTCAACTAACCGTATTTTACAGGCAAAGAAACTGAAATCTAGAGATTTCACCTTGGCAGAGCCTTGGGAACGTGCCCAAAATTCAATAGCTAGGTAGCTGACATTGCAATTAATCATTTTTCTATAACTGTATGCTTTATTTTACAAATTTTCTAAAAACCTTTTTTTTTGTTACAATACTTTACAGAGATAATTTACCAAGGAATAAATATTCACACTTTATAATCTAAAAAGTAAGCTCAATGGATGTAACATATTAATTCAGTCGACAGTTTCCTCAGTCTCACACATGTTGTAACTGCTGGTATTGAATATGGTTGGGTTCTCCTCTCCACACCCCCGGCTCCTGCCCCCTGCCATGTCCTGGACCAACTGCTCTGCTTAATCTGCTTTGTTTGTGAAGTCTAATGTGGTTGTGCTCAGCTGCTTTATGCGTTGCTGATTTTGTAACAAGTTAAGATTGCCGAGGCCACTGAAATATCATGATGTGAACTACAAAAGAAATTCATGAACAGAATTTATTTCCAAGCCCACTAAACAAAAACCATGTATATCTGCTCTGTGCAAAGACTCACACTCGTTGCTATTGCATAGGGTTCATTGCAGTTGATTCTCTGCCTCGAAAGGAAATAATTTGGGGAGCAATTAATTCAAATCACTTGAAAAAAATGAGATTCCATGGAGACTCACTTTAATGCCTGCCATGAGTCTGGGTGTACCCCGTATCTGATTCCCACTAGCCTCGCTGCCATCTGCTCCCCACCCAGCGTGTCTCTTTTCAACGTGTTTCAACAAGAGGTGCGTGAGGGTGAAGGAGATGTGGAAATACAAGCCTAGAAAGGGAATTTGAATCCCTCTGTCCTTTGCACACTGCTCCTGATTACAGTATCTGCAAGCCACAGCAACATCTGGGAAATAGAGTTAACAGCACTGAAATAAGCCTCCAGATGTCATATAGCCCCATCTTTTGTACCCAAGTCAGACGGTCCCTAAAGATAACAAACAGTTAAACGTCTCCAAGGAAAGAGCTGCAATAAGCTCCTTTGGTATCTATCACACTAACTATGATAAAATGATGGAGTGAGTGTGTTATAGGCCATGTTCTCATGATCCAGATGGCTCCCTCTTACACAGTGGAATTCTCCCTTAGATATCAGCAGAACAAGAGTGTGGATGTCTTTTCAGAGCCATGTGCAAGAAGAGACACAATCTGACCTGTGCAGGAGTTAAGGGAGAAGAGAAGAACAGGGAGGAAGGAAGCCATGGGGAAGAGAGGCTTGGCTTGCTCAGACAGTCATTCTTCTGTGCCATTAACTTTTGAAGACTATGTGCCCTTGCCTTGCTCAGCAGACACCACTGGAAGGCATCTGTGCAAAGTGAAGACAAAAGCTGACCTTTCAACATAAACGTTGCATCTTAGAGATGAAAAATCACAACCAAACTCCTCACATGCTGGCCACTTACTGGTAACACACCAGATGTAAAATGAATCAGAAGTGCACTCCTCATACCAATGGATTCTATCTACTTAAAGTTTTGAGCATTTAGCCAATATATTTTCATAAAAATAAAGAATAACTACTGAAGGACACAAACTCTAGGGTATAAGATAGGCTCAAGGATGTATTTACAACATGGGGAATATAGCCAGTATTTTGTAAAACTGTAAATGGAAAGTAACCTTTAAAAATTGTATGAAAAATAAACAGGAAAAAAGAAAAATTGTAAACGATAAGAAATTGTCGGCCTAAAAGCAATTTAAAAAAAAGTGTTGGTAATTCCAGGAATAGATGTCATTAAATGAAGTTTATTTTACACAAAGGAAGGAAGGAAAGGAGGGAGGGAGGGAAGGAAGGAAAGAAAGAAGGGAGGAAGGAAGAAGAGAAGGAAGAAAGAAAGGAGTCACTGTCTACATTTTGGTCAACATGGCAATGAGGGGGCGCTTCCTCAATGGAAAATAGATAACCATGCTAGATAATCAGGTAAATGGATAAGTATATTTTTGTTCATATCCTTGACTATGAAAGGAAAAAACAAACATTTATGGAGTATCATGTATTTTTAAACTGTCCAATTCTATGAGTCAAGTACTACTACTTCTGATTTTACATAAAGGGAAATTGCACAACTGGCAAGCAAGAAAGTGTCCAGATTCAAAATCTGTGTGTGTTTTGTTTTGGGGGTTGTTTGTTTATTGTGTGTGTTGTTTTTGTTTTTCTGCCACACCCCACGACAGCAGTGAGAGCGCAAAGTCCTAACCACTGGACCACCAGGAAATTCCCCTCATTCAAAATCTGGAGTTTCTGGGTATAAAACCACATGGTCTTTCCATTGGGCCACACAGAAAAAGAAAAACATTCTTATCTTCTTATTTCTCCTGCACACACGATCAGACTTATCTTCTAGTGAGAATGATTCTTATAATTTGCGATTACTGGAAACTTACCTTTTTTAGATGATTCATTAAAGAAGCTAGGGTTTAGATCTACCTTTTGTGAGACTGAAGTATGTTATCTACCTAATCCCTGTGTTATGCCTATGCTGCCTTGGGCCTCATTCTCTCACCACCTTACCTCTCATGGACTTTGGAAAGACAATCAGCCCGAAAGGAGAAGAAAAAGGAGGCAGAAATTTCCCTAAGTAAATTCCTACTGTATGAGAAGCAGGCACTTAACACTGTATCATATGTTACAGTTATTCAAATAAATGTCTTAGATCTCCTGCCCTTCTGGAAGCCTCGTGTAAGCAGGAACCCTGCCTTACTCATTCATAGATTCCCACAGGACACATCAGTAACCTTTAGAATAAATTCATTTCAGCCGGATACCTCTGCAAAGACTGGCTGAATATTGAAGTAAGATTTTTAAGCCAAATATATATTTGCTGAATCTAATCAAGTGTCTTCTCTGATCACACACTACTGTAGAGCTAATGCCAGGGTAGCCTGGCACACAGAACTGAAAGGACATGTTTCTGGAATCGGCTGCCTTAAAGCCTTTCCCGGAAAAAGGAAAGCAGTAGTCGGCGGTCGCAGAATGTCAGGTCACCACCAGCAACAAGATAGTCACCAGCGAGGAAACCTTGGTCTAAAGAGGTTAGACAATTTGCCGAATGTCCCATAAGATCATAGCAAACCAGCACTAAAACCCAAGCCTCGCGTTTAGTAAGGAGATGTCTTTTGTCTCATGGGACTTGGACCATCCTTCTTCTCGTATTCTGAATGAATAAATACACCGACGAGTCCCACCAAATATGGAAGGAGACTGGACTAATACCGTGCTACGGGCTAACAGCATCGGAGCCAGCCTTTGTGGGATATGACTCTTGTTCCCCCAGAAGACATGATGAGACAGGTACGATGTAAACAGGTATTTGCAGTACATGATCACAAAAGTATACTGTATTCCCAAGTCACCTTCCTCTGTTTCAGTTACCCTCTGAGGGTCACTGGGACAGACTCCTTTCTCTTATTCTGATTCGTTGTGCTCTTATATTTTTGAAGATGCTATGATGATAAGCCAAACTGCAGTGAAGTTCTTGGAATAACTCAGAACCCACGTCTCAAAATTACAAACTCCAAAATGTCTTTTCCCTGCCTGCCTCTTCTTGCTTTCTCCCACTCTGCAGGTTAGTTTACAACAAAGGGAACTCATGAATCATGATTCTGGATGGAAAGCATGCTATCTCAAGGCATCCTCCGTATTTTGTGGCCGCTGGGGAGACCATGAAACAAACCCTGGGAGAGGGGAAGACGGAGGAAAAAGAGGCTCCACCGATATGCTTGCGGCTTGTTTACTTCTTAGCTAGAAAAGAGAAGAGAACCACAAAAGCCATAATTTGCAGGTCTCCCTTGCCAGGGACACTCCTGAAGGCGGCACATCTCACTGTGGTCTTAATCTTGTGACTCTTGACTCAATTCTCTTGAAGGAATGGAACCTCAGAGCACCATTAAGAGTGTCCCTGCTCTACCCAGATGTTCATCTTTTTTAAACATTTCTTTGTTGCTTTTTTAAAAAGTATTGGTTTTTCCTTTAGTTCTGCTTCCTCTTTACTGATTCCCTCAGGATCATGTTCAGGAAAAAAAAACTTTCATTCATGCTTGAGGTCACAGTCTTTTTTAATTTCAATCCAAGAAACGGATTTAAGAAGCTTCAAGAGAAGCAGCAATTTTGTAAACATACATTACAAAGCTGATGGAAAGAGGATTTACAGAAAAGAGTTATTAAAATATGATAACATGAGGCCACCTGACAACCTGGAAAAATGAGGCAATTTGCTAAAGATAAATTTGCTCTTGTGTATGTCACCCCCGTTCTAAGGCAAAAATGGCTGATGAGTCACTAAAACGCACACGCGTCTCTTTCTCCTGGGCACACAACGCTGCTTATTTCATAGGCTGCCGTGCATTTATGACGAGCAGTGCACTGAGTTCGAGCCAGTGGAACGTGAATGGAAGTGATAGGTGCCACTTCCATGCCTGCTCCGCGTAACCCTTCAGTGTTTATGCTCCTCTGCCTTCTTTCTGCCACTGGCTGTCAGAGACGGAGGCGGCAGTGATCTGGAGAGACGTGCTGAAAATGCCGGAGCCTCCGTTAATCTGAGTCCTGAGGAAAGCAGAGCCACCCTGAAACAAATTTCTATTATTTTGAGTGATTGTATATTTTGCACCTATCTGTAACAGCAGCCAGTGTCACCCACACTAGGACACATAGTCAGGGAACAGATATCGAGAGACCTATTCATCACTCCAGCTCTACACTAAATACAAATTTTACCTTAGATGCCTTGCCTCACTTTTTTGTGTCTTCTAATATTTGATAGGGATAAAAACAATAGAGGTTGATCAGAGTCATAGAACCTTAGTGTTAAAAGACCACCTAATCCAGCTCCATTACACAGATGAGGAAACTGCAGACCAAACAATTCGTCTACTTGACCAGATCTCACAACCAGTTCAAGGCAAAATTGGCATCAGAATCCAGGACTATTGGTCCTGGTCCAGCGTTCTTTTTTCTAAAAGCCTATAGTGGAATGATTCCCAAAAGGAATATTTCAATTAGTAGGGGGAAAGAATTCAGATGTCTATTAACTGGTATTCTTTTTGTAGTACTGGCATAAGATTTTGTACTGTCATCTGATTTTGTAAGACTCTATACCTTGATTATATTGTAGCTATTTTGAATGCACATAATAAGTAAAAGGAGAACTTCTACTGCCTAGGGAAAGAAAACACATTACTAATCACAGATTAACATTATTGCCTCAAAGAGTTTTTAAAATTCTGTATATTGGATAATAATCACAGCTGTATCAAATGCCAAGCCTTTTTTCTATATCACTCCTTGCTAATCAAATTCAAACTACTGCAGAACAAATAGGTGAGTCTTAGGACCATTCACAATCAAGAATCTGTTTTGTTGATGATTTGTCCCCAAAATGTTTGATACATATGTAAATAAACTCATTACATTTGCCCCATAGCACTTTTGTGCTATAAATCTTCACATCACCTTCCTTAGCTACAGTAAACTACCCATTAATTGTCCTTTGATATGCAATACTCTGCACTGTAAGATTTTGCAGAAAGCCCAACACATGCTTAAATCAAAAGGCACAGGAGTGTAGTGACTAAAGGCGTGAACGTTAGCCTTTAATCACAATTCTAACCATTACCTGGGGCCCTTTATTTTACTTCCCGGTGCCTCCTGAGTCAAATGTGCTGATGCTAACAGAATATACCTTGTTTTGTACGGGTATGAGCGAGAAAAATGGTGCACTCAAAACTAGTGTTGGAGGAGTTTCTTGAAGGGGCTGCTTGCCGGGGGTTAGAACCCCGCTGAGCTGGCAACAGCAGAGAGATTTTACCAGCCCTGTGCCTAGTAGGCAGGAGGAAGACACTGTTGCCAAAACACAGAGAGAGTGACTGTTGGAGCAAACCAAATAAACAGGAGCTACAGCCTGTGAGAAAGGGATGCAGCCAACCCACACTGACCCAAAAGGGAGGAAACGAAAGGGATAGGTACCATGACCTCACTTTCCTTCCACCTCCTGATCTCACGCCGGGAACTCCATTCCGCAGACATAAGTAGAAACCACAGAGCAAAATGTTCAGTACCAAAGGTCAGCCTCTCGAGGTAGAGTGGAGGGTATGGAAGGATGGAAAGTGTTTGAAGGGGTAAATAGAAAATGAGCACACTTCACAGAGTTTTTGTGAAGACTAAAAGTGCTGAAATACATAAAGTACTTACAGTAGCGTCTAGTGCTATGACAGTGCTTGCTCTTTTAATTCTTTTTGAGTAGAGCAGCTGCGTAGCATACGGACCTGAAGCCGCACTGCCTAGATTCAGATTCCAGCTTTGCTGCTCGGTAGGACTCTGACCTTGAGCAAGTTTCTTAATTTCTCTGTCCCTGTTTCTTCTTCTGTAAAATGGAGATTAAAAACAAAACCACTATAGGTTATGTGCTAATTAAGTGAATAGCACATGTAAAACACTTAGAACAGTGCCCTGTATATATGCGCATGCAAATTTTTTCTTATTTCTGTTTACTCAAGAACTGTTGGCTTAAACAAGATTTCAGTTAATTCTGGTGCAGTAAGACCTAGAAAACAATCCCTTTTCAGCTGACGTACTTCCCTACTTATTCCAAGGAAACGTGTACGAGGTTTGTCAATATACCCAGTGCTACAATATTCAATAGGCCAACTAAACACACGCTTAGGACACCTCCAAGGCAAATAAGAGAGGGAAAAGGGTTAAGAGAAAGAAAAGATGAGGTTTGACGGATTTATCAGAAAATATAGAAAAAAGCCATCTTCCTTTCAGCATCCCTCAGTGTTTCACCCTGAATACAATACCGAGGGTGGGAGAGGTGAAGGGCATAATTCTCCCCATACCTGGGGTCCCTCAGGTCTTCATCCGCTGCTAGGACAACACTATTTGCTCTTATCAGCTTGTGTGTGTGTCCATTTTAAAGGTGATGCAACCTCTTTCCAGGATGCAGTGAGGAACAAGGGGAGCCTAGGTGGAAGGTGGAATTAGTAATTAGACACAATATGTAAAGGACATTTCGTTGGGATCTGTCCAATAGGTAAACTTTCATCAGAATTATTTTTGTTTTTCACTTAGTGAAGCCTCTGAGTAGCAGAGACCCTCATATTCAAACGCAAATTCAAAAACAGCTTCCCAAGAAACATGTCTCAAACACTTTCATCTTTCAGAACAGTTCTACACTTTACAAAAAAAAATCTGAAATACTTTGCATCTGCGGCAGCTAAGCACCTGAGCACTTCCAAACCAAGCATGTCGTGGGATTTTCTCCTGAAAGCGGACGTGTACACTTTCCATGCTGGGCCTTGGCATTCCCAGATGTCACAGAACTTTACAGGAGAGGAAGAGAGCGCCCCTTTCAATAGCGTGAGTATGCCTCTGCAGCCACTCTGGTCCCTTTGCTCCTGTTGTTGGCTCAGATGGAGAGAGGATGGTGAGACGGGTGAGGGAGGGGAGGCGTGTTTCGAGGCAGCACATAACTGAAGAGTGGACCAGCCAGACCAAGCCCATGCTGTAGATTACGTACCCAGTTTGCCTGGGCCCTGTCTTCAGCCCAGTCAAACACAGAGCCCAGAAGATTCCTATTTCCTCTTTCTTATTCTTTGATACCACCAAGGAAGACTCTCTGACCACTTAAAACTCAATGGCCACATACCATTTCCAAAGGAGGAAAAGAAAACAGGTCCCCACATCTCCTGGAGCTGAAAATTTTTGAAATACATATTTTTAGTTCTTAAAAAAAAGTTTAGTTCTCAAAAACACTGTTTATAATAAATCATATGTCTCTGTTTTTAAATTGTAATCAACTATATGGTGAAAGCAGCTCTTTTATAAAAACTCTGCAATTAAAACAACCACTTAACACTCCAACCTAATGCCTGCAGTAAATCAAATGTCTTTGTTGTTTAGATTTTAGCTGAACAGGTCCATATAAAAAAGGAGTTTTAGCACTATTTATAAGAAGAATTGTCTCTCCAAACCCATCCAACAATTTTTTCATTCTTTAGGTAAAAACTTCAGCAGGAACTTAAGTGGGGTACAGGCAGGCTACCAATAACTTTTTGTGCCAGACATTATATAACAAGGTCAAATTCTAATGTACACACAAATGTACAGCAGCTTAAAAGAAGCGGTTGTTCAAAAAAGTGTCTGATAAATCATTGCCAAGGATCTGGGAGGGCTGCAAGGGCATCTGTGTTAAACCACAGCTCTGTCACTTGTATACTGTGTGACCTTGGACATATCACTTAACCCCTCTGCTTTCCAGCTTCCTCTTATACAATCTCTCTACTCCTCACTCCACATCTTTCCAGGTCCTGCTCTACAGAACAGTCCATGCGGTGGGATATCCCTTTACATTCTCCCAAAGGCGCTTCCCTCGTCACTCTCTACAAATCCATTCTAAGGAGAGCATAATCCATGGCTGTTCTTCTTTGGACAAAGCAGGCTCTTCCTTGTAACTAGATTTTTCACTCTAACCAAAGACTGGAGGAGAGAGATGAAAGCAGCAGAGCACAGAAGGAAAAGAATCGTGTCCTAAGTCAAGAAAACCAGTTCCCAGCCCTGGCTCTGCCTGCCTGGTTTGGGAAAAGACACTCTGTTTCCTCATCTGTAAAAGAGGAGGTCAGAATATGAGGTACCTGTATGTAAAACCATGTAGTACTAGCACATATATTTAAAAATGGACCAATGGAATATAGGAGAAAGTCCAAAAACAGACCCAACTCTGTGTGGAAATCTAGTATATGGTAAAGGGGATATCTCAGATGACTAGGACAAGGTGATATTTTTAATAAATTATATTGGGACAGCTGCATAGCCATTTGGAATAAAGATGAGCTGAGAACAATTCCTAACAGCATATATAAGAACAAACTACAAACTGATCTAGAATCGATATGTAAAAAAATAAAGCCATACAAGTACCTAAAGAAAATATGGATGAATTCCTCTATAACCTAGGATTCGAAATCCATATTGTAATACTGTATTGTGATTTATAATAAGAAATATATATTTGGTCTTCATCCCTGTTCCTGGCACAGATTTCCTAAAACCCCTGGAATTTCCCAAGTGATAAGAACCGCAAACATATCTTTTGTTATGTTCATAAGGTTACTTCGAGACCTAAAGATGCGGACTGGTTGCCAGGAGAACCAACCTTGTGATTAGAGGGTTAGAACTTTCATTACCACTTGTAGATCCCTGGGGAGGGGAGAGGGGCTGGAGACGGAGATCAGTCACCAGTGGTGGGTGATCTCATCAACCATGCCTGTGTAATAAAGCCTTCATTAAAACAGAGAGGTCGGGGAGAGTGGCAGGCTCCAGTGTGGAAGGCCTGCGCCTTTCCCCTCCGAGTGCTTCTTTTCCTTCTGGCTCTTCCTGAGGTGTATTCTCTTATCACACACCGGGTTCCTGAGCCTCTCTAGTAAATTAATCAAACCCAGGGAGAAGGTCATGAGAACCTCCAACCTGTGGCCGGTCAGGAAGCCCAGAAGGCCCCCTGGACTAGCCGCTGGCATCAGAAGGCAAGGCAGGAATGGGGCGGGGGACCTTGTAGGACTGAATCTTTAATGGGTCGGGTATGATGCTATCTCTGGGCAGATAGTGTCAGAATTGAGTTGAAATGTAGGGCTCCCAGCTGGTGTCAGAGAATTACTTGGTGGTGTGGGGAAACATCCCCTCCCCACACACATAGGAACTGGGTGTCAGAATTATAATATGCAATACAAGAATGGTTAGTAAATTTGAAACGTTTGCATAGCATACTTAGAGACAAAAAACAAATGGCAAATTACAACATAGAGTATAAAGAGCTAAACGGTTCCTATTTTTTTTAACTTTTACAATTTGAGAGAAATTTAATAGAAAAATGGGCAAAAAAAACAGAAAATTTAGCAAAAAAAGACATAAAAGTCCTTAAGTACATGAAAAGGTGTTCAAGTTCATTATGATAAGGAAAATGCAAGTTAAAACTACACCAAGATACTATTTTTCTCTCATCAGATTAATACATACTCAAAATCTTGACGGTTCATTCTGTTGGCCAGGCTGTGAGGGGAGAGAACTTAGAAGAAGTAAACCCAAATGGCAGTAAGCTGCACAGCTCAGTGCCCCATCTTGTGTTCTAGATGCCGTTCCTTACCTAAAGGAAACAAAGCTCCTAGAAGAAATGACTGACTGCAGAGCTGTCAAGGAAAGTATAATCTGAGCCTGAAATGTCTTATCAGGTAAAAAAAAATAAGTGCTCCAAAAAATGATGAGAGCCTATCAAAAAGACACAGACGCCATTCTGAACGGGCTCCAACTAGCCAAATCTATGATCCCTTGAGCCTGAAAAGAAATAAGGCTAAATAACAAATTACAACCTACTGAATAAAACAGAAATTCATGAGTCAATACTGATAGTGAATAGATAAGCGAATAGGAACATACAGAGGGTTCTTCCTTACAGTAAAATTCCAGCTGCTAAATGTGAAGGAAGTAGAGGAGTTTGAAAATCAATATTTGACAGGTGTAATTTATTACATGACAGTCATCAATTATTGTAATAACTGGTGATATGACTGATGGTAGATACTACTATTGTGGATACCAGTGGATGTCTACTGATTGTTTTATGATCCTTGACAAAGAGTTTTTTTAAAGCGTAAATGAATACATTTCCTAGAAGAAAACAGTAGGTTAGGGAACTTGTTAGGGTTTTGGTGCTCAATTCTTTACCATTTCCTCTTTAAGGTTGTCAGTTAAAGGCAATAACTGCTGTTCAAGGAAATAATACCCTCATGGAAACTGGGTGCTGATTTACAAACTGCTGGGAGAGAGTGCAGTAATCCACACTTCCAGGAACTATAACGCCGCTAGTGATGTCACTAAGAACCAAAGAGAGAGAGGGGCTTAGGGACAAAACGACTTTTAATTTCTTCCCTGATCTTGGAGGAAGCTGATAATAGAAGGGCTGAGAACTGGAAGAATGGCCACTCAGATGAAAGGCATGGAAAATGAAGGGCCCCTTAAAGACGTGGGAGAGAATGCTCTCAAAATATTGAGAGCAGGATCTCTGAAGAAGAGTCAGGCTTCGCCAAGGGCTTCAGGGATTCAAGGACTAGAAAATTCCTTGGACCCCCTTAATGACGTGAGTGACCAAGATAGACTTTCAGTTTCCATACGCAGTCCGTAGAGTCACTGTTAGGAGTGGGAGACAAGAGGGAAGCACTTCCTACTAAAGCACTATGTATAGGGCTGAAGCACTGGGCTTTCCTCGCCGGTGGATTTTCCCCAGGTGTGCTATGTGGAGACTCGGCCGATAATGTATGATTTCCCATCCACTAGTCTATTATCACTCCTTGGTCTGAGGATAAAATCGATTAAGAAAGTTCACAAAGTAGAAGTTCCAGGTTGAATGACATGGAACACTGAAATCTCATGAGCAAATATGGCAAAACCACCAACCATGTAATTATAGGTTCAAAACAACTAAAGAAACCAAGTGATTGAAACTGGACCCCAGAATCTTTGAAAGATCCCATCTGGAGATGTCACTTGTGTTACGCAGACAGTAGCATCATAATGGAGCAAGTCCAATGTGATGTGGAACCCAATATTGACACTTTGAAAGTACATTCACTTTCTAAGTCAGTGTAAACATCCAGAGTATTGTTAAGTCCGTCTTTCAGTGCACACTTAGGATGGGCCTAACCCTCTAGACTCCTTGGACTGCTCCAGCCTCAGCCAGTCCAGAGGAGACTCCAGGAGAATGGGCTTTTGCCTTTTCCTGCACTATGGTTTCTTTCAGGCAGTAATGCCAATAAGAACAGGTAAGGCAATGTGCATATTCAGTTAATGACTTCTTACCTACCGCAGTTAGGTCAGTCCACAGGAAAAGCAAAACGTCTCTACTACCCAAGAATTTCCCGGTCACGTGGGCTTGGTTTTGTACATCTCTATGACATCACCTCACTTCTTCCTCCTTTACAACTGTTTTGACTTAATGCAGATTCTTCCCTCATACCTCCTTTAGGAGGGTTATACAGGCTCACTCACCTTGGACATAACTAGGTCAGTTCTTCCAATTACTTCTCTATGTTAACATTTTAATATACGAGGGGTTTAGAGTCCCATTTAGGTAGGCACATACATAGGTCTTCTTATGTGGCAATTAAATTAAAGCCAATGTTTTGGTCCATATGTTATACGTCTCTCGGTAAATCTTTATTAGAACTAGATAGTACTTGCATTATTTCTTGAGATGCAAATTGCTATTGCGCTCTGTCTCTCCATCCTGTACTTCTGGTTTCTTGGCAAAGTTCTCTTTTCTTAGATTGTCCTTATTCTTATTCACTTGTTTCTAACACACTGTGAGACCTGCTTTTATATTTGGTTTTACTCCTATCACAAGGAACTTTCCCGTGTCTTTTGGTCTGGGGCCCTGCGTACCCCAGATACTTTGTCCATATTAGACCAGTTAGAAAAACCAAAGAAGTTTGAAATCAGAAACAAGTTTCCAGAAGAGATTCCAAAAGGTAGAAATGGGACACTATGACAAAGCATAGCTGAGCAGGACCCTGAATTAGATGCTTACTATTTCCCATACTTGAATCAGGCCTCAAGTAACCCATGATCATCTTTGCTTCTGACCAAGGCAACTGTATTATAAGAAACCCTAGAAATACAAATTCCTTCTTGACTTTCTGGACCAAGAGATGGTCATTCAAGTAATACTACAAAAACCAAAGAAATGCGATAGGCATAAAATTCAGAGCAAGAGAAAGAAAGTCACAGTAGTGAGAAACGATTGAACCACCTAAAGAAAGATATAAAGAAGATACCTTTTCAGACGCTTAACACAGCTACTAACCCATGAAAAATACCACATCCAAAAAAAAGCACAGAGAAGAAAATAAAAGGTACTTCAAAGGGCTCCAGTTACCAGCTAAGATCAGTAAGATGAATACATGAAATACAATTGCTGTGTAATTTTAACCCTTTAACTCTTCAGCTGAAATATCTTGTGCTAGAAAGTGGATGATTTTGGAACAGAAAACCTCAAACCTCCAGGTCATGTGTTTGCTTCCACCAGTGAGCAAGGCATCATCCGTTCCCTTTGAAACCATTGATTCTAAATTGTAAAATCTTTCCCCATGGTTCTTTGAGAAGATCTTCCCTACCCATGTTTTTTAAGCATATTTTTCTAAAAATAAAATGGTTCTGAATTCATTTTTGGTTAAACATACTGCTTTTTAATAGAGATCCTTTCCACGTTCACCTTACACTCCTAGTCTGTATGATTTCCTTATCCTTCTAGAAGTTACTGTTTATCATTTTGAAGCCTATAGTGTACAAAATGAACATGAGAAGAACGCAAAGCCTAGACCACAGCAGCACCTGACATCACTTCTCGGAACGCCGAGTGTTACAACAACTGCTAGCTTCCTCCTGCAACTTTACTCCACACAGATCTGTCCCTGGGACTCCTCAGTCTTGAACCAGTTTTCTCCACCAACTGTCCTGCCATGCCCCGGACCTCATTAGATCCCTCCATCCCTCATTATATGACAAACAGTGCGAAGATCCATTCTGTATTGGCCCGTAAGCTGAAGACAACAAAACAAATTTCTGTTGACCAGGCCAAGTACTGTTGTTGAGTAGAACACGGTTTTCTATGGGGTAAAAGATATAACTGTCTCTAGAAAACTATTCCTCCCCTGCCAAACTCTATACCTGCATCACAGATCTTTTATTATTATTCAGCAAACACACATGGCAGCCAAGCTCACCAAGTGCCCGCAAGATGCAACCCATCTTCCATGCCTCCTTGGTTGAGTTCTACCTTTTCCATCAGGGTCACAGTCCACCCACAGGGGATCCAACAGAAGAAAGCAGGAGTTCAGCTCGGGGGTCATGCAGGAGGAGCGTCTTTTCTCCTAGGCACAGTTAGGTTTCCACAGCAGAAGATGAATCTTGGGTCTGGTGTAACGAATCCAGTCATCTCCCAGAATGCCCCGATCTTGATTAGGTGCAAGCTTTTCATGGACAAATTGCAACAACCCATTCGTATCCTTTACTCCTCTTTTCCCTTGTACGAAAAAAAAAAAAAAGGGATTACTAAAACAGAGGTCCCAACAAAGGATTTAGTTAGTCTCACTCCAAGAAAAAAACTCTTTTTAAACAATAAAAGAGAAATTATCCTTGTCCTGAGATTAACATGTAATTGTATAAACCCCCTTAACTGTTCAGGGTTTGACAAAATTTCCCTCCTCTCCTGGGCCCTTCTTCCTTATGCCTGGCTAGTGCCCCGAGTTAAAATCATATTCTTGCCGATGCCAGCGACTCTGCCTACACCTGGTCTGGGTCCCTGAGAGCAAATCTACGTTCTCTATTACACCAGACTTCCGCAGACCCTAACCAGGGACTTGCCTGTAACTTCTGTTCAGTTTAAACCTCTGTCCACACCAAACTGTCTTCTCAAAATCCAAAAAAGTCCAGCTTGGACTAAACTTTGGGGTTGTAATTTATCCCTGAAATTCTCATTAATCAATCTTTCCCTCAGCTCTGCTTTCTCTGTCCCTCCTCCCTCCTGACCGAACATCTGCTCACGCTTGCCGCTAAGTCCAGGTGCTAACTGAGAAGACATCATGGGACTCTTGAGCCGGTCCTTCAACGTAATGAAGACGTGATGAGAGCCCTGGGAATACTCTCCGTCAGTTCTCATATCAAGCAGAAAGAAAAAAGGATCTCAGCGGATCATTTCAAAAGACAGTTATAGTTAAAGCGATTTGAGGAGAGAATTGACTGAAAATTACCATTTTTAGCAAACAATTCTACCAGTTTGTAAAGTTAGGGGTTTTTTTAAGGCGATTCAAGGAAGGTACCTGTGCCACATGTGTATAGACTTGTTACAGTCAGTCAGGTTTTAATTGTTGCTGCATCATAACGTGTCACTATTACACCAAAAAGTTGATTCTTTCAAGGAATTGGCGTTATATAAGCATCAAATATTTCACCCTCATAGATTTAAGACAGTTTTTAAGTCCTGCTATGTTCTTCCACAGTTCATTCCAATCTTGACATTAAAGGTGACGTTCCTGAATGTGTAAGACTTAGGTCTTCACATTTAAGTTTTAGTAACACCTCTACACAACATCTCTAAATCATTTCTGCCTCAGGGTTCACCACGGGTCACTTGCTGTGTGAACAGTGAAATGTGCGGTGATTTTGCTGATGGTACAATGTTCCAGTGAAAGACATCATGCCTGGGCCCTCATCGCATCTGCCTCTGGTTTGTGTCACGCTGACACTCTGCAGGTCAGTTCACGCATCCCTATACACTGTTTAAATATACAGTAAAAGCAATATTCGTAGGGTGGTATAAATATCATACCCCCAATTACAACAGTTTTACTTAAATACTTCCATCTTCTACAGAACTCGTGGAGATTTCAGTGTCTCCACAACTTGGGATTTAAACAGAGCAAAAGAAATGCTCCGAGGCGGGTGATACAGAAGCAAAATGCAGGAGACGGAAGTGCGTTTCTTAGTCTTCTTTTCACACGTGGCTGCTTCGCGCCTTTGCGGGGGATGCTGGTGGAGACACGGGTGAAGCTCCGCGCCGCACTTCCACGCGTGCAAGCCCTTCACCCCACCGCGGAAGCCCGGGCGCTGACAAGCGCAGGCGCTGGCGTGGCACCGCCTGGCTGCGCGCATCTCTAGGGCGGCAAGACTCAGGAGCCCGTGTCTCCGCGGGGAGTGAAACCACCGAGGCCGTCCGCCTGCCGCCCGCACGCGGGTGGGCGAGTCTGCCACACGGCCAGAGAGGGATGCATTCCACGAACCACCCGTCTCCCTGAGGAGAGGGACCCCAGGAGTCTGACTGTTCTGATACCCAGGAGTCTGACTCTGCTGGTACTTAAACAGCATGCGGTTCACACTGGGTCTGGGGAGTGCTGTGAAAGGGGGAAAGAAATCTTTATTTTTATCCCAGATAATTGCTAAATAAATGGGTGACTTGGGAATTAGAGAATAATTTGACCCTTCTTTTACATAGTGATCGAAAATAACCCCCCAAATCCAGAAAGAATAAAATATTTCCTTAAACATGAGAATTTCTAAAGTCGATACCTGTTCTTCTGTTTCACAAATTGTTATCAACGTTTATCATTATTCATAAAGAGTGGATTTCATTTGGAAAGAAATATAAGAAAAACCAAAATAAATGTATATCTCAATATTTCACTTAGTTTAACTGTTTGTACTACATATATTACCCCCCTCTCGTGGTGATTTGAATAAGAATGCTAAAAGGAATACAAACAAACAAGCCTGGCTGAAACAAAGCATATTAAAATAATTCTTCTTTTGAGAGGAAGGCGCGGCATATCTGAGCAAAGAATTCCAGTAGATGAAGAGCTTCGTGACATGAAAGACGGCAACAGGTAGTCAGTCACAGAAGGTAACGCTGAGTCATGAACCAAAACTTTAGCTGAAAGCTTCAAAGACCCAAAGCATTACTAGTGAATAACATTTAAATCCACTGATATGAGAAGAATTTTAAGTATTTTTCAGATGCAGATGTCTGTAGAATAATGAATTCAGTGACTACGTGACTTTTATTGAGAACTTTTTTAAAGAAAACCCACGTCCTGATGTTGGTTCACCAGCAGAATTTATTGGAATTCAGTGATTGTTCAGTGGGGCCCCTTCCTCCACTGTTTGGAATTGTGGGCGACCGCTGGACACAGCATTTTCCTGCCGTGTGGGCCAGAGCCCCGGCTGCCTGCCCAGATTCTATCCTTTCCAATTTATCTCGACATCCTCAGTTCCTTTCATAGGAAATGAACATTAGCCTCTAGTGCATCCTGCCTCCGGAGGGATGTCCCATCCGAAAAACCATTGTCAGAAACCGGTCAGTTCTTACCTGACCCAGACACATCACTGCAATTTAATTCTACAGGTGTTTGGCAGATGAACTAAGAGAGAAGCCTCTGCAATTTCCATTTTCATTCTATAACCCCACTGTCGGGTGCTTAAATCATTTTTCCCCTTCTTCTTCTTGAATGTCACTGAATGTTAAAATAGTTAATAAAGTAAGACCACACTGTAATTTCTATTTGCTGAAATCTGCCAAGTTGGTGTATTGTTTTCACCATTCTGTGACCCGTTCCGCATTCTGGCATGGGCCTCCTCCCCATCTGACAGGATGAGCTGTGGCATCTCTCATGGACGGATGAAGAGCTTGCCCAACAGCTAATTCCTTGACCATCGTAATACCTTGTAAGTTTTGGCCAAGGCGTCAGACGGTAGGCGTCAGGAAAGCCAGAAAAGGGGGGCAAATGTTACATTTTTGTTCTTTTTATACAAGCTACCTCTGATACAATTTCCTTATGAGCTTGCTGGCAATTCTAGAAGCAAATGGACTATTTGTTCCTCCATGGGAATTTTCAAAGCCACAGGATAATGGTTTCAAAGAAAGGAAGAGGGAATGATGAAATAACAACAATGCTATTACCCTTTCAAGGATAAAAACTACCAGCATATTTCAACTGGGTGGTCCAATTATTACAAATGAATATTTATTTTTTATTTGCTTGTTGGTAGTGTGACTTATTCCAGAAAAGATTTAAAGCAGCTTCAAAAGAAATTTATAAAATACAGCAAGTTAACTCTAAAATACATATGGAAAAAAAATCAAAGGAAAATTCAGGAGATGGAAAATGAGAGGGAGGAAGGCATTCAGCAAATAAAATTCATGAAGTGTCCTTTGCTTTGCTAAAGGTACTTCACGGATTATTATTATTAGTTATCAAATTAATAAATCCATAAGTAACAAAAGCCCTGCATGTAGAAGGAGAATATAGGATTGAAGAGCTGTGAAAGTTGTACTTGAAATGAAGATTGTAGAGTTCTTTGTAGGACAGACGTTGGTGTCACTCACAGATGGACTCACTTTACTTTGAAAACAAACATGCCTGTGGCATGACTGAGATGCTCTGTTGCACTTTCAGTCCCCAAGCTCCTAAATATTAGAGTTAAGCTGAAAGAATGTAGCTTTATTGTGAGTTTCTATTTGCCTGTTAGGACCACAGCGCGCAATCATCCACGTGCAGACGTCGTCATGATTTGCCTCCTGAAAGCGGACATCCTAGTGTTTCAGGGCAATGACAGGTGGGCTGTGGCACCACCGACTCACACGTGCAGTCTGGACCCAGCTCTCTGTCCACTGGAGAACGGTTTCTTGCACGCCTGTGGAAGAAAACTCACCACCAGATGAAGTAGCAGGGGGAAGTTACTCCCTTTCCCAAAAGAGCAGTCCTCCGTGGTCTTGGGTGCTTTATGGCTCTGCACTGTGAAGCTGGCACCTAGAAACCAACTCACTATCCACAGAATTATTCTACTCAAGAGTCCTGCGCATGACAGGTGTTCGGATGTGGCAGGGTGAGTTTTCAAAGTCACTAGGGACTGTCTGTCCCTTTCCCCCCAGGAAGCAAAGACGAGAACTGCACTGGCTCCTCTGACATGTCTGCCTTCTCTATTGCCGCCTGGACAGGTACGAAACTGGACACAAGGAGAAGTTCAGCTGGGTTTAAATGCCTCTTGAGTCTTTTATGCTACTCTACCCTTCAGTGACGTTATGGCCTTTTCTATACTGGGCAAAACACGGCCAAGATTTTAAGCTGATGTTACCGTTTTCACCTCAAGGTGCAGGCAGCTTGTATGGGCGCTTTCCAGGCACAGGGGTGGTGAGGCGTGACAGCACACCAGAGAGCATCAGCGTGCTGGGGGCTGCCCTTCCTTTCACAGCGCAGCATCGAGGCCTTCAAAACATCTTCAAGACGGGTCCCAGCCCAAAGTGGGAGTATGTAGCAGAAGACGGCCAGATTCTCCTTGCTGTGAACCAAACACTGGTTACTGGGAGGTTAAGAAGTGCGGAAGCACGCCTCCAGAACCTGTCACCTTCACCTCCAGAGGCCTCTTTTGTGTTTCAAGGGCCAGAATAACAAGCTACCTATGGGCTCGTTCACCCTTGTTGAGACTCACTCATCTGCTCCTGTATCTGCAGAAGCGGAAATAACCTGCCTCACCCTTCCATCGTCACAGCAGCAGGGCCCACGTGCAGGAGGCCTGCTGCCGCACCTGGCACCGCGCTAGAGGTTTCGCCGCGTCATTCCACTTGACGTTCACAAAGGGCTTACGAGATTGCTTTTATTACCCTCGGTTTACAGAGGAGGAAACCAAAAGTTAGAGAAAAGAAGTCATTTGTCCAAGATCACCCAGCTAGCAAGTGCTAAGGTTTTGAAAGCGTGAGGCTAATGAAAATGTATTTCAACTCCTTGGAGAAATACACCATATAAATTCCAAATTATTTGAAACGTATGAAAAATGTCCCCCTCTATTTATAGACCAACCGTGAAATTGTTAGGAAACGTGGTGACTGAAGCCGAGAAGGCCGCGTGGACCGCGCGAGCCTCCAGCCCAGACAGGCTGCCGGGACCCTGCTTGTGGGTCTGGTGCAGGTTGCTATCTGTTCACCCACACACGTTAACTGACGGCCAAGTGTAGGGACCTTCAGGTCTTCCCAGGAAAGTGGGACGTCCACGCGGCATAGTCCACAGTCGTTCCTTCATGCAGAATGCACCCAGATATTCAAACCAGCCCAAGCTCCCTGAAAACACCCTATTTGTTTGAAGAAACCCAGCAAAACTCTGTCCAACTGCGGGCTTAGGAAAATGCCTGCAGCTAATCCAGGGCCTCTGGGTTCATTGGGAGCCTATTCGGGAGGTCAAAGCTTGCACACAAGGGAAAATAAAACTTGTGCGAGTGTGGATGAATCTTTCATCCCAAAGCAGTGCTGGAAAACTCATGTAAATATACAAATACGCTGAGCTGTGTTGTGAAAGGAGCCATTTGTTTCACGAAAACAAGTTGGTATGGTGCAAGATTTTCTTGGCAAATAAACAGAACACAATGGAAAAATTTGTAAACAGTGAGGTTTTCTGGATGAACAGTCTTTCCAAAAGGTAAAAAAACTTCCTTTCCCTCAATCCCCCAGGAGGTACTACTCACATATAATCACTTTGAAACTCAAAGCAGATGAAGAAATGCAGCTCAATGACCAGCAGAACTTGTTAAAAGGACCATTTGGTCGCTCGTGAGCTAACCTGCCAAACTTCCAACGTGGGGAACGACGTAGGCCAAGCCATCCCAGCCAGAACGAGAAGTCTCTCGATGACGGTCGCGTACTAGAGTTCACGAGGTGAAGAAGTCACTCCTCTTCCCAGAATCCCTCTTACGGGTAGCCTTCGTCACCGTGACGAAGGTTCGACTACAGGAACTGTTTTACTTCCCAAATGTTACCACAGAAACCAAATGCTCTTGCTTAAACACAGGTTTCATTGGGACAGTGTTGGCTGAAGTTCAGAAATATGGAGGAGAAAAGTTCTCCAAAGATAAGGTATGTGATGTTGGCTTAGGAGATCTCAGCCAAGTATGGTCACACCTCTCTCCTGAGCAGTTCCCAAACTAAGTGGATGAAGCCTGTAAGTCTGTCTTTAGCAAATTGTACATCCTTTTTTCTACTTGGTCATTCAAAAGCATTCAACACACATACACACACACACACACACACCTCACACACCATTTTGGAGTCATTGTCTGACTCATTTCATTCTTTAATGTGCTCAGAAGGACATTTACATCACTTGTGCCTTAAAACTGCAAAGGACCGTGAATTAAATCTTTTCTTAGATTAATTTCTGTCCAAAACATTTTTAAGTGAGAACTTTATACAACTTTACCATACATAACTGTATAAAACTACACATAAGAGATATATACTGTATTAGGTTTTGCTGTCCAACTCCAATTCCTCCTCTCTAGGGAACTAGTAATAACCCTTAATTACTGTGGCAAAGAGAGAATTCTGGTACAATTCTAGATGCACTTCTCTGTATCCCACACTAGGCTTATTCCACCTGGTTTGCACTGGGATGTATCATTACTTCAGGGTTTCCCCCATCAAAGTTCATAGATGCTGTGTAAGTTCTTAAAGTCTATCTGCCCTCAGCCAAGTAACTGGTGTTAACAATCTGTTAACAGTATGTGCGTGCATCTTATACTCTTCTGCGTGCTCACATGTTCACGTATACACATGCATATATCACATATGTATGTGTATATACATAATTTGATATACATGCTAACATAGATGTTAGGAATGTTCTTTGTCAAGAATGAGGCTGCATGCACACATACATATATATTTTCCTCACTTAAAAATATATCATGGAACTCTCCCCACGCATTAATTTAGCTCATTCCTTTTGATGGTTGTTTAAAAGGTCATAGCAAGTTTTTGCTAGAATTTAATCAACCATTTCTCTGTTGATGGGGATTCATTTCCTATCTTTTCCCACTTAGAACAGTTCTGTGCCATTAGAAGCAAAGCACAATGGAGATATATGTAAAAGCTTTATCTGTAGAGCTAAGAGCACACAAGTCTCACTCCAAATAGAACACCAAGAAGGGATTATACGTACACACTTTCTATTCTGTGTCCCCCTCAATCCCGTATCACCACATACACTGTGCAGTCGTTCCCGGCTGGTCTCTCCGCTTCCACTCTTCTCCTTCTACTTTCCATTCTTCACACAGCAGCGGGTGAACTGTGAAAATAATAAATCACTCCCTCGCTCAGGACCTTCCAACCTCTTCCATTCACACAACGAATGGAGTCCACAGCCAGGCACGTCCTGCGTGGTCCGGTCCTTGGCCATCTCCCCAACCTCATGCCTTGGCACCCGTCCCATACTCACGCCACTAACCAAGTTTCCTTTCTTGTTATTCCTCAGCTGCACCAAGATCCCGCCAGCTACCCATCCTTGCATCTGCTGGTCAGTCTGGCTGAAACCTCTTCTCCAGAAGTCCTTCACTCTACTCCTCCTCTGCTTACATATCCTCTCCTCAGAGAAGCCCTCCCTAATCATCATATTTTAAATAGCCACGTACCTTGCTATTTTTGTCTTTGAACCCCTGATCACCTCCTGACACTGTGTCGTGTAATTCTATACTGATTTCTTTCCCTCCACATGTAAGCTCCGTGCCTTGTTCTCCACCGTATCCCGAGACCCTGGGACCGTGCGTAGCGTGTAGTGGGTGCTACGTAATTTCTGGTGCATCAAGGAATGAACAAAGCATTGCATGAGAAGAGTTAGAAAGGTCATCACATGAGGTAGATACGTGCAGACTTTAGGTCTTTCGGGAGAGTCCTCCTTGGAGGAATTTTGCCCGATTTGGCTGCGGCATACGCTTCATCTTGTATTAGTACCTTGTGTTACTAAGTCTCCTGCACAAGGCTAGACAGCTCACATTTTCTTTGAAAGCAGGCAGTTATGTCGTGGCCCTAAGGATTCATGATGTCACTCGCCCTACTGCCCACCGTCGCCTGAGGTGCCATGTCATGTCGTCCTCTGTGGTCTCCCTGAGCGTGATGCAGTCACTCGCGGAGACCAACGACAGCACCGCAGAGGAAGACATCCGTCCGCGCCGGGGGCGTTCCGTTCCACGGCGGGGAGGTACGTGAAAGGGCACCCTGGGACACGCTGAGTTGTCTCTTATTTTCCTTTGAGTCCCATATCATTCAAACGACAGACCTTCCCGTGATCTCCTGTTTCCAATATCCATCATGTGTGTATGGATGTGAGCGTCCGTAAAAAGCGCCAGTTCGCGGGCAGGCGACGGGCGCGCTGCGAAGCGGGCCGGGCCGGGGCGAGCGGCAGGGGGCGCTGCGCGGGCAGACCGCGGCCTCGGGGGCGGGGCGCGCGGCGCGGCGGCGGGCGTGCGGGGGCGGGGCGGCCGGCTCGGCTGGGCCCGCGGCCTTCCCGTCCGAGGCGGCCCCTCAGCGGACTGCCGCCGCCGCCGCCGGCTCTGGGGGGCCCTCCTCCTCACACCCGGCGGACGCGGGGCAAGGTCCCCGCGGGGGCAGGCGGCAGGCCTGCCGGGTGGCGCAGAGGCCCGGGGCTCCCGAGGGGGCCGGCGGCCTGGGAGGCGCGCGCCACTGCCGCCGGCGCGCGGGGCGGAGCCGGGCCCCTCCGGGCCTCCTCTCCGCGCCTGCGCCGCCGCCCTCCGGCCCTGCTCCTGCCCGGAGGCATCCTTGACGCTGATGGCGACTGAACTTCCTCTGAGACACGAGGCTGACAAAGACGGGGACGTGGAGGACGCCCTTTTTGCGTTCCCTGTATGAAAGAGGGACGCAGCCTGCGCTCGGTCGGACATGGCTCGAAGCGTTCACAGCGTTCTCTGAACCTTCAGGGCAGCCCTCTTAGGTCCCGGCTGCTTAATCCTGAAGCCGTCCATGGACCTGCCCAAGGCACGTGGCCAGGGCCCAGGCGCCCCAGGACGGGACCCTCGCAGAGGGACTGGGGCCCACGCCCGCGACCACAGCCGTGCTGCCCGTGTGCCACGTGCCTCTGACGGTTTGGGGAGATCACACTCTCCTCCCAGCGTTTTCTTTTTAATTCAAAAAAGCTACTTGTAAAAGCTGTCCATTAAAAATGGAATAGCAAGAAAACGGAACCC
Organism: Hippopotamus amphibius kiboko; assembly: GCF_030028045.1. Lineage (NCBI taxonomy): Eukaryota > Metazoa > Chordata > Mammalia > Artiodactyla > Hippopotamidae > Hippopotamus > Hippopotamus amphibius. The sequence continues at coordinate 239,541,973 of NC_080186.1, forward strand.
CTGTTTCTGCTTGAAAGCACATCTACCACTGTAGCGAAACCCAGGTGGAGGAGGAAACTTTTTATTTGAAGACAAAAATGAGTCAAATAGGAATGCTTAATGTCCTGGATTTAGGTTACACCACAACTATTTGCCAACGATCATTGCACTGAACCGATCATTTAAAAACCTGTTCCAGAAAGTGGTTCTCTTTCCCAGGAACACCCATGTATAAGCCTTGTAATCTGTGGTTAATTCCTATAGGATTATTTACCCCGATGTGTACCAACAAAATTAGGCTACGTTCGTGTTGTATATACAGGTGATTGTATATAATTAGGAATATATGAGCTCAGGATTTCTATTATATCTAATATTATTTTATAGCAAATTTTCAGAACGTTCTATACTGTGGGGAATTGGTCTCACGCAATATAATATGAAGCAGGAACTGAAAAAGAGCTTATGTGCTTTGAGAGAGGCAAATGTTAAGGAGAAACTGTTTATAAACTATATAAACTAACAATGATGAGTTGGAGAGTACCTTCCCACGAGCTTGCATGTTATAGTTCCTCTCATTCCACAATCTGAGATCTCAAACAAGACCTGTTCCCTTTATTCCCAAAAAGAAAATTTGGTTCCTAGGTTAATTGGTGGCTCGTCTAGAGCAGCGGTCTGCAGCCTTTTGGCACCAGGGGCCGGTTTCGTGGAAGACAGGTCTTCCCCGGGCAGGGGGGAGGGGGCGGGGCGAGGCCGTGGTTCAGGCTGTGATGTGCTGTGACTCAGGGACGGGGAGTGGCGGATGACGCTGCTCGCCTCCTGCTGTGCGGCCTGGCTCCTAACAGGCCCCCGGGGCTTGGGGACCCCTGGTCTAGAGGGCTGTCGCCGATGTGCGGTAGAGGAAGGACTCGGAGTTCCCACTGATGTAAAAAATCAATAGGAAGGATTTCCTGCCCTATCAAAACAGCAATAATCCAAGGCATACTTTCAAAGCAGATTAGAAGAGATGTCCAAAACCTATTTGAGAAAAATTATAAAAGTCTCTGAAACTCACAAAAGCAGAGCAAATGGAAATGCATACCATGTTCTTGAAGAAACTGTACATCATACAGATGTCATCTCTCCCTACATTCATTTATAAATTAATTAAATCCAAATAAAAATAGCTCTCATACTTATTTTCAAAAACTAGACACGTTGGTTATAAAGTTTAGAAAAAGAAATAAGCAATACCAGTAAGCAAAAGTCTTAAAACAAGAGCAACGCGAAGGACGGGTCTCACAGACATTTCCTATATTTTAAAGCCCCTGTAATTAACATTGTATGATACTGACTCATTAATAGACAGACCATTGAAATAGAAAATCTAGAAATAGACCGAAGTACATATAGAAATGTAATACATAGTAAACAAAGCATCACAAATAATTGGGGAAAATGAATTCTTAATATGTGGTTTGGAGACAACTAAAGAGTCATCTGAAAGTCAGCTTTCGGACCAAGAGCTTTAGGGATCTAAATGTAAAAGACCACAAAAATACTATACAGAAGCATAACCAACTTTCTGAATTATCTGAGAGTAGGAAAAACTTCCCCAACCCGGACTCAAAAGCCAGAAGCAATAAGGGCAAAGACTGCTATATTTGACTACATTTATACAAATTAAAAAATAATCATACAAGGCAAAGAAATTCATAAGCAAGCTACAAACACAAATGACAAACTGGGAAGATTATTTGAAATGTATACCACAGACAAAAGGTGAACACCCTTAATATAAAAGTATTACAACCATCAAACTAGGTTAAATTTTGCTGTAGTAACGAACAACCTGAAACATTTCGGTGGCATAAAACAACATTATTTCTCATGTACACCGTGTGTCCTTTATTGGTCAGCAGGGAGCCCTATAAATCACATTGCCCCCGGGACCCAAACACACGCTTCCACAGTAGCAGAGGCAGAGGAAACAGCAGAGGTCATGCCTGACCACGGGCAAGTTCTTCAAGCATCTCCAAGCAGTCCTCAAGCATCTGCAGTTCTCATTTTATTGGCCAAAGCTAGCCTCAGGGAGATGCTGGATTTTATAGGTGAGAGAATGTTTGTGGACAGTGATAACAAACCCTACAGAGAATTTCTAGCAATGAGAAAAAAATAAGAACTACAACTCTATATGAGAAATGATCAACAGATATGTTTCCAGTAGGGGTTTTAAAACTTGGCGTTATTGACATTTTCAGCCAGATCACCTTTGTTGTCGGAGTGCTGCCTCGTGGACTATGCGATGTTTAGCAGCACCTCTGGCATCTGTCCGTGGGATGCCAGTAGCACTGCCCTCCAGTTGTGACAACCAAAAATGTTTCCAGATAGTGCCAACTGTCCCCTGGGGGGCAGGATCACCCGCAGTGGAGAAACAACGGTTTACAGAAAATGAAATGCAAATGATCCTCGAATGTCTGCTCGACCTCACCCATAAGAGAAATATAAACCAAAACTACAACACACCCTTTACCATTCATGAGATTGGATAAAACCTGAAAGTTGATCAACATAATCTCTTTGCAAAGATACAGGGGATACTCCAAAATATATTAAATGGAAAACACAAGGTACAGAAAAGACTTTAGAGTATGCCACTTTTTATCCATAAAAGGAGGGAATACAAATGTGTATTTGTATTTATTAAATTTTTGAAAAGAAACCATAGAACAAACTAAACACGAAAAAAAAAAGGTTACCTGTAGGTGAAAGGAGGAAAGAGGAGAAGGGTACAGGCATGAAGGCCAGACGCCTGAATGTTCCTTGTTTTAGGGTTTTGATTTTGTACATGTACATGTTTCACATAACCAAGAAAATAATTTTTAAGCAATTTCCAAAATCTAAAAATAAATAAGCCTGGGACTTCTTAGGTGGCACAGTGGTTAAGAATCTGCCTGCCAATGCAGGGGACACAGGTTTGGTCCCTGCTCCAGGAAGATCCCACATGCCGCAGAGCAACTAAGCCCGTGTGCCACAACTATCGAGCCCATGTGCCTCAACTACTGAAGCCCACATGCCTAGAGCCCGTGCTCTGCAACAAGAGAAGCCACCGCGATGAGGACGCCCGTACCACAATGAAGAGCAGCCCCCGTTCACTGCAACTAGAGAAAGCCCGTGTGCAGCAATGAAGACCCAACGCAGCCAATAAATAAATAAATACATTTATTAAATAAATAAATAAATAAGCCAAACAATATAAAGTTGATGGCATAATCACATAGAGAAGAACTATTTCAAGTATTTTAAAATATAGTATTTGTATTGTATGTCAACAGTGAAGTACATTCTGACACAGAGAACCACAAAAAAAATCTTAAACTGTATTTAAATATCTTTACTGTTTGTAGTGATAACATCATTGTTATTTTGAAACTGTGTATAACTCCACTGTGTATATTTGGATAAAGAAAATAATATATTAATGTCATTAGGAATCAAGATTCTGTGTAAAAGGAAAGAGTTGTAAAATCAAAATGATGGACTCATGATTTACTTTTCTCTTTCTAGAAAAAGGAATATTTAATAGGTAGCTCTGATTATGCAGAGGGTCAGGGAACGATGACAGCTCAACAGTAATGAGCACGCCTAACACCCAAGTCTCTACACACCACTGTCTAGCTGGGCAAGTAATACATAAATGAGCCTGGGAACTGGTCGTGCCAGAAATCAACCAAGCGGTCAGACACCACCAGAGTCGTGCCACGAGGACACAGAGACGAACTCAAATGAGACCACTGGCTGAAGAGGGCTCTTACAGAGCCTAGAGAAGTCCAGCATGAAAAAAAACTAAAACATCAAGTTTATAAAAATCTATGAATTTATCAATATCGAAAAAAAAGAAACATACAACAACCCCCTCTTAGGTCACCACTGAACTTCTAGGGTACCAACTCATTATTCTGACATAATAAACTGATAACAAAGGCAAATAGTTCATTGTTTCCCTGCCTGTCCTGCACCAGCTCTTCTTGAGGGCAACCAAATTATTGATGAGGGAAAGAACTCCAACTCTAACGCAGAAGGAAGAATAGAATTGTGCAGTCATCGTTAATGGCTGCTAGAACCACGAGGTTGTTGGAAACCTTTCAAATAGGAGTCAGGCTGAAAATACCTGAACCTACTAATCAGTATTAACATTGCGAAGTGTGAGACAACTTCCCTTGTATGTCTGCGGCTGTAAGGCACAGCACCTCCTTTGAAGCAGTCTCAAAAAAATGTTAATGGAATATAACTGCCTCCAAACGTAACAACCAATTTATAGGAAGTATGTGAGATAAAGGGACAAACTAAATGATGCCACAAAGATGGCATCCGTCAAGGCCAGAGTCAGAGGCATGCCGCAGCACCAACGATGGCTTCTTCAACAAATTAGTGACAGGAAGGAAAAAGGGGGTGGAGAGACAGAGAACATATTACAGCCTGAAGAAATTTTAAGAAACATCTCAACTAAATGTAAATGTAGGTTTTATTTAAATCTTGTTTCATGAGCCAACTGGAAAAGATATTTTTGAGAAAACTGGGAAAATTCTAAATGGCCTTAAATTTTACATTATATTTAGAAATTGTTATTTTTATTACGTATGATGATAGTATTATGATTATATTTTTAAGCCCTTATCTTTTAGCAATACCTATCTATTTATAGATAAAATAATATAAAGTCTGGGATTTGTCCCCAGTCGCTACTGAAAAAGGGAAGCAAGTCATGGCATGGGAGCAAAGATAAAACTGGCAACTTGCTGGCAACTGATGAAGCTAGGTGATAAGTATATTGGAGTTCAGTATACTAATTATCTTTGCATTTATGGATGTCTGAAAAGTTCCATAACAAAAAGATTTTAAAAGCTCTTGGACCACTGCAGGTGTGACCCTGTCGACCGTCAACAGCTCTACCGGGACCTGTCTACCTGGCCCTCCCTGATGTGGCTACGGAGCGTATATCTCATGTACTTGACAACATTCACACGATATTCTGTTCATCTTCCACCCTCCTTACCCCTTCGCGTATCTCAGTTCTGCCTGGCCCCAGGACAAGGAAATAAGGGGTTGAACACAGCCCAAAACATGCTAGACAATGTGTGTCACCTGGCTCCAGCCTGGCTTAGGGTAATGTTGGATTTATTTATGTTGGGTGAGAAGTGTCTTTGTCAGGCCCCTTAATGCGTATGCTCCAGAACAATGACAATATTTAGATATCAAAGCTGGATGCAAAGTGAGGCATTCCCGAAATGCATAAACCTGCCCCTTTCTGCCACTGCCTTCTCTGTGGACCACATCACAGAAGGGGCTCATTAGACGTGAAATACACAGACGGGGTTCGCGACAGCGTTGCACCCCCTGAAGCTCCAGGGCTAGTGGGCGCCGTGCAAACATCACCACTATCAAATCATCCCCAAACACCATCTTAAATCCCTTTATGAAATATCTGCAGCTATTGAAAAAAAGAAAATTGTGACACAGAGATCAGCTATAAGAACAGTTATGCAATTTTATTTTTTTTTAAGCCAACAGTCACTTATTTATTTACTTATTTTTTGCCGTGCTGCGCGGCACGTGAAATCCTGGTTCCCCAACCAGGGATCGAACCGGTGCCCCCCCCCCACCCCGGCAGTGGAAGCACAGAGTCTTAACTCCTGGGCCAGAGAAGGCCCCCAGTTGTGTCATTTTAAATGATAAAAATTAAACTTCTGAAAAAAATACTGCTGAGTCATAGGAAGCACATAGGTTTTGGAGTCAATCAAAGCTACATTCAAATCCTACTTCCCCATCACTCACCCACGTGTGTACTCCATGTGCAGGCTGTTTAACTTCTCTAAGCCTCACTTTGTCAAGCGAACATGAAAATGCTTATTCAACAAGGCTGTTGGAAGGTTTAAAGAAGATCTTACACGCACACACACACACACACACGCACGCACGCACAAGTGCTTAGTAAAGCACAGAATGAGAACTGAATAAATAGAAGCCATTACAGTTACATAGGCTGAATTGATGAAATTTTCTAGCCATTTAAGGTGGAGGGTCTAAAACTATTTTGCCACAAAACTGGAAAAAAGGAATTCAGCAAACCATATGAAAGACTATTTCAGATGCATAACAAAACGTGAACACTTCACGGGTCACGTATCAACGCTGAATACTAGTCTCCTCTGATGCGGCGAGAACAGATATCTAACTCAATATACAAAAGCCGAAATTACATTACTGAAAACACCTTGGTTTGGGTGAAGAGAGCTGTTGGTCCGTGGAAATCTCAGTTCACTGTTTCCTACTACCACTCGTGAAATTTCCATTGGTCCGCTTACCACATCTCTGTGATTCTTTCTCACTGATTCCGGCCAAGTCTAATGTGCAGTTCCCAGGGCTCTGGCCATCCATTATCTCGCCTCTAAAATGCATTTCCCTCTTTCTTTGTCATGTAAATACAATCTTTCTTCAGCGTCCGAAGGGCACTGGGTCAGGACCCCCGTGGATACCAAGACTCCAAGGATGCTCAAGCCCCTCATATAAAATAGCACAGTGTTTGCATGTAACCTTTGCACACTCTCCCGTATGCTTTGTATCGTATCTAGATCACTTACACCTCATACAGTGTGAATACAATGTAAATGCTATGTGAATAGCTGCCAGCATGGGGCAAATTCAACTTTTGCTTTTTGGAACATTCTGGAATGTTTTTCCAAGTATTTTCAACCCGCAGATCCAGAGATATGGAGGACCAACTGTACTTGATTGCCCATTTTTTATAGTATAACTTCATAGATTTCTTAGGAAGGTCATTTCTAGTGTGTGGTAATTTGGGTGGGCTAACTCTTCCCTGTTGCTGTGCAAACACCGTTATGTAGCAACTAATAGTGTAAACAGGCCTCTGTCAGCTGCTCATTCTTTGGCATTTGCAAACACTTTTTATATGTTTGTCTTGGTAATAACAATAATAGCTAGTATTTATTGAGTACTCATCACATGCTAATAACTGTCTAAAATCCATTGCATAGCATAATCCTAATATCAACCCTACAAAAATGGTACTGTTGTTATCTCCATTGTATAACATGGAAACCGAGGCTTAGACAAGTTCAGTTCGTTTCTGAAATTCACATAGTGAGTACATGAAGGAACTGGAATAAGAGCTCAGTGAGTCGGATCCTAGAACCCTTCCCATTATTCCTATCACCTGTTAGGATTCAGGATTCTGTCTTGTAATTACTGTATAAGCTCTTAATATTATTTATCAAATAATAAAGATACATGCTCCAAGCCAATAAAGATCGTTTCATTCATCTGTAACTAGACACTGGTACATATATACACAATCAATCTCTGATGAATGAATAAATCAATTGATATCAAACAAAAACGTAAAATCCTCACTAAAGCTGTTAGATTTTGCTTCATTTTGTTTAACCAACTGTAGAATTTAGTATTACCCATTTACCAGCAGACTAACATATTAATTTTTTAAAACATTCTGATTTATTAATTTAATACAAAACCCTGAGAACCTTACATGAGCAATATTTCTGCAGCCTGATATTTTTTAGGTACTTCAAAGTCGACTCCCTTGCCCCTCTCATAAATTCCTAGTTGCACTAAAATCCAACTTTCTGCCTACTCTGTGCATAACCTGAGAAACTCAGTGTGGCTAGAGAAAAGCAAACCACCGTACAACAGGTGTCACTTTACACTTATTTCCAGCTACGTCGAAAGGGCTCTTGATACTGTACTTGGCAATTCTCATTTCCCTGGTCTACTCACTGTCCTACTTGCCCAGAAATCTATTTCACACTTCTCTACTCAAACCGCAGATACCTCCTCTGTCTCCCCCACCTCGGCTCTGGGCTTCAGTTCCTATTCTGTTGGGAAAACGGAAGCTATCAGGAGAGTAACGTCCACGTGTCCCCCCCACACCCCCTACTCTGTGTATCCTGCCTCCCAGCCCGTCAGCGCCGATGAACTGCCCGTGCTCCTGACGAGGACCAGCTCCTCCATGTTTCCGTGGCTCCCCGTCTGCGCGCGCCTCATCAAGGTCATGGCTCCTGCAGTGGCTCCTGCTCTCTTCTGTATCACCCGTTTCCTCTCCGCGGGATCAGCAATGTTATTTACTCTTTTGAAACATTTCCTTCTCTTGGCTTGAGACATCACTCCCTCTTGGTTCTTTTTCTACTTCAACCACCGCTCTTACTCAGGGCCCTTTGCTAATTGTTCCTTATCTTCCAAAACTTTAAATGTTAGAGTACTAAGACCTCTTCTGTTCTCTACACGCACGCGTAGGTGAGCTCAAGTCTACAAATTCCATCTATACACTTATGACCCTCAATCCCAATTTCTCCCTAAAGTCCTGTCTCTTATATGCAGCATTTCCACTCAGATGACTAAAGGCATCTCCAATTTAATATGTCCCAAACTGAACTTTTGATTTCCAATCCGAAACGTACTCCTCTCCAAACTGTTCTCATCTCAGCAAATGTCAACACCATCTCTCTTCTTGTTCAGGCCAAAAGCTTTACAGTAATCGCTAACTCTCTTCATCCACCAGCAAATCCTGCCGGCACTATCTTGCCAGTAAGTGTAGAGTATGACCACTGCTCACTGCCACTCAGCATCCTAGCTGGCGTCACCAACGTGTCACCGAGAGGTGATCAGCCTCCCAGCTGGGACCCCTGCTTGGGCCCCTCCTCTCTGTGCGTCTGCTTTCACCAGAGTAGCAGAGTGGCCTTTTTAAGAGCGTGTCAGCCCCTCCTATTTCCCTTCCCTTTTCCTCCCTTCCTCATCTTCCCATCCCTAGAAATTGTGTCCTACAGCCACCAGGAGGAACAGAGCAAGGTAGGCTCCCCCTGGCGACCTTGGGAGCCTGCCGTGGTGGCTCAGAACAGGGTCTCATAGCCTCGAGGGCAGCAAGCGGTGTCCACTCAGGAGGGCCTCTGGCGGTGGGGAGTCAGAGCCTCACTGCGGGGAGGACTGAGGGGAGGAGGGCGTCAGTAGGCCGTGGTGCCCAGGAGAGGGGCCACGGGCCACGCAGAGTAGAGAGAGGGTCAGCGTGGGAGAGCCTTAACTCAACCAGGGTGAGAAGGACATCCACGCAACAGGGTGGGCTGAGGTGGGCTGTCGAACAGAGACGTGTCCCGTGCGAGACGAGGAAGGCATCCACGTGCGTGTGGGGGTACGGCCAGCGAGGAGCCGTCGGGTTCAAGAGTCCAAACAGGGAGAGGAGGACCGTCACAGGGAACGTGGCCAGGGAGTTACAGAGCCCAAGTGAGGCGGGAAGGAGATCCGTACCACGGCTCCTCTCGGGACACTGCCACGTGTCCATACAGGTGAGCGACCGAGGGCAGAGGTCAAGACCTGAGCAGGGCGAGGAGGACGTCCACACACAGGCACAGCTCAGCAGCGGAATAAGGACCTGAACAGAAGAGGGGTCCGCACAGGCAGGCAGCTGGTTGTGGGTGCCACAGCCCAAGCCGTGCGGGCAGAGTGTCCACGTACGAGCAGCCGGGGCACGTGCCGTGCTGCAGGCCCGGTGTGGTGTGGTGACAGGAGCGTCCCCGGGAGGGGCACTGGCAGCGCTGGGAAGCTGGATGCCTACGGGAGGTGGTCACATTAGTAAACGTATTCAGGGTGACGCAAGCAAGCTTCCTCACTGCTGAGTTACAAAGATGGAAAGAGAGAAAAATAGAATCCCACTAGGACAGGGATGGAATGCTGGTGTGAACTTATGGTTTTCGGTATATATAGAAAGAGAAATAAATATAATTATAAATATGTATGTGACTGTGTGTATATGTGTGTGTGCGTGTAAATGGATTTTTAACAATTAAATCAAGCAATGAACTGTTTCCAAGTAACATATCAAAAACAGAAGGGCATAGAAAAGTTGAAAGTAAAATTATCAGAAAAAAGATACACCGTGCAAAAACTAAACAGGAAATCAAGAGCCGAATTTTGAAGAACTTTATGTGACACACTAAAGACTCTGGATTTAACCAGCATGATGGGTTGGGTATAACAGGTACCATCTAGTTCTTGAGCAAGATAGGTTCATGGGGACGTCCCTGGTGGTGCAGTGGTGAAGAATCTGCCCGCCAATGCAGGGGACATGGGTTCCATCCCTGGTCCGAGAAGATCCCACATGCTGTGGAGCAACTAAGGCCCATGTGCTGCAACTACTGAGCCCACGTGCTGCAATTACTGAAGCCTGTGCACCTAGAGCCCGTGCTCCGCAACAAGAGAAGCCACCGCAATGAGGAGCCCACGCACCACAAGGAAGAGCAGCCCCCACTCGCCACAACTAGAGGAAGCCCGTGTGCAGCAACGAAGACCCAACGCAGCCAAAAATTTTAAAATTAATTAATTAAAATTTGTAGGATGTGGCTTAGCAGTAGCCTACAGTAGAGAAAATTAAAAAAAGAGAAAGATAGGTTCATGGGTGAGAAATTCAGTCACTATGACAACTGGGTAACTCAAAGGTTTTTCAAGTTGAGATAATAACTGTAAAACTTTAATCAAAGGAGCACAGCTCATCCAACTGTGCGATGGTTGGAGTATTTGTTTCCGTCTGAGGGAAGTCTGTTGACTGCTTACACAGTCCAGCACGAGGTGGCATTAGGTTGGTGAGCTCACCAAGTCCAGAATCTATTTGTTTCTCCAGAACTCTATCCCAACAGCATCCCGGAGTTTGTCAGACTCAGGGCAATTTACTCTGACAATGCTTACAGAATCCTGGTTTATAAAAGAAACATGCTGATTCATTAATATTTAGTGAGGGAAAAAAAAACACTTACAGGTCAGGCTGTTCATCCTGTTCTCTCCCTGCACGTACGTCAGAGGCCATACCAGAGGATGATCTAATGAACCTGGAATCCACGTGGTGCTCTCTGCTCCCTTCCCTCACTCCAGATCTTTTTTCTGCCCTCCTTTGCCTTACCGCCACATCAGAGCGGCTGGCCCCTAGGGCCTGTACACACGACCTTACCCTCCCGGCCAGAGGCGTCCATCGGCGTTCAGCTACGGAAAGGCACCAGCAGGAAATCAGAGTGGGAAGAGAAAAAGCTGGGATGTTTCTTCCTTGTTCCCTCCTTGCTTGGTTCCATTTCTCTGGCAGGTACCTCATCCCTCGACACCACAGCTGCCACTGGGAATGTCATCCTCTGTGGCCCAGCTCCACTTGCACTGGGCTGTAGCCTAGAAACACCACTTCCTTCCCCAAGTAGGTAATAATTTCCAGTTGTTCTAGCCTCTGTGGACCACCTCAGTGCTCATTGTTTGTCCTTGCAACCTGCTCACACTGCTGTAAGTCTCTTTGTTAGAATTATCTGGGCTGAATTGTATTTCCTGCCATTGGAATGAACACCACGCATTCTCGTGTTCTACTTAGGGTGACCTAAGGGCTCAACTCAAGCAGAACTGAGGTGGGATTCTGGACTTTCTGTTTTCCAGTCGGGATGCGTTGGTCACCCTAACCCTACTTGACTTCACTAGATCTGCTTACCACACCTATGTGATTATTTATTTAATGTTTTCTTGAAATGAGTTCATTTTGTTTTCTTATTACTTTTAAAAGAAACTTTAAATCACTGCCTGAAATAGGAAACAAACATCATTTGCCTTTGATCAATTCAAGAAATTATATGATAGAAATAAAAGTGAATGGAAACTAAGCAATATTATTAAATTTAACTAGAAACTATTACTACTTGTGAAGGGATCCGAGCCTGAGGCCTGCTCTCTCTATACTGAAAAGGAAGATTAGTATCAGGCATTAAAGACATACTAGCCCCAAAATTAAACCTTCTGCTTGTTGCATCACAACATCGGGTAGAAATTTGAAGCGGGTACCATGCTCACTGCACGAGCCTCCATTGCTTACGCGTTATCACCTACATCATCCTGATAACGCCCAGTGGGATGTGCTCCACCCTTCGGGAGACAGCGGTTTAAAGGATGCTCAAACGCCTCACAAAATCAGGGTCTACTACTCTGATGTCTCAGTCCCCACAGCAGGTGCACCCAGCAGACTACCTGGAGGCTACGTTGGCCTGACCCGTCAACGGTTACTTCTGACTTTATTTCTATGATTCCAAGCCCAATTCTAATGGACAAGTTTTTCTTTGAATACAGTAATCCTTTTACAGGAAATAGTCAAATTTTTTTTAAAGCACAGAACAATTTGCTCTCTTTAAGGTAGCTTTATAAATCTCTGTCACACTGTACGTTTATTATGCATTTTAACTCTTAGAATACAATCTTATTTCTTTCCCTTTCATATTTTTAGGAGGTCACTTACTGTTACATTTATGTTCTATCTATAAATACAGAATACTCTGGCACCTAGTTGCAGTGAGAGTGGAAGGTATGTGAGCTGTGGCCAGCCCTAACGTCATAGAAAGAGGACATTAGAGCTCAGGCTTTCAAGATGAAGATGCTTTCTCTAAAAGGGAACCCTCCTGCACTGTTGGTGGGAATGTAAATTGGTACAGCCACTATGGAAAACAGTATGCAGGTTCCTTTAAAAATTAAAAACAGAACTACCATATGACCCAGCAATCCCACTACTGGGCATATACCCAGAGAACATAACTCAAAAAGACACATGCACCCCAATGTTCACTGCAGCACTATTTGCAATAGCCAGGACATGGAAGCAACCTAAATGCCCATCAACAGATGAATGGATAAAGGAGATGTGGCACATATATACAATGGAATATTACTCGGCCATAAAAAGGGGTGAAATTGAGTTATTTGTAGTGAGGTGGATGGACCTAGAGACTGTCATACAGAGAGAAGCAAGCCAGAGAGAGAAAAACAAATACCGCATGCTAACTCATATATATGGAATCTAAAAAAATGGTACTGATGAACCCTGTGACAGGGCAAGAATAAAGACACAGATATAGACAGCAGACTTGAGGACGTGGGGGTGGGGGGCAAAGGGGAAGCTGAGACGAAGTGAGAGAGTAGCACTGACATAGATACGCTACCAACTGTAAAACAGATCGCTCGTGGGAAGCTACTGTGTCGCACAGGGAGATCAACTCAATGATGGGTGATGCCTTAGAGGGCCAGGATAGGGAGGGTGGGAGGGCGTCGCGGGAGGGAGGGGATGTGGGGATATGTGTATACATACAGCTGATTCACTTTGGTGTACAGCGAAAACTGGCACAACCGTGTAAAGCAATGATACTCCAATAAAGATCAGAAAAAAGAAAAAAAAAGATGCTTTCCCTAGATGGAGCGTGGAAGCAAAGTTAACCCAGGCAGAGGAAGAGCATGGGAAACAATGAGTAACTACCTATTTCACAGCGTTGTTATGAGGACGAAATTCGATACTCTCCTTAGACCAGTTGCTCTCCACGTCCAGTACTGGGTCTGGAGTTTTTTCCTGGCGTGACTGAGGGAGGAGGGGAGGCCGCGACTGGCATCTCGTAGGTAAAGGTCAGGGGTCACACAACGCACAGGACCGCCCCCCCCCCCCCCCCCCCCACGCACCACAAAGGCTTATTTGGACCAAAATATGAAAGGTGCTGAGGCTGAGAAACCCGGACTTGGCCTAACGTCTGGCTTACAGTATGCGTTCAGTAAACGATTCCTGAAAGAGGAGGAGGAAGAGCAGACGGAGCGATGATGCCGTGCAAAGGAGATGAGTTCACTGCAGCTGCTTTCTGTTATGGTGAACGCCAGCCATCGCGACCGGCTGTCCTCGGGGGCACTCCCGGATCCCAGCCATCAGCCGTCTAGCTACGTGGACAGTTGGTCACAGGGTGACTAGATAAGAAGTACAGACTGGTGGGCCCTGGGAGAAGAGTCAAGCACCAGACCACAATGAAGTTTTGTAAAAACAGAGGGAGTAACCAAACCTCCCTTTAGCTCTAACACAGCCACCATCTCTGTCCCGTGAACAAGTGTCTCAGGCCTGAGAAAAGTACGTGGCAAGACCCAGCAACCAAGGCTGGCAGTTCATGTGGTCCACCAGCCGTGAAACAGGGATTCCTTACAACTCAGGTCTGGTGGACCAGACATGTTTTAGAAGGGGCCATAGCACACTATTTAGACAGGTCCTACCAATAAAACCTGGGTGGCCTGAAGACTTCTGATGAAACTTCAATCCAGAGGATGGTGCGGCAAAGCTAAAAATGGCTGGAGACAAAAACAGAGGAAGTCCTGCTGAGGATGTAGCATCAGCGATCGTGAGTCTTTTTCAAGCTGAGCTTCGGCTGGCCGACTCCGGCATAACAAAACACAGAAGCGAGGCTGTGCCAACAGAGCTTGAGCCACAAACCAAAGAGCAACCTGCACGTGTCCACGACGGGGAGGAACTGCTTGTCGGATGCTGGTTGTTCTCTGCCACAGCCTCCCATGTGGTGGTATCATCTCCAATTAGTGAAGGAGAATTTGATTCTTTAACTGCCCGGGCATGTGGGAAACTAATGAAACATAATGCCCTGTGTTCACACGTCAGTGTCTCAGCAGGGAAGACCAATTAGGAGGTGTGTCCTTTAGGCTGCTGCCTATACTTCCAGGACCAACTCAGACAAGGTCTCCGTCTGAAGTGGCATCTGGAGAGCTAGCTGCTGAGGCCCCGGAGTCAGACGGAAGTGGGTCTGGACGCTGGCCGCGCGGCTCACTGACTACGTGATCTAGGAAAAGCTATTTAGCGTCTCCAGACGCCACTGTCATCAAGCCTAGAACGGAGATGCTAACCACCACTCTGCGGAGTCGCAGTGAGCAGTCAGGGCCGTCCTTCAGGGAGGACTCCTACCAGCGCACTCAGTACAGCGTAACGCTTCGGTAGATACCGGATGCCTGCGGCCAGCATCTTGCCTTCACGTATCATCTCCTACTTTTGAGAGCAAAAGACACAGGTCCTATCAATCATGTCGCATGTTCATAACCATGAATGGGGACACAGGGGTCCACACACACTAAAAACAGAACTGTAAACAGAAACTCCGACTCACGAATTTGTTCGTGATTTTTCCCAAAAGTGGACGCAGCCTTTCTTCCGTTTTGATATATCTGTTTGAATGTTTGTCCACTGTTTCTCACCTTGGTATTCCCATATTTTGAAAAAATATATATATTTCTTTCGAATAATTTCTTCCTCACACATTTCTCTGTCTTTGTCACGATACTGGCCAACCATTGTGGCAAACTTCAGATACCTGTCAGCACCAGGTGCTCCACGGGGAAAAGTTTGCTATCCGTCACAGCAATTGTTCAGTCTCGGAAACTGTAATGAAGAAATAACACCATCTTTTCCTGAAATTCAGAAGAAGTTAAGCTATCCCAGACACCATACATTAGAATACAAAGGCGTCTACTGAACTTTAAGCGACAGTGTGCTCCCGAATAAGTAATTTGATAAAATATAAGTCCGTTTCACAGATAGAGGCAGAGGAGGAATAGGTTAGAATACCAGAATGAGAGAAAGGAAGGAAAGGGTGTTACTGTAATTAAATTGGTATTTCCCCGAATTGTTTTGTGACTGGGAACTTAGCAGTCTTCATTAGCAAGAAAGATGATAAGAAATGTCATGAAAGTTAACATTTTTTGAGGGCTTACTATGTCCCAGGCATTGTTTTAAAGTCTCTGAGATATATTAAGTCACACAATCTTATACAATGGAAAACCATGGCACGCTTGTTTTGCAACATGAGGGAAAGGAGGCTTAGAGAGGTGAAGTACCAAGATTACACAGCGAGTAAGGGGCAGATCTGGGGTTTAAACTCAAGCAGTATGAATCCAGAGTCTTCCCTTTCAACGTCTACACTTGTAACCTCTAATACCTCTAAGTGAAAGCAAAGGAATATTGCCTGTCAGACACCATTCAAAATCTAGTCAACAACCCATTTCACAAAATAGCATTATGAAATGAAATGATGCTCTCATCATTTCACAGTTTAAATGGTTTTGCTTCCAGCCAAAGATGAATGTTGTATTCTAAGGAGAGTAAGGAGAATGTTTTAATGCCCTAGACTTGGACAATTAGCCCACAAAACGTTCCGAATTTGATGACTGTAATGAACTTAATGGGTATTTTTTTTTCTCCCAAGAGCTTAACATTTTTAACCGAAAGGAAGATGAGATTTTCTCCAAGCAGTCTAACAACTATAAAGAGCTGTCTTAAATTTTCCTAATTTTTTATTGCCTTATTCTATTTAATTCACAAATTTCACTGTTTCCCCTTAAATGAATAAACCGTGAACGCAATCTTTTTTCTCATTAGCTCACAAGCACCATCTAGTGAAGAAACAGCATAATTACAGAACGATTCCTGCCGGTGGTGAAGGTTTCATCTGTTCGAATAAAGCCTAAGTCAGCACCACTTTACATCATGGTTCTCAAACGAAAGATTTGTTAACTGCAAACATTACAGCTAAGGCTTAAAATATGTATTTCACATTTTGTTATTGTTTTAAGTTTTTAGAAATGAGAATTAGCTTGCTTTATATTTCCAACTCCATGGGCCTTTTTACTACTGTGGACTACATGTCCTCAGACAGCATTTTAAGTGGCGCAGAATACAGTACCAATAACCCTGGATGGTTTTTGAACGGTGTTTTTCCACATCAGCCCATCTTCAACTTCCTTCCTCATTCTTTTCATGTATCACACTGTAACTTTTTAAAATACATTCACCTAACCATTTATCAAGGACAATCTCTGCCCTCCACTAGCTCAGGGTCCAGTAAGTACAGACTTTAGGGAAATAAAGTATTACAGGTGTTATGATAGAGTATAATGTAGTATAGAATCACTACACCACAATTAATCAGTTCTAATCAGAAGGATCGGAAAGAACGGGCTACCATTTTGCAATTTCCTCAGAAGGCAAGGAGCACATCCTATTCTACAGTAGATGCTCTCCTAATCTCCGTGTAACCAACATACCACATACTAACCAAGGCTCTCCATTACATCTATAAAATACATTGACTCACACCCACTGCACAGAGAATGCTCAGGACTAGCAGGCTATCGAAACACGAACATCTGTTCCTACCAGCTGAGTTGGATGCTTAACAAGAGGCAGTTGGGTTTTGTTCCCAAATATTTTTACACCAGTTTTAGTTGTAGTTACACAATATTAATAACACAACTTAATTACTACATCAGTCAAATATAAGTTTGAAAATTGGTGTCAAATTAGATAGGATTGAGACAAGTATAGACTCTTGGGGGAAAACATAACAATCTAGAAGAATTCTGCATTCAAATTGGTTTAAAGACGTTTTTAGATTCTTGTCCTCATTTAAAAAATAAAAACCTGGAAATCTTAGCTGATGCGTATGGGTGTGTTTTATGCAAGAAAGACAATGCACAGCCTTCCTAGGATCTCAAACTTTAAAACGAAGTAAACATCATAAAAGGATTCATAATCAAGAACAGTATTTTAAAAGGGGCACAGAGGTATAAGAATGGTGTCAAAGAAGGCAAAACATAACATGAGCTCAACATCGTGGAAGAAGAGAACAATAACTAGGTTCTTTAAGTTACATTTAGATAAAAATGGGAGCATGAGATGGGCAAGTCTTCAAACCACGGTGGCTGATGCCGTAACAGCCAGGCGCAGAGACAAAATTCTTCTCCTCCTCCTGCTTCTCTGCTCCTCTCCTTGAATCCTATTTTCCTTTCTTCTGTGTAAAGTATATTGAACTTTACGCAGCAGCTTCCCACTAGCCATCTATTTTACATTTGGTCGTGTATACACGTCAATGCTACTCTCTCAGGGAGATCAGCTCGATGCTTGGTGATGATCTAGAGGGGCTGGATAGGGAGGGTGGGAGGGAGGCTCAAGAGGGAGGGGATACGGGGATATGTGCATAAATACAGCTGATTCACTTTGCTGTACAGCAGAAACTGGCACACCATTGTAAAACAATTATACTCCAAAAAGATCTGAAGAAAAAAAAAAGTATATTGAACTTTAGTTGGAAAAGGTAGAAGAGAGACTTTATAAAGAACCTCCTAACTTCTCTAAAACGTGCCCAGGGACCTCCCTGGTGGTGCAGTAGTTAAGAATCCACCTGCCCATGCAGGGCACATGGGTTTGATCCCCGGTTCGGGAAGATCCCACATGCCACGGAGCAGCTAAAAGCCCGTGTGCCACAACGACGGAGCCTGCGCCCTAGAGCCCGTGCACCACAAGAGAAGCCACGGCACTGAGAATCCCACGCACCACAGCGAAGGGTAGCCCCCGCTCGCCACAACTAGAGAAAGCCCACGCGCAGCAACGATGACCCAATGCAGCCAAAAGTAAAATAAATAATTTTTTTTTTAAATGTGCCCAAATGAGACTTGTACACACTATTTCCAAGTATAAATTCAGGACATGCCTTCAGATGCTGACTCTGCCGTCAGCCACCTTTGAGGAATTGAGGCAAGCAGGAAAGAGGCCACGAGACCGATCACGGGCAGATACGTTCCTGAGCCTCCAGAAATGGCGAGACGTTGATATTAAAAATGACGGGCTGGAAGGAAACACACTAATGATCCTCAACAACATTCTGGAACAAATTATTAAAATCTCAGACCACAAGTACCTAGAGAGGGAACTGTGCTGAGCGTGAATCATGGTTATTCGCAGAAAACAAGCCAGACCTAAGCCACCACTGGTTCTGTGTGTTTATCAGGTTAGTCGGTTTCCTGTGTCGGTGTACTTTTGGAAAACATTTGACAAAGCTTTTAAAGACACCCCTCAGGGGCTTCCTAGGTGGCGCAGAGGTTGAGAATCCGCCTGCCCATGCAGGGGACACGGGTTTGATCCCTGGTCCGGGAAGATCCCACATGCCGCGGAGCAACGAAGCCCATGCACCACAACGACTGAGCCTGCGCTTTAGAGCCCATGAGTCACAACTATGGAGCTCATGTGCTTCAACTACTGAAGCCCACGCGCCTAGAGCCTGTGCTCCGCAACAAGAGAAGCCACGGCAATGAGAAGCCCGGCACCACAATGAAAAGTAGCCCCCACTCACCTCAACTAAAAAAGAAAGCCCACACACAGCAAAAAAAAAAAGACCCAACACAGCCAATAAAATTAATTAATTAATTAATTTTAAAAAAAATTAAAGACATCCCTCTGGACAGAAAGTGAAGAAATGTGAATTCAATAGATTCATTGCTGTTTGTACCTAAAATGTCCTGACTAACAAATCAGAGTCAGCCTTGGAGAGGAGTATGCCGTGTGTGTTGTCCAGTTTTGTCCTAAGCCCTTCAAAACGAGGAGAAGACTTTTCCGCTCAATGAATTCAATAAGCAAATGGATGCCATGCTTGCAGGTGACACAAAGTCAAAAGGAACAGCCAACCTCTGAATGGCAGATTCAAGCTCCTGATCCCCAAGGATGGAAAATGGGCCCAAATACATCGAGTTAAAAAAACAAACAAAAAACTATAGAGTGTAAATGGGAAAGAAAATAATTATCAGCAGCCTGTGTGAGGAAACAGTTAAGGATTTTAGTTAAGTTCAATATAATAAAAATAAGTGTCAAAGAGGTAATGTGCTCTTAGACTAAATTAATTATAGTAGTTACAGTAGTAGTACTCTAAAAAGGAAACATTTTCCATACCGGCCGGTCAACAGTGTCAAATGTTAGACATGTCCAAGAAAATGAGTTCTGAGATTTACATTTGGTGATAAGGACATCACTGTTGACTTTCAAGAGAGTAATTTCTGATAAATAATTAGGATAGGAGCCAACAGCAAAGGTTTTTGAGGCCTAAAGAGAGTAAGAGCAAAAGTAAACTACCCGCTTGAGAGCCTGATTGGTAAAGGAAAGAAAATAGCATTTAAGTAGAGAAGATAAACTAGTATGGGATTAATGTTAAGTTCTCTTGCTTTAGAGAACTTTGTTAATTTTATGCAATTGCGAGCAAAAACCAAAACTATAATTAAAACTAAGAAGCCATAATAGTATACTTGGATTATTATACAGCTTCAGCTATGCTCTGCTTCTAATAATCCACATGGTTTTGTATTTTTTTTTAATTTTACATTTATTACATAAATAAGCATATCAGAAAGACTAGTTCAAAGATAATACAGAGGAACTAGAATATAGTTTAGCAGATTTACTGGGCTCGTATAAAGAAAGGGGGAGTCTAAACTATAGATGGAAAGACAATTTTATGCAAAAATTTGGTCAGCTCCACTGTAAAGAGTCAGCCTCGGCAGGAAACATGGACTAGCGTGGGATAAAGAAGAACGTCAAAAGATAAGGGAGAGGGACCTCCCTGGTGGTCCAGCGGTAAAGAATCTGCCTTGCCGTGCAGCGGACGCAGGTTCAGTCCCTGGTCGGGGAGCTAGGATCCCACAGGCCACGCGCCACGACTACTGAGCTCACGCACCTCAACCACAGAGCCCACGTGCTCCGGAACCCACACGCCACAACTAGAGAAGAGAAAACCCTGCATGCCACAACTAGAGAGAAGCCCGCGACCACCACTAGACAGAGGCACACGCACTGCAACAAGGGATCCCACAGAAAAGGTAACGGAGAACTCAGATAACAGCAAAAAGGAGAGCCGGAAATAGAGGCAGGACAGAGAGCCTGCCCAAACCAGCCTGGACTAAAGGCTTCAGAACGTCCCAGTAACGGAGGGGCAGTAGTTAACACCAGAACCACGACGTGCTTTTGTCGTCGAGTTACTTGCAAGCTTCAGTGCACCGCAAGATCTACAGCTACACTATTAACAAAGAAAGAAAAGGAAACCCAAGAGCAGCCTGCACTTGCAGACAGTAGTTCGCATCCGAGGAGGGAAGCACATGACCCTCCTCAAGACACCACATCAGAATGACAGAGGCTGCGTTGCCGAACGGCGAAGAAACCTTGCAGAGACACGGACTCCGCCAAACACACGCGTGAGGTTAAGCACGTGTCACGTGGGTTCCTGAAGCGGCGCTTCTCTCCTTTACCTAGCGCCCCGAAGGGCCCACAGATGACCAGCAGTTCCCGGCTTACCCAGAAGCTGTTTTCTAAAAGTGAGCTGGCACACCAGCTCTGCGACAGCACAGTGCTGTGGTCTGGAGAAGAGCCACGTGGCCCCGGGTCAAATCCTGACTCCACCACCTACTTAATTAATTGGACTCCGAGCTCCCACACGTGTAAAATGGGACACCTACTGAAAGGCTGTGATTAATGAGTTATTACATCGAAGATCTTTAGACGCATGCCTGGCACATGGTGAACATTAGCTATTACTACGAGTATAATTAGCAGTTATAGGAACAGGAACACAGTTAAGTACTTTCCAGAACAGGAGGCTCACAGGGCTGTGGTTGAGAGAAAGCACAGGAGAGAAATTCGGCACCAGGGAGCTGGTGACGGCCTGCCCTCTCCGTGTGTGTGAGAGGAGACTTCTCTTTGGGCTGCATCTCCCAAAGTGTTCAGCAGAACGCATTTAAATTCCAAAGAACACACTAAGCAAAATATAAATAAAAATGCTTAATTAAATTTAAAAATTCAGTGATCAGATGACAATGGGAAATGCTGTATATTATCCTTTCTTCTTGGAGATTTACAGCATGTTATATCAGTCCTGGGATTAAAAAGAGAAAAAAACCCACTGAATTTCGTTTAATCCAGCATTTCTAAGTTTTTGTAACCATGGAAACCACTTTTCTCTTACCTGCCATTCCCATCACATTTTGGGAAGTGCTTCTCCAGGTCAGTTAATTCCCAGATATTCTAAATTGAAGAACAAACAGCAGTTACCCCTAAGGAAATAAAAGTGGACACTTTCGACTCACAACCAACCCTCAGTGAATCATAAAAATGCTCTTCGTAAGTGGAATATTGGTTAAATCATGATTGCTATTCCTGCTCAACCCATTCAAAGTCAGAAGAGCAATGTTAAAACAAAACTTAAAGCTTCAATACTTCCTTTTTTCTGCTCATATTAGTAAACCCACTCTAAGCATTTTTTCTGTTCCATTTAATTATTACAGACTTTAATGAAGATAAATCTTAAGAACTGCGAAGTGCATTAAAGCATTATAGCTCTCTCTCTGGTGATCATTTCAGTGTATACAAACACAGAACCATTATGCAGTGCACCTGAAACTAATGTGATGTTAATTGGCAGTTATACCTCAATTTAAAAAAAGCACCATAGCCTTCCTTTGTACATCCAAAAGTGTTTAATTATAAAATAAAAGGAAGCTTTTAACTATCATTGCATGGAAAAACAGGAACAATTTTTGTGGCAGCCCAGTGATGTTTCTACAACGCACGCTAATACGCACGTTAGCTCTTGTTAGTCTTCTTGCTTCTGGGAATGCTTCTATCCATGGGTTAGAATTTAAATGAAGAGGCATTGTAAGGGAGCCCACACTGCTCTCAGAAGTCTCAGTTTCGGCACAGCACTCTTAGCTTTTCTTTCCTCTCTTGAAACATCTCACAGAGCTTTCAGAACGCCATGTGCCCACTTTCCTGCCTACAATAGTACTGAAACACCCAGTCCAGGCACAAACATTTCTCAAGTACAAAGGTAAGAGACGATTTGATTGTTCAGAATCTCAGTTCTTCCATTCATTCATTCAATAAACATGTATTGAGTACGTTCCAGATGTCAGAATACATGCTAAGTATTGAGGATACTACAGAGTGCAAAAATAGACAAGATCCCTATCCCTGTGGCGTTTGTAGTTCCAGAAGGTATAAATATAATTACATATTTTAAAAGTTGAATTGAAATTTCTCTGAAGAAGAGATATTTGGTTCTATGAGTACACATAATACGAGAACTGATTTAATTGGGTGTTCTGGGACATTTCTCTAGCAAAGTATTAATAGAGTCAAGAGCTGAAGGAAGAGTCGTAGTTACCTGGATGGGAAAGCAGAGGAGACCCTAGCAGGCAGGAGCAAACGTGTGCGCAAGGCCCCCTGGCGAGCAAGGGCAGCCCCTTTCAGTTACCCATTTCCCGGGAAAGCAAACTAACAAACTAATCCTGGCTTGACAGAGAAGGACAAAGAATGATGTGCTGTGTCCAGGGATATTCACACGTTTATCACTGAGATGTACATTCTTGGCTTAGGGGGAAAATCAGTAAATAATGTTGAAGATTCAAGTAACAGGACAGACTGATAAGGAAGATATTCTGCAGTAAGCAGGATGTCCAAGTGTCTCCCAACTCATGCTGCCTGGGAGAGCGACCATCCACGCTTCCACAGGAAACAAGGAAGCGCAGACAACGGAAAGAAATAAGAAGGAATCCGAGGAAGGAATTAAAAAAAAAAAAAAACAAAAAAAACCCAAGTTTGCTGCTAACGCTTTGCCACAGCTTGTTTCAGTCTTCCACTGCGGTGTCACCACACACTCCCAGACAACCGTTTGTTACTTCACAGAACTCGGCTTGTTAGGTGGGTCCTGCTCCCTGGATGTTGCTCACGCAGCTGCCTTCCGCTGGGAAGTCCAAGACAACCCCAATCCTCCAGGACGCTCTCCACGTTGCCTCTGATGATTCAGCCCAGCTTCCTTACAGCAAGTCCCCCCAGGAAGGAACTTTCCAAAAGGCCAAGCCCCGATGCACAGGCACGTATCAAGACTCTGTCTGCATGTCGCTTTTAATGCCCCACTGCCCAAAGCAGAGTCAAAGAAGGGCTGGTCCCCACATGCAAGAATGAGTGCTCTTTGAATTTCTAAAAATGGTGTCAGTCTTCATCTGTATGTGAGCATATACTATCAGCAAAGCATCACTAAAAATACTTAGCCTCCTCCTTTTATCAAGCGTTCAAACATCCTCCCCACACACCCCCACTCTCTGCCACAAAGAAGATGGATTTTACAAGTGTCTTAAATCCCCCATGGTAGTAAATCACGTCCTCTGGAGAAAGGAGTCATTTATTAGGAGAAACATCAACTGAATCTACCATTCAATCTATTTGTAAAAGGTGGTGAAATGTGAGTCACCTAATTTTAATATTTGCCAGGAGAAATGGCTGAAGTCATTAAATGAGATGTTTCGATCATCATAACTTCAATGACTTACGTTAAGGAACATATTGCGAAAAATCCTAGGAGTGTTATTTTTATTGTACTTTTGCTTGAGAGCAGCATAAGGAAAGGGAGATTAGTCAATACCAAAACTGACAAATGACCACTGACATGGAGTAAAAAAACAGCGACTCTGTCATTATCCCAAGTCTCCTCCTCACAATAACCTAAAAACTAGCAGTCCTCCAGCACAAGCTTTATTTAAAACATTAACAGCTCTTAATAATGTGTATATATATCCTGTTCCATATTTGAAGAAAATTCCTTTGAATTTTCTTGATTCAGTCAGTTTTCACATGCTTTCTCCTCCACTTAAATATCAACACCTGTTCCTTCCCTGTGTGCCTAATCATTTCTTATCTATCTTCCCAAACACGTCTCTGCAAGTGCTCCCCAGAATTGCCTACTCCTCCCCAGGCAATCATAATCATTCTCTTCTGTAAGCTACCTCCATAACTTATACTCACAGACGAGAAGCCAAATCAAGTCAATGGTGGAGGGGACAGAATTCAGAACATTTCAAGCAGAAGCAATTGTTCACATCATCTTATAATCCAGAAAATGCCACCACTGCTGCCATTTTTATGGCTTCTTTCACTTTGAATTGCAACTCCTCTCTCCACACCCCTTCAAAATCTCACACCGATGATCTGATTCTTCTCTCCTTTGACATCCCCTACCCTCATATTTGGAATCTACAAGAACTACAGTAGTTTGGGTTTGGGTTGTTTTTTTTAAAAACCATCCTGCCCCAGAAATATTTGTTGGCAAAGACTCTCAAAAACTGGCAAGAGCTATAAACTAGATATCTGAACTATTTTCCCCTATCTATCCAAAAGAGCTGTCCAACTTTCCAGTACTGAAATGCTCTAATTCACAAGACTTGTGCCTTAGGGGACTAGAAAATTTGTCTCTAAGTCAGACGAACATACGGGTTATAAGTTATTAATTATACAAACTAAGGCTTTGGGATCAGATAAATTGAACTAAACCCTAAAGCTGAATGATACATAATATATCCCATATTTGTGTTGGATGAGAAAACAGTAAAATCTAAAAGTTAGGGTCATAACTTAAATGGAATCAGAAAGGCCAAAGCCACCTTCCAGATTCATTACCAAATACTTCACTGGCTCAGGAAAAACTGAAAGTCTACTGCATGAAGAGATTAGTCCTCTCTATTAGTCTTTCTATTCCAACCCTAGAAGGAACAGTATATAGATAAAAAGATTTATGGACCAGAAAACTGTCCAAAGTTAGATAGATAAACCAATAGACAGAATGTATAAAAATTTACAAATTTACTTATATACTGTTCTTTAGTTAGATGAGTAACTTAACACAAACTCCCAAATTAAGACAAACATGAGAAAATGAATGGTAAATAAGGCCAAAAAGACAAATTAACATTAGCTCTTCACTGCCTAATTCTTTTTCTTTTGTTTTTTTGGTAAGACTATAAGGTATAAGGGATTTTTAAAAAATTATTTCTAGTTGAATATCAAAAAGACATAGTGAAGAATAGATCAATACAGAATAAAAATAAGTCATATTTACCAGTTATGTGATTTATCAGAAAGGGAGGAATAATAAAATAAGAGGAAAGAGAAATATTTTTGTTGATTTTAGACCTTGCCATAATTAATAATCCAAGATCAACAATCTTTTGGAGTATTACTTTAAGAAATTATATATCCGGCTCACTCCCTCTTGCAAGAGCACCAGAATTACAACTAACTACTGAACAGTCATCGACAGAACGACACTGGAACTCACCAAAAAAGACACCCCACATCCAGAGACAAAGGAGAAGCCGCGATGAGACAGTAGGAGGGGCGCAATCCTGTTAAAATCAAATCCCATAAACGCTGGGTGGGTGACTCACAAACTGGAGAACAGTTATACTGCAGAAGTCCACCCACTAAAGTGAGGGTTCTGAGCCCCACGTCAAGCTTCCCAACCTGGGAGTCCAGCAACAGGAGGAGGAATCCCCAGAGAATCAGACTCTGAAAGCCAGCGGGATTTGATTGCAGGACCTCCACAGAACTGGGGGAAACGGAGCCTCCACTCTTGGAGAGCACACAAAAAAATGTGCTCACCAGGACCCAGGGGGAAGGAGCAGTGACCCCACAGGAGACTGAACCAGACCTACCTGCTGGTGCTGGAGGGTTGCCTGCAGAGGTGGGGGCAGCTGTGGCTCACGGAGGAGATGGGGGCACTGGCAGTAGGGGTTTTGGGAAGTGCTTATTGGTGTGAGCCCTCCCAGAGTCCGCCATCAGCCCCACCAAAGAGCCTGTGGGCTCCAGCACTAGGTGGCCTCGGGTCAAACAACCAACAAGGTGTGAACACAGCCCCACCCATTAGCAGACAAGCACATTAAAGTTTTACTGAGCTCCGCCCACCAAATCGGATTAAAGCTTTACTGAGCTCCACCCACCCAGCCCTACCCACCATCAGTCCCTCCCATCAGGAAGCACAAAGGAGGCTCCTAGATAGCTTCCTCCACAAGAGGGCAGACAGCAGTATCAAGCAGTATCTTGTGGAACTGAAAACCACAGCCGCAGAAAGATAGAGAAAATGAAAAAGCAGAGGACTTTGTACCAGATGAAGGGACAGGATAAAGCCCCAGAAAAACAACTAAATGAAGAGGAGATAGGCACCCTTACAGAAAAAGAATTCAGAATAATGATAGTGAAGATGATCCAGGATTTTGAAAAAAGACTGGATGCAAAGATTGAAAAGTTTACCAAAGACCAAGAAGAATTAAAGAGAAAACAAACAGAGATATGCAACACAGTAACGGAAATGAAAAATACACTAGAAGGAACCAATAGCAGGTTAACTGAGGCAGAAGGCTGAATAAGTGACCTGGAAGACAGAATGGTGATCATCACCCATGCAGAAAAGAAGAAAAAAGAATGAAAAGAACTGAAGACAGCCTAAGATACCTCTGGGACAATGTTAAACACACCAACATTTGCATTATAGGGGTCCCAGAAGGAGACAAGAGAGAGAAAGGACCTGAGAAAATACTGGAAGAGATTATAGTTGAAAACTTCCCTAACATGGGAAAGGAAATAGCTACCCAAGTCCAGGAAGCACAGAGAGTCCCAGGCAGGATAAACCCAAGGAGAAACACACCAAGACATATAGTAGTCAAGCTGACAAAAATTAAGGACAGAGAAATGTTACTAAAAGCAACAAGGGAAAAACAACAAATAACGTACAAGGGAAATCCCATCAGGTTAACAGCTGATTTCTCAGCAGAAACTCTGCAAGCCAGAAGGGAGTGGCATGATATATTTCAAGTGATGAAAGGGAAGAACCTACAACCAAGAATACTCTACCCAGCAAGGATCTCATTCAGATTCGGCAGAGAAATCAAAAGCAACAGCTAAGAGAATTCAGCACCACCAAACCAGCCCTACACCAAATGCTAAAGGAACTTCTCTAAGCGGGAAACATAAGAGAAGAAAAGGACCTACAGAAACAACAACAAAACAATTAAGAAAATGGTAACAGGAACATACATATCGACAATTACCTTGAATGTACATGGACTAAATGCACCAACCAGAAGACACAGACTGGCTGAATGGATACAAAAACAAGACCCATATATATGCTGCCTACAAGAGACCCACTTCAGACCTAGGGACACATACAGACGGAAAGTGAGGGGATGGAAAAAGATATTCCATGCAAATGAAAACCAAAAGAAAGCTGGAGTAGCAATACTCATATCAGATAAAATAGACTTTAAAAAATGTTACAAGAGACAAGAAAGGACATTACATAAAGATCAAGGGATCCATCCAAGAAGAGGAGATAACAATTATAAATATATATGCACCCAATATAGGAGCACCTCAATACGTAAGGCAAATGCTAACAACTATGAAAGAGGAAATGCAAGGCAGAAATAGAGACACAGGTGTAGAGAGCAGGCACGTGGACACCATGTGGGGAAAGCGGGGAGGGCTGGTGGGGAATGAATTGGGAGATTGGGATACCAAATTGTACACTCTGAATACATGCTGTTTATTGTCTGTTAACTGTATCTCAATAAAAGTTCTTAAAAAAAAAAAGAAATTATATATCCAAAAATCCCTTAAATCACTTAAACAATGAAGTAAAATAAAACCAACCAGAGCACGAATATTCCACTCAATTAACACAACTGAATGACAGGGATTAGCAAGTATCACAGAAATGAGATCATCCTAAATTTTAAAAATATAGAAAAATATTTACTATAAATGATGGAAATAAATTAATAAATCCAAGTATAATTATTTTAGTTTAAATCAAATGCAGGAATTATCTTGAAAACAAAAACAAAAAAAAAACCTAAGCTGCTTCCCAGATATACCTACAACTACTCTGAGAAAAGGAAAAGGGCATGAATTAAAATACTATTTACTTCCTTCTAATAGAACTTTCATAATATAATTCAGTCTTGAGGTTACAAATGACCTGAGATCCATTAAAAATTGCACTTACCACTTAAAAATTAAAAAGGGGTCTTTCCTGATTTAACACACACACACACACACACATACACACACACACACACACACACACACACACAGATCTGAATCTCAGGCACAGCAAGATTACCAAACCAACAAATACTATGAGTTTTAAACTCAATAAACATGAGTATTATAGTAAAAATTTTCACACCAGTTGTTTCTTTTTCTGGTTTAGAAATAGTTTTTGCATGTTAATAATTGTTTCAAAAAACTTAATGCCAAATTAATTATATAGAGAGATATTCCAAATATTTGTCACACATTCAACCTAGATAGAGTTTTTGGCACAGTAACAAAGTCATGAAGAAAATCTACACTTTTACTGCAAAAAGATAATCTTTACTGGTGCTAAAAAAGACATAATCTTTACTGGAGCTTAAACAAAGAGGTAGCTAAAAAGTGCTACCATTTCTCTCAAATGTTACCATTTACACAACACCTTAAAACACACTCTCAATTGGATAAAAAAGTATTCTTCAAACAGTTAAGACAGATTAATCTCATCTATTTCAGGGGAGCAAAATCTTCCTCAGATGTTAACAGGCAGAATTATTTGATTTTAGCCTTCTGTCACCAAAGACAATTGCTACATCACTATGTAAACATGATGAACTCATTTTATTAGTCAAATAGTTGAATTCCATTCAAGTGCACTTAATACAGTACTACACATTATAAATTGATTGACATTAAACAGATCTCCAAGTGGAAATGGGGTTTAAAAAATACAGCTAATATTGATATCAAATTATATGTTTCATTGGTGCTCTAATGAAACATACAAAGCAAATGATTTGTTTCCAGCATCTCTGAAATATTATCTAGTCCTTTCATGTATTAAAAAGAAGTGAGAAAATACATCCCTGAAATACAGAATTGGAAGTACAGTTTGAAAAATTGAAACCAATTTGATACGTTTAATTTAGATTACGGCTAAATGGTAAAAGGACAGCTCAAGAGTTGATGAAAGTTTCACAGTCACATTTGTTAGAAAAAAACATAAACGCAGGTGGCTGTAATGTTCACACTGTGTCAGATATTTTTCAAATCCATGTGTGATGTAAGTCCTAAAAATCATAAAGACTTAATTTCTTAAAACACTGCTGACTATCGGGGAAAATCCAAATGGATTACATCTAAAATTAGGCTGTTTTTTCCCCTTTTGTAAAATACTTTTGGAATTCATAATGCAAAAAATATGCACAGAAAGACATTTAGACTTGTCAATCCTTTTTTAAAATTGAGGGATTGCTGCTCTTGAAAATTTTCCTGGTATTTGCTTTGCTTTCTTCAGAGTCTTCCTTTTCTTCCAAGAGTTCTGCTACAGATGTATTATCAGCTGTATATCTGTTCCCACAAGTGAAGAGGTGGCTTTGTTAGACAACAGCCTGATTTTTATATTTCACTTCTGGGAGGATTCTCTAACTTTCGCCTGCAGGGCATCACACGTCTTCTTGGCATCACCTAGAAGCATGGCTGTGTTGGGTTTGTAGAAGATTGGATTGTCCACTGCAGCATAGCCAACGCCTAAGGACCTCTTCATGACGATGACCTGAGAACCAGAGATTAAGTGAGGGAGTGTATCTGACAGACCTGAGATTAAGTGAGAGACGGTATTTTAGCAGACCTGGCCAGGACGTGCTAGGCACACAAACACTGCCCTGCCCAAACTGTGAACAAAGCATGTACACTACGAATTCTCTACTACAAAGACTTTTAAAATACACACGGGGTATTTTTAAATGCACGTTTACTTTGTATTAACTTTAATTCTTTAAATGTGCCCATACTCATATCCATTATTAGAGAAAAGGTCATGTTAACAATAGTATATCTCTGAGCGATAAGTGATTTTTTTTTCCTCAGTGCCTTTCTCTATAAAGACTATGCAGAACATTTTCTAGTCCAGAAAATAAGCACCTTTCTCTAAACGGGCTGAAGAGAACAACTTTAGTGCTTAAGCTTCTACTACCAATCCTAAGATAAACGTAGTTGCGTGGGAAAATGGTGTGATTCTCACACCCTTAGTCCACTGCTCTAAAGTAAAGGGTATCAGACAAAAAGGATGTAAGACAAGAGCCCAAAGAGCAGTCTACTGTGTCACAGAACAGCCTAACGACTAACAGAATGCTTCCACGAAGGAAAACGAAGAGGTTAAGTCCATCTCTAACGTTGTGTTCTAGGCATTTACAATTACAGGAACTGTGGATGTTGCTGTCCTGTTGAATATCAAGTGAGCTCTTCATGAAATGAGAAGCCTTTCTGTGGTCTTCTAGGACATGCCTACTCAAGAATGGAAGCAGGGCAAACTTACTCATGTTCCATATACCACTAGTGCTAACATACCATTAGTACTCTGCGAACTCTCAAATGCTGAGGACCGATGCAAGGATTGTTCCCGCAGCCATGGACAGGTGCGTGTCCTATCTACGCGCGCACCACACACACTCTGCTTAAAACTCACGTATTTACAATAGAGACAATTAAAGGGAAAATATACATTACATTATAATGATTCTTAAAATGCAGATATGACGTGAGAGTGGTAAAGAGACTTGCCCACAGTTGCGGCAGAGGAAAATTTACAAGTGTTTCAGTTCTCTACAACCTAGCAATTAGCTTTTTCAGAAATAATGTGCTGTGAGCACGGCTTGCTTCCTTACGCCATGTTATTGTTTGGATTTCTAAATCACCTTTCTTCTGCACACTCCATAACATACAAATTCCCTTTCAAAAAAATCAAATGAGAAAAAATGTGCTCCTCTCCCTGTGTGAAGGCGATGATACTGACTCACTGTCCCGGAGGGAAGCCATCTGCTTCCCTGGACTCGGCCTGGAACTCAGCCAGACTCATCCCAAAAGCTCACAGCTCCCTTTTCAGCTGTGGTTACAGACCTTGTGAATCCATCCAGATAATCTCATCTAGTTCCAACTGAGATCATGGCATTCACTCAGGTTCTCTGGTGATCACAGAACAGACAGAAGCTGGATATGGAGAGCTAGACCCTAAATCTACTCGAACTCTTGGGCCTCCTAGAAGGCATCATCATTTCTCATCAAGTGACCAAGGAGAGTTCTGTGTGCATATTTTAAGAGACCTTTAATTATCAGAATGAAACACAAGTCTGAGCCTTTACCTGCTTTGACTTCCAGACCTCGAGGACTGGCATGCCTGCAATAATAGAGTTGGGGTCTTCTTGAGCCGCTGAATTAACAGTGTCATTAGCTCCAATTACAAGGACCAAATCAGTGTCTACATAGTAAAAGAAAAATATAAAAATCAAAGGGGTCACTTTCACTTTCAGGCAAATTATGGTGATCTGACTTTATAACAACAGTAACAGAAGCTTACAATTTTTTAAGCTCTATTGGGATGTAATTGACTTACACTCCTGTACCAGCTTATGAGGTACACCAAGTGAATCACAGAAGCTAATATCTACTGGACGAACACTTGTGCCAGGCACTGTACAAAGAGCTTCATCAGAGAGGTTCAGTAACTTCGCCAACGTCACACAGCTTAAAAGCAGCAGGTCCTGTATCTGAGCACCCTGACTGGGCGCTTGCATTATTATGCTTTCCCTCCCCTCAGTGGATCTACCTGATCTGACCTTATAGCTCTTTTATGATCCCAAAATGATCTTGCCAGTAACATTAAAGATCCGCATTCCATTTTCAACTTTTAAAATGACCACTTAACATGCAATCTGATGTCTAAAAGAAAATGGCCTAAGAGTCTGTACTATATTAAAGTTGTGTCCATAAACCCTGGAACTGGCAGGTTTCACACATAATTTAGCAACAGTGAAATCTGACAGGGGACATAAAATTAAAATGGCCTAAAATTCCCTCTTTAAGGACCATAATATAAAGTACCTTAGAACTCTGCCAAAAATGCCATGTGAATCTAGACATACACCCAATTTCATTATTTTTCTCTAATAAACAGTATTTTTTAAGTTTACAGTGGATATCTGCCAGAGGGACCTGGTTTAATTTTAACAAATATGATCTTGGGCCAAAAACCATTAGCATCCAACATCCACCCAGTGACAGCCACGAAGTCCAGCACCTTATCTAGTGAAGTCCTAGTACTTTATTTTTTTTTTTGATTGGCCATTCATGTATGAAGTCCTAGTACTTTAAACAGAAAACTACTTACTGACCATGAACTGGTACAACTGGAAACCAGTAAAATCTCAGACACTGGCAAGAATCAGACACAAAATCAACAGAAGCAATTTTATACAAGAGGAACCTGAGGTTGATACCTAGTTCAAGGCCATAAGCAAAGGAGAGTCCAAAGGATCTGAAAGCCAGGTCTGCTCCAGACCCCTCTGCAATGCGCTCCCCTGCATGGCCTCCCACGATGTTCGCCCCCTGCAGTCCTCCCCACAGGAAGAAGGGCACCCAAGCTGCTCACACACCTGCCGCACCTTTCTCAGTACCGCCTTTCCTTTCGTTAGTTTCAGCTGCACACTCACTAGGAGCAGGTTCCTCTTCCTCTGACTAACCCCACAGTTCATGGCCTACGACCAGCACTGCTCTAGTCAAACCTGACCGTCACCCCCATCACGCACCTGGGAAATCATGGTTGATCTCATCCATTTCCAGCACAATATCGTACGGCACCCCAGCCTCAGCCAGCAGCACGTTAAGCTGACCAGGCATCCGGCCCGCAACCGGGTGAATTCCAAACCTAGACAGGAAACAAATGAACAGCTGGCCTTACTTGATGGGCCAAAATGTACAGAGACCCCCGTATCACCTCCAAATCTGCACACTTTGTTCCTGGCACCGCTGCTTCACCTGGTACTATCTGATTTCTACAAGCAGGAACAGAATCAGTCTAGATATACGGTCAATCCACAAATAGTACGGCTGGAGATTCAAGATCTCAGTATATACAAACTCTAACTCCTCGCAAAAAAACGTGTGACTTTAGAACCTGCCTCTTCCATATATGTTTTAAGTTCAATGAACTCCCAATAGCATTAATAAATAATATCACCTTACATTTAATAAGCATTATGTTCTCTCATTAAATCATAATTATGTTCTGGTAATTTTTGGATCCTTTTGAAGTCAGCCTGGAATTAAACGTGTGCCATGAAAAACACCGTCACGCACACACGTTAAAGGCCTGCTTTCAGAGAGTGTTATGTAGCGTACGCCACGTCACAGAAAAAAATGCGACAGTAACACACTGCAGTGTTTAAAAGGCAGAGGAATACCCGGATCAGAGATCTGCTCTTTTATTAAGGCAAAAGAAACTGAAGCAGCAGGCAGTTCCTTTCACCCACAGCCATAATGAGATCCACGACGTCATTCAATCCAACCTCCTGCCCACAGTACTGATCTCTGCCTCCTCAGCACTGGGCACAGTCCTTGGCACGCAGGAAGCACTGAATACAAAGTGAATGAATGAATGAATGCAGTGAAGAA
Organism: Hippopotamus amphibius kiboko; assembly: GCF_030028045.1. NCBI lineage: Eukaryota > Metazoa > Chordata > Mammalia > Artiodactyla > Hippopotamidae > Hippopotamus > Hippopotamus amphibius. The sequence continues at coordinate 239,575,961 of NC_080186.1, forward strand.
ATGCGTTCTATACTACCTCTAGGCAGGGATCCATGCAACCTCAGCTTAAATACTTTCAGCGACCAGAAACCAACTCCATCCTAGGTCTACCCATTTCTAGAAAGTCCCAATAATTTTACACACATATATATATGACATATCACACACCACACACGCTCATTGCATGAAACCAAAGAGAACCTCCAGCTCACTGCTTTCCAAGGCCTGCAGTCTGAGGGTCTACTCCCTCTTCCATGTGTGGGTTCCTCTGAGCTAACCCAGGACGCCTATTAAGCAAAACACCTTCACTTCTTCCAACTGTTCAATGACTGGCAGGACTTCTAGACTCACCGCTGTCCTAGTCACCTGTTCCTATATTGTCCATGTCCAGTTCAAACCTCAGTCCCCCAAAGTGAACACAAAATGCTGGCTGTGATCTAGATGCATAAGGCACAGCAAGGAAAGCACACCCCCAGGCCTCTCACTGATGAAGCCTAAGTCTGTCTCAGCAGTCACAGCCCCCACACCACAGTGCTGGTTTTCAGTCACTACGGTCATTTAAGACACCCTGTTGGAACTCTACTCAGTGCTCTGTGGTGACCTACATGGGAAGGAAATCCGAGGTAGAGGGGATATGTGGATACCTGCGGCTGATTCCCTCTGCTGTACAGCAGAAACTCACACAACATCGTAAAGCAGTTATACTCCAAGAGAAACAAACAACTAAAAAAAGAGGCCCTGTTACTTTTCACAGGAACTGCCGCCAAGCCAGGCCTCCCCACTCTTAGCACAGCCCCTGTCAGGAACAGAGTAAAGAAGCAAAGGAACGGACCCCTCCCAAAAAGAAGACCTGAAAAGAGCTATAAAATGGCCATTTATATTGTCCAAATAACTGATAAACGGTTTTCTACACCTTTAAACCTGACAATGAAGAGCCTGAATTACTGGGGGGCTCACAATTAGAAAAAAAGACATCAAGTGACAAGTTCTCTTTTATCAAATTCTCTTTTACATAATCTTCATTCTGGGACCCCTGAATGTTCCTAAATAACCAAATTATGTTTAAAGAAACAGAAACTCAGGGCTAAAAGGAAATAAGACAGTTATTTCTAGGTGGCTGTACAACAAATAATCACTTTACTTCTCTATTTAAAAGTGTTTTCCAAATTTTCTATGAGAATGGACAATTTTATGGTGGGAAAAAATTAACTTCATTTAAAATCCTTTAATACGTCACGCTTTCATATTGTGACACAATTTATAAATTTCTTATGTTTCATTCTATCCCTAATCATCTTTAATAATCTCCATCAAGAATTAGAATTTAGAGCAGCTGAGTCAAATTCAGGACTTAAATAAACTAGGCTTTAGAGCCACATTCCTGTATCTTAAAAGAAGAGGACAGCAAGAATGTACGTGAGGGCCTGCCGGCGTACATTTTGGCAAAATGGCCAATACTGACTCTGAGATATGCTATGCAATTCGCACAACTTTTTTAGTAAATAGCTAACCTGTAAGTCAAACTCGGGTCTTTCTGCCTCAAGAGCCTGAACTTTTCACTACTATACAATACAGTCAGTACAGTCAAGCATTGAAGACGTATTTTTGTTTGGTTGGTTGCTCAACTTAACTAGTTATGTGATGTTCAGTAAGTTACTTAATAGCTCTCTCTCTCTCAATTTTCCCATAGAGTACTAACCTGCTGTTATCACAAGCCCACATCATGCCAAGGGCTATATAAAACTCTGCAGAAGAGATCTGAAAAATACCTAGTTATCGCTGCTTGAATGGGTGAAATAAGGAGTTCTAAAAATCCAATTTACAGTGTTGAGAAACACTGAGAATCCAGAAAGTTTCAAACAATACAATAAGCTATAAATTTTTTTAATTTAATTAAATATTTGCATGGACATAGGATAAAAAATGTATGCAAAGTACGTGCAACAATGCAAAACATTTACCAGCACCTCTTAAATGCTGGGGAAGTAGGTTCTGAAAAATTACTAGGGGTAGGAGGTAGAATGAACCGTATAGAATGGACTATTAATAATCTAAAACTTTAAAAAAAAATTTTACTGGAGTATTGTTGATTTACAGTGTTGTGTTAGTTTCACGTGTAGAGCAAAGTGAATCAGGTATACACATAGATATATCCACTCTTTTTTAGATTCTTTCCCTATATAGGCAATTACAGAGTATCAAGTAGAGTTCCCTGTGCTATACATCAGGTTGTTATTAGTTATCTATTTTATTATATATAGTAGTGTGTATATGTAAGGCTCATTTAAAAGGCATTTATTATCTCTTCCCTTAGCGGGCTGGCTACAGTTTTATTTTTTTTATTGAAGTATAGATGATTACTACTGTTTTATTTTAGTGAGAATAAAATTAAGGCAGTCAGTTTACTCTAGACTGTGGTCACCCAACCTCACTGTCTCATAAGGTTTAAATTCTGCAACCACAAATTTGCCTATCATTTTTGGAAATGTAACAGTTCAGTACTTGAGTAAAAATTTTTAAATGTTTCCTAAAAACAAGATTGTTCTTTCTTTTTCTTTTTCTTTTTTTTTTTGGCTAGCCATTGCTATCCTAATGTCATTGTCTGTTCCAAACCAGGGCTTTTAACCACTCTTGAAAACAAATGAGGTAAAATACTGACAATTCATGCTCATATTCTTCATGTAGTAACAAACTATACTCAGCACTACTGCAGCTATTTTCAAACTGCCTCAGAGAAAGCATTTCCAAAATGTTATACAGACTTCTGGGTTGAGATGTCTACTTTAAAATGTTAATATCTTTACAAGGGCAATACATTTGAAGAAAACGTCTGCAGGCACCAAACCATACTGCTCATTAAGTGGGAGTTATTACTACCAACCCTCAAACCTGGACGTGAATGTCACTTTAATATTTTTACAATAATATAGAATTTTAGGCATGAATATAAGAAATACAGAGATAATGCAATATATTGAAATAACCAAAATATACTCCCAAACCTGCTGACTCCATGAATGTAGAAAAAGAAAAGACATGATGAAAGAAGTTTCAGAGGTGCTTGATTTTGTAAACAAGCATCATGGTCTCCAGTTCAGGACTTTCAAACTTTTCTTCAGTGATGGGGAGGGATGAACAATCCCTTAGGGTCACAGGAAATAACAGAGCAGTAAGAAAAAGACAGTAACAGACTCCGAGAAGGTAAAGCTCTCGTATATGTAATAAACAATTTAATTTTTAAAAAAAGAATAAAAGACTGAATTTGTGTAATCCTTACAAAAAGTTAGAAAGAAGGCAGAGCGCAAAGCAAAATAAATGGACATAAGAGAATGATGTGGACATGTGTTTTTAAAGGCACGTATGACACTAAGTTGTATAAAAATAAGAAAGTAATTTGAACATCAAAATAAGTAAGAATAGTCATGGATTATAACCCACTGGAGAAAGTGGGAATTCATGAGTCAAGACTGATAACAGATGTACACATAAGTCAATAAGGAAAGGAAGGAAGGCAGGGAGGGAGGGAGGCAGGGAACAGTCTCCCCTACAGGGGTAGACCATCAACTGATAAAGGCGGTAGGGTCATAAAACCACATTTTGCAACCACGATAAGAAAGACTAGTTCAGATAAAGCCTTGTTCAATATAAGGAGTAAAGCCTGAACAAGGAGAAGGATTTTGCAAGGTCTTAAAGAGAGCTCAACAGAGAAAGAAAAAAAAAGCAGTAAAGACTTTCAGTGCTTTCTCTGAGAACTACTTTACTGAAATTGATCAATAATAAGTAGTTGTTAGAAATAGAACACCTGGATACTTTGCTCAATGGGCATTTGGTTAAGTGGGCAGAGTCCATGTTTCTTTTTCTCCCCAGCTAATACTTCCTTATAATACCTAATAAAACAGATTACCAAGATTAACAAACCAAATCTCAGCCAAGAAGAGCTTAAACTGAAACTGTAATTTACTATGTATTTTAATGCACTGTTTGGTATAAACAGAATACTTGCTATACAGAATATTTTAACTTAATGTACTTCTAAATATCAAGTGGAAGAACTAAAGGCACAAAGAATTTGCCCCATCAAAGGCAGAGATTCTATAATTAAATTTGGGGACCCTGATGTGTCATTTTTTTAATAATGATGGAACAAAATAGTCCAAAAGAACACATCTTAAAGTCAAAAATTTTAGTTTGAAAAGGTCATTTCACTTTACAGAGGTTCTTAGTAATACAGTTAACGTAGCGAATTGCATTATTAATCAGCTGACTTTTATTAAAAATTAATGCCAATTTGTATTTCAATTGTGTCCATTTCAAGTCAACATTCAAAATTAATGCAGGGTTGTTTTTGCACATCAGGAAAAGATACTCTATCTTCTACCACGGACTAGATCCAATGATAAAACAAAATAACCAGACTTAGTTCAGGGAGTTGCAGCTTAAAAGGATCAGAGGGCACTTGGATAAGGTTCAAGAGAAACACAAAATACCTAACAACCTAGAGAATAACACACTCAGTGAGAAGAGATAAACTGGCTAGAAAAAGAGGCAAAGCTGAGTTTCAAGCAGCCCAAATAAAACAGAAGTTGACCACACATTCCTCATTTTCATTACACAGAAGAAAAGAAAATGGCCTTCACATGTGAAGGAGAGTTGGAATTAAATTTAAAAAAAAAAAACTTTCTGTCCACAATTTAGAACAAATTCCCCAGTGAGGGAAAGTTTCAGGCTTCTTTCCTGTGGATCCGGGAGAGACAGGTTCATTCATCGGAGCTGATGTACAAACCACCAATTCAGTACAAAATGGATTCAAGCAGATTTCACAAATAAAGGCAAAGGATGGCCGGCTGGCGGGGGACACCGTCAAGGCAGTTACGACCGCTGAAGCAGCTGCTCACTTACAGGAGGCAGCAGAGGGATCAAAACCACCAGCAAGAGAGAGAGGCAGCTTCGGCGGACGTCAGCGCTCCCTGAACGACTGCAGGACATCGCTCGACCTCCGTGCTGCGCTACTGACTGCAAGCAATCTGCGCTCTTTTGAGACCATCATAGTAAATCTTGGACGTCAAAAATGTCTCCTCATCTCCCAGTCCTTCTGGGCACCACCAAGGGTTTCCTCTTTCTCGCAGGTCCCTTCCTCTCCCCAAATCTGATTGGTGAGCCTTAAGAAAGACGAAGAGTCACCGTGCTACATGACATTTAAGGTCTGTATATGTTTCCTATTGCTGATATAACAAATAACCACCAGATTATAGAGGTCTGATATCCAAAATCAGTTTCCCTGTGCTAAAATCGAAGTGTCAGCGGGGCTGCATTTCTTTGGGAGGTTTCAGGAGAAAACCCGTCCCCTTGCCTTTTCCGGCTTCTGGAGGCTGCCCCAATCCCTTGGCTTGAGGCTGCATCACTCTGAGGTCTGCTTCCGCTGTCATGTCTCCTTCTCTGACTCTGACCCTCCTTCCTCTCTCTGGCAAGGACCTTAGTGATTACAAGGACTCACCCAAATGACTCAGAATCAACTCCCCATCTCAAAATCTTCACTGAATCGACAAAGTTCCTCTTGCCATATAAGGTAACATATTCACAGGTTTGGGGGATTCGGAGGTGGGTATCTTTGGCGCCATCATTCAGCCTATCACAAACTCCCTTTTCAGTTCTAAAATTCCATGAACTAGAGATTCTATTTTAGCTGAATAAACCAATATACACTTTGTGATTTACTTCTGTATTTCAATTCTGTATCCCTCCTTGATGTCAGTAATTTTTTAAAAATTTTAATTTATTTATTGTTTTTAATACTGCCTGTGCTTATCTTTAAATTAATCCATCTGGCAATCATCTTTATGCTTTACCTGAGGTGTCTTGGACCAAATTAGAAATTAAAGACCGCCAAAGGTATCTGTTACTATTGTAACATTTGGTTAGCTGCAGACTGCATGAAGACCATGTTTCTGCTGAGCTAGTTGTGAAGGGTAAATACTCTTAAAGCTAATCAACATGTTATGCTGTATATCCCCAAGGACAGATCACTTTATATCCGTTTGCAAAATAATTTATTATACTAAACTTTAAGACTCTAAAGTTGGAGAGAAACACATGCAAGGCTATTACAAGAGAAGACCAATGTTTTGAGAGAAATGACAGAACATACTACATTTGCAGAAATATATATGTGCACGCTGATGAGTCAATGTGAATTTGTAACAATTCTGGCCCACGCAACTGGCTAATCTTCAAAGTATGGATTAAAGTTAATTATATCAGACATTGGTTACCCGTGACCAACAATTTCCAGGAACTAATGGCCAAAGCTCATCAATGTTCCATCATCCCATGAAGAATATCCAGAATTCCAAAACGCAAAGCCTACCAGCCTTTTGGTTCCTCCTTATGAACCACGAAAATGATTGTACACATGCTTAGCAAAAACAGGAGCAGCTGTCGGTATCCACAACGTAACTCTACAGAAGGGGACTAACTCCTCCAGCGAGACCACGGAAGGCTCTTCCACGCTCCCAGGACTCCTTCTTTAGCTCCGTCTCCTCACGCTGCACTGCATCATAACTGGCTGATGACTGTGCTCTCCAAACTGGGAGCGGCTGGAGAACAGGAACTATTCCCACAGCACCTGGCACTCTATTAGGGCCCCTCAAATAAAGGGAGGGAAGGAGGGAGGGAAGGAAAGGGTTTTAAGGAACATACTACGCCCAATAAAGTACACCGACTCAAACTTTCCAGCTCTCTTTTTAGAGAAAGACTTCAGGCGAGCAGTAAAGAATAGCAGTTAAAAGCTCTAGAGTGCCACTGCCTGGGTTCAAAACATTTGGACAATGTACCTCCGTGTGCCTCACTTTCCTCATGCGTACAATGGGACTGACAGTAAAGCCTCTTCAGAGGATTGCTGTGAGACTGAAGGGAGAGAGCTCACAGACAGAGCTTTTTATACAAAGCACTTCAGACGAATGCCTGGCACACAAAAGCCCTTAATAAATGTAACCTTCAATTATAATATTCTGTTGAAATGCATTTTTGTGATATAAATGCTCACCTGTATTGTTCAAATAAATGCACATTTTTAATGATCATATGCATAAAAAGAAACACACATTTTTACACTAAAACAAATGTGGTTTGTTGTCAACATTTTCTGAACTGATTTTCTAAATTTTACCTTGAAATCCCAGTAAATATCAGTATGGTCCAATGAAAGCCAGAAATTCTTTGTACTTGTAACTACACGAAAAAACTAGAGAAATTGGTCGATATACACTGAGGCCAATAACTGTGAACACTGGGCTCACTGGCAGCTTGATCATAACTAACATTCAAGTGTCAAATTGTGTCAAATTTCAAAAGGCCACATTTAAGCCTTCTACAGATACTATTAAGGCAAAAAAGTACTGTTTCCTTGACTGACAGATAAAACAAATGTCATTGACAAGTCAGGGTAATCTCTTCCATTATCTTGAAGATAATTTAAGAACAATTTAAACACTTTTTGCTATTTTCCTCTCTCAAGCATGAAAACAATAAAGTCTTTCATGGAACATTATACAGTAAAAGCTAAGGCCTCAGTCACCAATTAAAAAGAGACCTAGGCACAGTTCAAAAAAGGTAGAACAGTATACTCAAATGAAACAAAGTGATCTTCAGAGCCTTTTAAATTAACTAAGAAAGAATAAAAACAAGTAAAAGTGTACATAAGAGCTATTCATAAACATCATGTGAAATGGGTAAACTTGGTAAAGGAACAATTCAAAAAAACATCATGATTTTTAAGGCTCTTTTATAATACATGATGATATAAAGCCCATTCCTAAACTTTTTCTGCAACTTCAAATTAGATCTCTGATGCCACATGTTCTAAAGAGGACACAACAATGTGAGTCCCCGTGATTGAGGGCCATGGGGACAACGTGTCCCGACCAGGGTGTACCACAACAGTTGTTCTTGGACATGGGGGACTATTGAAGAGCATAAAATATTCACTACATGGATTCTACCACAACTGTTCAAATAAACTACATTTCCCTGCTTGCATTATGGAAATATCCCGATTTAGTTTAGCAATAAAATGTGAAGAAGAGCCAAGCATCCCTGTTTAACAATAAGACAAAGGAACTTCAGGGACAACTGGGCCCAGCTCTAAAGTATTTAGAGTGTTTTTTCTGTTTTGCAGCCTCTTGCTATTATAAATAGTGAAAAGGACCTCCAGACTTTTTTTTTTAAATCTCTTTACAACCTTCAACTATTTCGTTATATGTTTTGTGAGACAGTATGCAAAATCTATTCTCATATCCAAGATGTTCAAAGGGTTAATTTCCTTTCTTTTACTGTGCTTTATATTTTAAAATCAAACCATATACAGAACAATGTATGTTGACAGCATTTTGAAATTCTGCCTCCCCAATACCATCATCACACAATTTTCCTAAATATATCATTCTAAGCTCCTACGTGGTTGGCAAATTAACTAGGAAAAAGATACAACCAAGGGAAAATAAAAAGCCTACTTATTCTTCCTGTTTTTAACCATAAATATTTATAAATTAATAAAACTTTGAGAGTTAAAATAGACTTAAAAGATTCTCTAATCCAACTGCTTCCTAAGGCAGGACTCCTTTATTTAGATTAACACCAATTATGTGGACACTGTGTTCTGTCACAAAACAGGCTTGGAATTTCACTGCAAATGCAATAGAGCCCCTGGTATGAGCTCCATCTGAAGAACCCCTGTATTCAACGTGTGTGTGTGGCAATGGTCCATTCTCAGGAAGGTTCGTGGAGGTAAGAAAAAAGATTTCTTACTATATTCAATATTTTTAAATTAAATGTGCATTTCACCTGTGAAAAATATGACATCTGAAAAGATAGATTTCTTTGGTTTATCACATTCTCCTCAGAAGTTCTGACTGAAGCTACAGGTCACTTATTAAAAGAACAAGAAAAAGTTATTTTTTTAAAGAAATAATTTTAGTAAATGCAGTTTAGGGTACAACCTTATAAAATACGAAGCAGAGTAAATGTCACATAAATTATCCTTACTGGTGAAAAGGCTGGGACCAGCTGGGTGGGGTCAGCCTATCCATCTGAAGAGAAGCATGGGAACAAAGTGGGAAAAAAAATTCTTCCCGGCAATGTAGCTGTCATAAACAAAAACTGATTAATCAGAAAGGTTGTGGAATCAACTTTTTGGCAAGTCTTCTCAGGCAAAAGAATAGAAACCCAACTTTCTAAAATTGTGAAAGTCCTTCTTAGAAGCAATAGTTCAGACGAACTCATACAATTTTGAATGAAAAAACAATTCTCATTTCCTAGAACTTTGCAACAGCCAGAATTAGAGAACATTATGGACCTTCCTTTCTTTTTTTTTTGAAGGCAAATAAAGGCTGAACTCTGATCGGAATCTGGTGTTCATCCGCAGCCTTTCCTTCTTTAGGAAAAAAAATATGAATGTTAAAGGACTTACAAAAAAATACCTCAGGGGCACGGTTTTTCTAGTGCAGAAAACAGAACCCGTTCTACGTGTGAATGAAGAAATGTCTGACAGAAGGCCAGGGTCACATTTTCCATCTACACCTGTGGCCCATGACACTGATGCCACCAAAAGAATGAGATGTCATCAGAACAGGGTCAGGTCAGATGATCTAGTGCAAACATCAATGCAGCCCTTGCAAAACACTGTCCTGACACTACCTTTTCCACTCTGAGACGATTATTACAGCTTGTGCCCAAAGTTGGCTTTTCCTTCACTGAACCAAATCCAGCTCAGTCCAGAATAGAAACTGACACAATTTTTATTTCAAAATAACTAATAAGACTATCAAGGATGACAGAAAAAAAACTAAAATTCTATTTGCCACTAATGTTCTAGAATATATATGCTAGCATACTGCAGAGACTTAGTGAAAATTACACATAATTTCATCTTTCTGTCTGAATAACTTTAATGATGTTGAATGACTCGGAATGCAATGGCTAGTGAGCACATAAAATGGAAATTATTAGCAAGATACTGAAGAATCTGAACATGAACTGGGAAGAGGGCTTCTATTTACTTATACTCTGCCATGTTTACATGAATCTCATTGATGAAAATCAGCTCAAAGACTGTATAATAACTAACAGTAGACCTGGAAGCCAAACATCCCTCTGATGGTCAGAGTGAAAGTTTCTCCCTTAGATCCCTGGAACATCTGTGACAATAATTTCCAAGGAATGAGTCCAAGAATGGTACGAGGCTTTACAAAGCACCTAAATCACAGACGTTTACGTGGTCTTCTGTTCCTTCCACCACACCCACATGCTGTGGGCAGTACACACGGAAGGCAGTCCAGCCAACAGGCAGGATCTGGGAGGGGCACCGCAGACACCTGCGGCCTGAGGCTGAGCAGAGGTGTGAGGGCACGCACACACGCTCGCTCTCACCCCAAGTGTCACTCCTTCGACTAATCACACAAATAACTCCCATCACACCCACCCTCCCGTCACCACGTTTTACAAGAAGGCAGGCTCAGTGCAAAGTGCAAAGAAACACCATATTCTTTCAGAAAACCAGAAGCGCTGGCTCATTCCTCGCCCACAGAGCCAGCTGCAGCGCTGAGACTCTGACACAATGACATGCTCTTGCTGTTTTCATTCCAACGAGCATCTGACTTGGAGACACAATGAGGTTGTAAGTGTCTTCAATTCAGAGTATCTTAATGCCTGTTAACTAAGTTCCCAGCGAATGTAAACGCCACAGGGTCAAGAATTTTGATCTCTGTGCTCACTGATGCGTTCTCAGGCCCTGGAACAGCGCCCAGCGCCCGAGTGCTGTATAATTATTCACACAGTGAGTGGTCATTAGCAGGAACCGTCATGGCGGATAAAATACTGCAAAGCTGGTAAGAAACTCACAAGTAACATCTATTTCTTTACTCAACTACTACACTGGATCTTTCATCAGCCCTAACGTCTGTTCTCTTCAGAAGCATGTACCTTTATTACTTAGTAAATCTGCACGTCCTAGCTCTTCCTGCACGCCGTAACATAACAAATCCAAGACGGCTGAACTCTGTGTATCTGGATTACATTTAATCCATGAAAAACAGGAAAATCCAGTTAGAGCAATAAAATATTTCATCTTCAAGTATCTTCGAAAAATGGATTTCCTAGCAAAATTCTGAAGTGAGCTCTTGTCATGAAACGTCACGTGCTTCGTTATATAATCTCAGCTCTCCGTGAGCACATTATGACTGTGGCCAAAGTAAGGAAAACAGGAGTGTCTCTCGATCACTCACAGGCCACAAAGCCAGACAGACTGCACGGCAGACGCAGTCTTTCTTGGCACCACGTGGGCATAGCCACCTGATGACAATCGTGGGTCCCCACTGGCACACTGCCATACAGAGTGTGTGCGAATACGTCACCACATTTGGATGCTAGGCCTGCTGGGGTCCTGAGGCACAAAGATCTCCCAACAGCAGAGGCCCGGCAGCTGTGCTCAATGAACACCGCAGGAGCTCCACAGAGTGATGAAAGGACTAAATTACCGCAAACTGTAAATACAGATTTATTTCATTAACACACGAGGTAACCGCTGCAGCCATCTCCTGTCCCAACAGACGCTGGCCTCTTAAGAAAAAGCAAGCAACTATGCATATACATCCTCTAACTTCATAAAGAAAACCTGCAGTTCTCCTATGAAAAGAAGATGACACGTAAAGCAAAATCAACAAAGTTGCTATGATTCTCTTTAAAATAAAAAAAATATCCACACAGAAGCTAGAAAGGAAAAATATGGTAATCTACTGTCATGTTAGCAAGACTAGTTCTCTTCCATTTAATTCAAATGTGAAATTTACATCACTTATTACAAAGCCCATGTTGAAAATTCAGCATATTATAGTCAAAAAACCCTTGAACATATTAATATATAATTTCACCTTAATATGAAACAGATCAATAAAAACAGCTAACTTTTCCTAACTCACAAGTAGAAATGAGACCAATAATTTTATTCTGATCCTACATAATAAATTATTAACAAATTTATTATTCATAAATTATTTGAAAAATTGATGACAATTATATGAAACAATTAAAAGCTCTCATGAACAGCCTGATGTTCTTGTCACAAAATTACTTCAATAAAAAACAAATGATGAACTCAGTGACAAGAACAAGGATGCAGATACAGAGAATGGACTGGAGAACTCGAGGTTTGGGAGGGGGCGGGGGGTGAAGGGGAAACTGAGACGAAGCGAGAGAGTAGCACAGACATATATATACTACCAACTGTAAAATAGCCAGTGGGAAGTTGTTGTATAACAGAGGGAGTCCAACTCGAGGATGGAAGATGCCTTAGAGGACTGGGGCGGGGGGGGGGGGGGGGACTCGAGGGAGGGAGGGAATACGGGGATATGTGTATAAAAACAGATGATTGAACTTGGTGTACCCCCCAAAAAATAATTAATAAATAAATAAAATTTAAAAAAAACAACAAATTAAAACCGAGAAACTCTTCATATATGTTAATTAAAGATCTACCATAAATCTTAAGTCAAATAATCACTTTTCCAACACAGTGCAACAGAAATCCTCCCAAAACAGCAGTTTATATTATGTCCTCATGGATAAAATTCAGATTTTAATCAGGTCAGAAACTAAAATTTCATTTGCCTTTTCTTTTCAGATGATTTTTTTCCTTCCCTCTTACTTCCTTCCCTCTCGCATCCTGCCTTTTGTCAAGCTGCCCAACCTGCACCCACAACCTGGGCTGACCAGCGGGTAGTAAGAGAGGTGTGTCAAATTAATCATCCTCTTCCCTAAGGATAACTAAGACACGAAAGCATCTTTCTCTGCTTTATTATGATTGCCACTCATCTCCTAAACATTTATGTGGTGACAGAAGGCATTACTAATACATTAGACTTCTTCACACGTGGACTGAATAAAGGGAAACAATTTCTTTTTAGGAAAATCATAAAAGATTCTGCAACACATCCTTTCCACTTGCAGGTCTGCAAATGCTTTAAGTGACAAGACTACGACTAGAAGGGAAGCACTGCTTGATACCCTATACGGAAATAGGAATACGTTCCTAAAATGAGACCTCTTCTGTGAAAACTAGAAAACAAAGACAATGCCTTTTCTCATCTTCTATCTTCAATTCATGTAAGGTTTTACTAAATGTGGAAACCAACTACATCACAGAAATGACGGGCCTATCACAAAATAGTATTTCATTTCTGTGTACTTGCAAATCACGACTTACTATAGATCACAGAAGGTGGAGAGTGAGAGAAGGACTGAGAGAAGGAAAAAAAGGGTGGGAAGAGAGGAGGAAAGAAAATGCAGCTAAAAGTAAAACGTTTTCGGTAACCCACTGATTTCATCATTAGGTCTCTTTCAGCTCTATTAACGGCTGGAGCAGTCAAACTGAGGATTAGGACGCTACATCCAGTCTGGCACAGACAGCCTGACTAGTTCTAGGCACACTGTCTTATTTTCTTACCATCTGCCTCCAGACAAAAGTGTAAGACTGACGTCTCAAAGGTATTTTTATTAAAAGACATTAACAGTTTTGTCAACATACATTAACATCCTGGTGAACAAACCAATTTTATTTAACAACAGAGTTACCTTGTCACTCTAACTGACTGACGGTACCATGTCAGTAAAACGACTAGCGGACCGGTCTCCCGACACAACACGCAGCAGGTATGCTCCAGGGCCAACTCCAGGTGGTCCCTTCATGCCTCCTACCAGCAGAGTTCCAGAATATGGATCCAAACATGCACGGGATAGATGCAAAGTATTTCAAGGGTTCACCACCTCCAGCCCCATTTTCACATCCCACAAACCCTCTATCCAAGATCATGGGGAATAATCTAGAAGCGCAGAATCCCCAACGTAGCCATTCTGCTTAATATCCACCCAAGAGCAGAGTCCCACGCCCGAATGGCAAGTAGCAGGAACCGTTGCCATTCTAATTCACAGTTCAAAAGGTGTATGGCTGTATTGATTATCTATTTTATATATAGAAAAAGAAATCTTCCTGCAGTCTTTTCCAGCCTCAGTGTGAGAGCTTTATCAGTCAACTATTAACCAACCACCAGGTCTCACCCTTCAGAGACCTCTTGTTTGAGATGTTTTTTTCAGTGTGAACAACAGAAACCAAAAAGACACGACTTGATGTGATTCAAATGCCCTGCCTGACCTCCCTCCCCAAATCAAACCACAGAGAAACCGGGTTCCTATTTTTCCCTATTGATAAATATGCTGGCATTTAACACCACAATATTTCCTTTTCTAAAATGAGACTATAGTTAGGTTTCTGCTACTAGAGACAGGGAAAACTAGGAGGTAAGCCTAAGGCTAGAAACGGGTGTTTTACAACTTAGTTTCTCTACCTAGTATTACATAGGTAAAACCCCACTTGAAGAAAGAGTCACCTAAAAGGAAGAAATCTATTTTCCTTTCCTTTCATGCACAAACTGCAAACACTTACCTGACTTTTTTGCCCTGTTCAGAGAGCATCTTTACCAAATCAGCAATGGGGTACTGAGCTTTGGCTGCACAGAGACCATAGCCTGCAAAACAAAGAAGAATGTGGTTTTATTTCAGATTTTATGAACTACAGTTTCTCTCTTGATTGAAACATATTTTTATGCCAAAAAGGGCAATCAGTTAACGGGACTAGAAGTAAACACAAAAAAACTTACAACCTGGACGTCTAAAAACACTGGCCTAAATCTCAAATTCAAAATCTCACGGTCCCTTCTCAGTCTCCGGCAGGGTCTGACGCTGCTAGGCACTCCCTCTCCAGATCTCCCCCCCACCCACACACACACACACACACACACACGCACAGGCGCTCTCTCACTCACGCTCACAGAAACATTTTCAAACTGTCTCCCTACTTGGCTCTGATAACACTGCAGTCCCCTGGTGCCCTTCTTGACTTGTCACTACGCTTCCTCAGTTTCCTTGAACAGAGCTTCTCCTTCTGCTCCCCCACCCTTAAATGAGGACGCTCCCCAGGACTTTAACTTTGCACCTCATTCTCTCTTTGGAAAATCTCAGCCCAACCCACAGCTTCAACAACCACCTGACAGCTCCCAACCTGTCCCCAGGCTCAGCCCGTCCCTGAGCTCCAGCGGAGCCTGTCCACTGTCCCAGCTCCACCACAAACTTAATGTCTCCAAATAAGAACTTAAAATTTTCTGACTCTGCCACAAAAATAAAGTGCTCCGTATTTCTGAAGCTCCTGCAGGCATGCCCAAAAATGTCAGTCATCTCCCTTCTCCTTTAACCCCTGTGTCTGTCCCTCCTCCCTGTGCAATGAATCTCACGTCTGTCCCCACTTTCCTACCCCGTTTTTCCAAAGAGCACACCTCTGCTCAAGGTACTCCCTCTGTCTCTCCCCAGTGCCATCCATCCTCTAGGGCCAACACAAACCCTCACTTCCAACAACCCTTCTTAGGTTCCCCACGATAGAAAACGTGTCTGCACCATCCACTGTGGCCCTTACCATAAGCCACCTTGCATTATTTATCGATCTGACTTCCCCACTAGATGGAAGATGCCTGACGGGAAAAAAGTGTGTCTCTCGGCCTCCACTGTCACATTCCAGCACAGTGTTCTCAACAGGTGATGCCAGTGTGCTCTGGCTGGGACAACCCCCGCTGCAGGAACGTCCCAGGCTTACAGCATACTTAGTGCACCTGCTCCCCCACACCAGGTGACAGTAGCAGCCCCGTCTTTGAGACAACCAAACCCCAAACCCATGTGTTTCAAATGCCCCAGAAAATGATACTGCCTGTGCTTGAGAAGACGTGCACCTGAACATTCAATTCTGGTAATGTTTGTTATTTATTTACATCTTAGTATATAATCAACCAGCAAACTACCCACATGTCAAATCAATTGATTTTCTTTACAGAAAACGTCTATGATAGCATGATAGAGTTAAAACCCTCATCTGAAATCAGTGTGTCGCCCGTAATGAACACAGCAGCATTCTGTGGTGAGAAAAGAAGTCCTGGGTTAAACCTCAGAAAACTGGGAAACGGAGGCCTGGAGAGAGTAACTGACTTGGTCCACGTGTGTCAATGGCCAGAGGCAAAATTAAAAACAGAAGTAAGGTGTTATGACTCCTAGACAAAGCCCTTTCTGGGGCCTTGCTACCTCACCTTGTTGGAAACCACATGATCCTCAATGATTTTTTAAAATATTTACTTCTGAAAAGAAATATATTAACGTTTACTAACGTTCAGTGAGTCTAACGAGTGAGACACTTTCAAATACTATCTAATTTAATAGGTCCAAAATTTACCAATGAGAAAAAAAATAACCAAGACCCAAAGATTTAAACATTTGTACAGAATCACAGAAAGACACAAGTAGAACCCGCTATCTCAATTTATGTAATCTCTATGTAATTCCCAAAATATTAACCTAAGCCAAGAATTGTCAGTATTCTGCACTTAGTAATCACAGGGTTGCTTCTAAATTTCCATTATGTTTTCAAAAATGAAGAGGTTCCAATCTGATTTTTTTCCCTATTACAAGAAATTATTTTAATGCAATCAATTACAATAGCTATTACAGGTTGTTTTTTTTGCTTTTGGGTTTTGGTTTTTTACCTGGAGTAATAATAATGCTATTAGCTTCTCGAATCATGTCAATTGCATTGTCAAGGTTGATTTCTGTATGTGTGCCAGAAATTTCCATGGGTTTTCCACCAGCTGTTGAAGTGGTACCATAGCCTCCAAGAATCACATTAGCCAGGGAGCGATTCATTGCCTGGAGAGTAAAATTACGAGCTGTGAGAGTTTAATCCACATATGAATCCTGTGCATATGGTATTCAGAATCATTTAAAGAGGCTTATTTGATCACCTAAGACATTTTAAACCAAATCAATTTGATCTAGCTTTTTTTTGGGGGGGGGTACACCAGGTTCAGTCATCTGTGTTTATCCACATATCCCCGTAGTCCCTCCCTCCCTCGACTCCCCCCCCACCCTCCCTCGAGTCCCCTTTTGAAAATTGTTTCAAAAATTTAAATGATAAGACATCTGGGAAATCACATCATTTTTCCTATAAAATCAAGTGTACACTGATATATTTTCAGTCAAAATAAATTTTTAAAAATTTAATGGAAAGTTACCAGTGATATTAACATATACGTGAAAAACTCAGATCTAGTCATTATCTGTGCACTGACTGAGCAAGTTCTACCTCCATACTGACATGTATTTCACCAGAGTAAAAGAGAATGACAGCTGTAAGAAATCTTACAAGGGGACTCTACAGACGTCAGGTGAATTCCGTTACCAGCTGCAAGCTGTCAAGAGGCAACAGGGAGGAATCAAGGGAGAGGGATCCCTTTCATTTTAGAAGTCTGCTGCCCTCTGTCGTCAAGAAAAAAAGAAATGTGGGAGCTGATACTGTCTTATTTTGCAAATCAACTACAGCTCCATGAAGCAATAACAGAAGTGACTGGATTCATCATTAGGCTTCTAACACATTTCACTTCCAAAAAGGTAAATGAGTGAGTTTATACACTGCTCCACTAAAATTTACACCCACCTTTTAAGTAGAAAAATAATGTCAGGAAAAAGAAAGAGGAAGGCATTTATTGCATACTCATTTACAATCACTCAACAGTGTACCATACAAACACCATGGCTGGAATATGTGACAATAACGGATCTGGTTTTGAAAACTGTTTGTAGACCTCTAGAGCTGTGGTGGTTAAAAAAAAAGACAGGAGGCTAGATGTTTTGAGTAATCAAAAACATTTTAAGAATTCAAATCAGTCATCCTAAATGATCATAACTGAATGCATCGCTCTATAAGAAATTCCAAAAATTAAAGCCTATTTTAAGGGTTGTAATAAACATATCATTGATCCATCATTTATACTATTTTAAAGCTATATAAGTGTCAATCTGCACTTTAAAAAAAAAAAACCAACACTTTATTATTAAAAAGCAAAAAGCACCTGGAGATTTTCAGTGATAAGTAACACATCAGAGAAAAAAAACAAGATCACTCATCCAAAGACAGGCAAGCCTACGACCACCTTAGGAGAGAGATTTACACGTACTGCTGAGGTGGGACAGAGGCAAAGGCAGGGAAGAAAAGAGCAGAGGAGATGAGCAGAAATCCACACAGATGTGGATCGAAGTCTTGTCAGAAGGTTTTAAATTGTTCTTTTGACCTAACCTCATTTATCACGTACCACAGAGTCTGGTGAACTTGTCTAAGATTATTACATGTAAAATAAAGCTCAGAATATCTTTATGCATATTACTAACAGGTAAGAGGGTCAGAGAAAAATTAAACTGCTTTAAGTTCTTTGTCCCAATCCAACATGAAGTTTTAAATTCTTAACACTTCTTAATTCCAATTAGCCACACCTGAGACTTCCCAAACATTCAACATCTGCTGATTTTGATAAATCCTTTCTAGTTTTGAATCACAGGGTTCTGAAACTAAATTACCAGAAATACATTCTACCAAATTTTTGCCCTTAAAAACTGATTCCAGGCCAATTTCAGACACTGAGATATTTCTGCCATAGATAACAACAACAACAAAAAAGTGAATGTACGAAGAGGCTCCACCACCTGCATCACCCAGCCCCGCATAAAGGGGCAGATTACAGAGGGGGATGCAGAGGAACAGGACCACTTTAACTTGGCTTAAAAGGAACCCTTCCTTTCTTCCTATAAAACTGAATGGAGGAGAAGGAAAGAATTTCTGAGGACATTTAATTAATGTGTACCCATTTCTGATGGTATCTTACAAAGAAAAAATAGGGAACCACACAGTAGTTTAACAAAGTCAACGTCTTAAACACATATCCACAATTATATCACCATTAAGCTAATTCCATGTGGTCTCTTAAAAACTAAATTAACTTTCATCTCTGAATTTACCATTGCAACAGCATATTTCCAACAAATGTTTAGGGTTTAGGACTTTGTTTTGTTTTCTTTTTTTCTTTTTTTGCTTGCTTAATTGATTAATGAGACTATCCTGTGACCACTGACCCACAGACTGAAGAGTTCCCAACTTCCAAGACAAAGTATTTGCAACACTGTCCAAGACTGTTCTTTTTAAGTTATGAAGTCCTAATGAAAATTGTACGCTACATTAAAGAGACCCTAATTCACATAATTCCAAGCAAACTAAGAAATAAATCTGAAAACAAAGGAAAGGTCATAAAATAGACAAAAGCAAAGCAATAATAACGTACACCACTGACTGGCATCTCTCATTCCAATGCTTTGTAGGTGCTCATTAGTTGACTGCAAGGACTGCAAGGCAAAAAAAAAAATTATTTTTGGTTTGGCTTTGATCTACTTCATTCTGCTTTATTTTCATTTGGAAACAAGCAGCAAAGTGCAAAAATCAGAAAATTTGGTCTGAGAATGCTGCTGCATCTCTGTAAGGCCTCTATATCCAGGCAACCTGGACATTACCTCAAAGAAATCATAAAGAGGTTAATATCTACACGACATCTGCAGAGAAGGCAGATCATTCACTTGCGCTGGCTCTTTGGACACTGTCAACATTTTTCAGTTTTTATAATACTGGGTGTTGTGTAACCAAGCATTAGGCTCAGAGGATACCCAAAAGAACTCTTTGTCAGAACAAAAATTCAGTTTTCGGGATGCTGATTACAGTTCGGGTGCATTCCATTCCCTCTCACATAATAAAGCCACTCTGTTCTGATTTGGACTTGCATGTTTCCTTCAATACAAAACAAAATAATGAAGGTAAACGTACTAGTAATATTAATAGATATTTGATATGTGATAGTATTTCTGCTACCATAACCTATCTGGAGAGGATTCCAAAATGTGAAAGCAGCTAACAAATAAAATATTCATCTAATGTTCATTTAATAATTATTATATTCATTTGAATCTGCCAGGTGCTAGGGCAGGCTCCACAGACACTGCGGCAAATAATAAATGGTGTCTTAAAATATCTTGTAAAATGAGAATAGTATTTCCTACCTGCAGAACTTGTCTGAGGGTTAAAGAGTTCAGCATATTCACTACACCCGAGCACGAGCAGCTATCACACCTTCACTGTTACTACGAGCTACTCCGAGCTGCTAAGCACGAGCCGCGGAGAAACAACTCCTTATAATAAACTATTCGTAAGAAAGAAACAATTTCTTATAAGAAAGGTAAGAAGCAATGAAGATTAATGTGAAAAGTCAGAGAGCAGGAAAACTTAGAAGGAAAGGAAATTTCTGTCTTTGAAACTGAAAACCATGGCAGGCGTGCTTTTGTTGCTGTCTTGGCTGTTCTGTAATAAGCCGTAGTAGAATGTAAGCAGTAAAATGGGAGCTTTGACTACAGAGCTTTGGAGATCAATTTATCAACATCTACAGCCAACAAAAAGATGTTACTCCCTCTGACAAAGTAACTGTACTTTCAGTAGAAATCTGACCTAAGAAAATAATCAATGACGCACAGGAGGAATACTACAGAAAAAAAAAGTTAATACTGTGGACTTGGATCAATAAATTATGGTATATCTTTGTGATATAATAACATGTAACCATTAAAAGTTATTGGTTAGAAAATTAAACACTAACATAGGCTGTATTTAAATATATATATATATAAAAAAGAATCAGAATATTCAATATTAAGTGGTACTGGGATTATAGATTATTTTATATCCTTTGTCCTTTTCTATTTCTTTCACAAAAGATGTCTCACTGAACATTTATTTTTGTAATTAATATTTTAAATAAAATTAAAGCTTCAACGGCTCTCGAATCCAAATTACAATTTCCTATTGCAAACCAAACATCTGTCTGAGCCAGTGCGACACTTACGGGCACAGACAGCTGAGACCTTGTCAGCCTCACACACACCACAGACATAAAAATGCCTGAGGTACGCTGCCAGGAAATGGCGTGCCTGAGGAAGTGGAAACAGGAAGAGAAGAAACAGAGCCAGAAAAAACAGATCAAGAAATATGAAAGAATGGATAAAAATTAAGAGAAAAAAGGATATAATAACAGAAGTACATGTAGAAAAGAGTACTTTCAACAAGTGCCTTTTATACCTTATTCTAGTTAGTGCTATAGAACTGCCACTGCAAAGGTCACTATAGTTACTCTAACCAACAATAAAGAAACTAAATAAAGAAGGGAAAGGAGAGGAAATAAAAGACACTGGCAGAAATTGGGGAAATACTATTGATAAATTTAAGAACCTAAAGAAAACCATTTAAGAGAAAATGGATAAAGATAAGAAGGTACCCATGTTGACACTTCAAGAACTATATACAAGTCCCCCCCTTCTTCTCCCCATCAGTATG
Source organism: Hippopotamus amphibius kiboko (assembly GCF_030028045.1). Taxonomy (NCBI): domain Eukaryota; kingdom Metazoa; phylum Chordata; class Mammalia; order Artiodactyla; family Hippopotamidae; genus Hippopotamus; species Hippopotamus amphibius. Next base: position 239,597,277 of record NC_080186.1, read on the forward strand.
CCACTGGCCTTGTAAAAACTTAAATCCTCTCCTTTAATTTTTTTTTTTATAAATTTATTTATTTATGTTATTGGCTGTGTTGGGTCTTTTTTGCTGTGCGCGGGCTTTCTTTTTAGTTGCGGTGAGTGGGGGCTACTCTTCGCTGTGGTATGCAGGCTCCTCATTGCTGTGACTTCTCTTGTTGTGGAACACAGGCTCTAGGTGCGTGGGCTTCAGTAGTTGCAGCGCATGGGCTCAATAGTTGTGGCACACAGGCTTAGTTGCTCCATAGCATGTGGGATCTTCCCGGAGCAGGGATCGAACCTGAGTCCCCTGCACTGGCAGGCGGATTCTTAACCACTGCGCCACCTAGGAAGCCCTCGTCTTTAATTTTAAAATCAGTATTTCACTAACCGTAAGTTTAAGTATTAACGACAACCTGCTGCCCCCTGCTGGTCATTCAAATTCACCAAAGGAAGCAAAGTCAAACTAAGGGTTAAAAGTTCATTTGAAGAGAAAACTATTTCTAATACAACTGAATAAGTTTTTCTCCTTCATAAACATTTATCTTTAAAAACGCCAAATCCTGACACTTTTCCAATCAGAAACACCTGTCCAAACTCCTTGAATCTGGGGGATTTAATTTTAAAACCTGTCAGCTTGTTTTGAACTTAGGCTTTTCCAATTCTGTAAAGCTTTGGCCAAATTTTACCGTATGGCCAAAGAAAACTAATTTTTTTATTATGAAAAGATAACTTCAGCATTCAATTTACAATGAGATTTTTCAATTAAAACAAAAGAGAAATTCTGAGTTGTAAAATAAGGTATTTTTTAATTGTAATAAAAGAATGAAGGTGAAGTTATTTTTCTGCCTAAGTTATCAGTCAGTATAAAGTCACATTCTGGCTTAAACCAGTTTCATGCTTGTCCTTTCACAGCCATTCAAAACTATTATTTAGAGAATAATACCTATAATTTGAAAAAGTTTTTTAGTCAAATCTTTAGTTATTTTCAGGGTATCTTCTTGTCATTAAGAAGAGAATTAGAAACAAAAAGGAAGCTGGGAAGTATCTGTCTTTTTTTTTTTTTTTAATCATGCTGACCACAAAATTTCAAGATAGGCACCCTCACAGATGACTAGTGGGAGTATAAATTGGAGCAAGCTTTCTGGAAACCACACAGCAGTAAACAGACAGAGCCCCCAAAATGGACACACCCTTTCACTTCTAGGAATCATCCTAAGACAAAATCCAGAAGTGCCAAAAAAAAGCATTTACGTACAAAGAGAAAGTAAAATCAAACAACCTTAAAGGTACAGCATTAAGAAAACTTAAATAAATCTTGAGGGCTTCCTAGGTGGCGCAGTGGTTAAGAATCCGCCTGCCAATGCAGGGGACACAGGTTCCATCTCTGCTCCAGGAAGATCCCACATGCCACAGAGCAACTAAGCCCATGCGCCACAACTATTGAGCCTGTGCTTTAGAGCCCGTGAGCCACAACTATTGAGCCCATGCGCTGCAACTACTGAAGCCCACGCGCCTAGAGCCCGTGCTCCGCAACAAGAGAAGTCACGGCAACGAGGAGCCCGCACACCACACTGAAGAGCAGCCCCCACTCACCGCAACTAAAAGAAAGCCCGCGCACAGCAAAAAAGACCCAACACAGCCAATAAAATAAATAAATAAATTTATATAAAAAATAAAAATAAAAAAAATAAATCTTGAACATCCATATGATAGATTAGTATGAAGACCCTTAATCGTATCTGAAAAGCATTTTTAATAAGAAAGTGGCAAAACTATAATTTGGAAGATTAAAAAAAGTCAACGTGCTGGGACAGGGAGGGTGGGGGGGCGTTGCAGGAGGAAAGGAATATGGGGATATGTGTATAAATACAGCTGATTGACTTTGGTGTACCTCAAAACCTGGTTACAAGAGTATAAAGCAATTATATTCCAATAAAGAGCTTAAAATAAAAACAAAAAAATAAAAATACAAAAAAAAAGTCAACGTAAAACAGTATACAATATGGTCAGATAAGTAAACACACAGATATGTAACACACAAAGAAAAAAAATAGAAGAAAATAGTGTTTATCACCAGATGGAGGGAGTTAAGATTTTTATCTTTACATTTAATTTTCCAAATTACCTACGCTTGGGTACTTTAAAAGCAGTCTGGCAAATTTATTCAAATAAAACACTCTGATCTTTCTGCTGGAGAGAAAAAGAACTGACACAGTCATTTTTACTGCAAATAAAAGAAATGACAAACAGGTCCTCGTTTTCAGAACAGCATCGCCTTTTCCGCCCCTGGCGGCTTCCTTACCACACACATGATGTAGGACAGGATCGCCCCCGAGGAGCCGATGAGCGCGCCCACGACGGTCAGCAGGTTGTTGTTGAGCAGGAAGCCCTCTGCACACAGGGCCCAGCCCGAGTAGCTGTTCAGCACCGTGATGACCACGGGCATGTCGGCACCCCCGATGGCAGCGGTCAAAGTCACACCCTAGCACGGAAACCAGAGCGGAGCTCAAAACTCATGCAATGGAAACAAACCCCTGACGCTGAGCGTCGTGGTCCATAACCATTCCGGTTTTCCGATACATACATTTACACGGAAGTTCCATGCCTGGTAATGACTGAGTGACCCCCATGGGACCAACTCTCCTACAGACATAACAAGTGCAAACACTGAACCACGTCGCCCGTGCAAAAAAAAAATCCCTAAATCCCTAAAAGCAGTGATGAGGAGCAGGCAGAAACTGGAGAGTCTACACTTGGAAAAAAGTAACAGCAATGAGTAAATGTCACAGTTTTTATGACTTTAGCTGATGAGCAGGGTCCTGCTGGTGCCAAGTGAAGCAGCTAAGACTAAAATATAAGCCCACGGGTGATGCCTTAGAGGGCTGGCATAGGGACGGTGGGCGGGAGTCACGGGAGGGAGGGGATATGGGGATATATGTATAAATACAGCTGATTCACTTTGGTGTACAGCAAAAACTGGCACAACAGTGCAAAGCAATTACATTCCAATAAAGAGCTTAAAAAAATTCATATGTAAAAAAAATTTAAAAATACAATAAAATAAAATATAAGCCCAGTCTTACTACTTTGAAAATGTGAAGATAGGGTTTAGGGTGACTAAGCAATTACTATATGTCTAACTTTGTGCTCAGCACTGCAGATGATTTAAAAATTTTTAAACATAAACCCTGTCTACCAAGTATACACTAAGTGTATCCTAGACAAACATGAAGTAATCAGTGAATGGCACAGAGCTATATACAGCAGCACCACACACTGCTAGAACGGGATGCTAAATTGTGACATACAGACACCTTAAGAATACTGTATGCAACCACACACTAAATGCAATGACTAGAGAGGAAGAGGAAGGTTTCACTGAACTCCCTCACTGAACACACAAGTTTTATTAAATGCATTTCATTTTATACGATTATTTGGTTTGGTATCAGAGCTGCCAACAAATGTGAGAGCAACTGATGGGCAGGGACTCTCTGACACTTATTTTATTTCATAGGGTTGTCACACAGCAGGCACCTTACCAACAGAATTGAAACCCTCGGCTTTTTAAACTCCTATTCACCAACACATCAATCCAGTGAAAAGACCCCAGAGCAATAAAGATGCCACATACGACAACTCTGACAGGAATAAGTAAGTGGAGAGAGTCATTTTCTTCTTACACTCTCCTATATTTTCCAGACTCTAAGAAGTTGAACACATAACGGCATTTTGAAACATTTTTATTCCATCAGGCGTCTTGAGGAGATAGAAATAAGATTAGGCTGTAACCTAACAAAATACTTAGTTCCTTGCTAAGAACGTGCTTTCTGTCCCTGACCTCTTACCATGACAGCAGAGAGAGCCGACACGGAGCCCAGACAGGTAATGCCGGTGGTGAAGCTGGGGTCCATCATGAACGGGACGATTCCACCCACACTAGCAGCCAGCAAGCCCGCGTTGAGTGCGTGCCTCCCAGGAAGCAGCAGAGGGGCGGATTTCAGGATACCTAGGGCCAAGTACGCGGGAGTCAGAACCTAGAATGTGTCACAAGAAACCCCCCCACACACACTCTTAAGTGTGTGTCATCTGATCCTAAACCACCAAAATTTAATATTAGAATAAAAACGTGCTCCTTAAAATATCACTTTACACCACCAGCTACTGAAACATAAAAGCACACTAGAGCTCTTACACATAAATATTAATGGAGTAGGTAAAGTATGGGCTCAACTTAATTGCCCTTTCCTTCAATCACACAATTTTCTTACTCTTTGTCATGGAATCATGAAAAGTGATATTTTTCCCCCACATGACCAATACAGAAGTTAAGTGTGGTTTTACTTATTTTATTTATTTATTTATTTATTTATTTATTGGCTGCGCGGGGGCTTTCTTTAGTTGTGGCAAGCAGGGGCTACTCTTCATTGCAGTGCACAGGCTTCTCAGTGCAGAGGCTTCCCTTGCTGCGGAGCACGGGCTCTAGGTGCAAGAGCTTCAGTAGCTGCAGCACGTGGGCTCAATAGTTGTGGCTCACAGGCTCTAGAGCACAACCTCAGTAGCTGTGGCACACCGGCTTAGTTGCTCCATGGTCAATGGGATCTTCCCGGACCAGAGATCGAACCCGTGTTCCCTGCATTGGCAGGCAGATTCTTAACCACTGCACCACCAGGGAAGTCCTGGTTTCATTTACTGAAAACTTCAAAACAGAGTCCCAGAACATCAGCCTTTCTGATTCTATCAACTGAGCCCAAGGGAGAAGGGTCCTTGTTTGCTAGTTGGTTCTAAAGACAAAGCATGAACTAATATCTTACCTAAGGTGCATCTTCTCCTTTTCTCAGCCCCTTTTTGTTTCATTTGAAAAAGCTGACACTACTGTTTTATTTTTTGGTTTACCTTCCGTTTTGACTGTTTCCTCCCCAAGAATATAAGCTCCATAAAAAAATAAAATAATAAAGACAAAGCATGTGACAAGAATATTGTAGGCTTTAAGTTCCTTTGTGATTTTCAAGTTTCATGGAAGTTCCCCACTTAATTCTAATGACTTGATTACCGAGAGGCAAGACCAGGTTTTTAAATCACAAACTATTTTCTCTAGAGCCTGGCTTTTCCATGAAAACACTGAAAGCAGCTATGTGAGTTTTTTTCTCTCTACTTCTATTGATATTTTCATGACTGGCTTTAGTGGTAGCAAAAGCTGCCAGGCTAGACTCCTAAAATGTGTATTTGTTTTCAAAGTAAGTACTGTGTACTAATCATACAAATGTATTCAATAAGCCTCTCTCTATTCTGGAAAATGTATAAAGTTCATTTCCATGAACGCTACCCCAACATCTCTAACCAAGGATTATGAAGCCATCATTTTGTTCATATGTATTATCAAATGTCAACCGGTCCCTCTATGCAAATTTCTGTGCACCAGTTTCCTCCACTAGCTGTCTGCAGAAAACATGGCTTCAAAGCTTCGTGAGATCTGTTAGGATCCATAAAGGGAAGTCATCTTTATGGAGAAAAAAAACTTTCATAGTACTCATATTTTCCAGAGTCATACAAATACTCTTCACCTAACGGGTTCTACTACTAAGCTATTTTCTGAAATTGAAACGGACCCTTAAACACCCTAAATAATAGATATTTACCTCTATGTTATACTGAATCACTTACCCTGCAATTTTCCATAGGCAACAAGAGACCCACTAAACGTGACACCACCGATGTAAGTACCGAGGTAGGCCACGATCTTGGTGAGATTAGCTGCCGCGTCCGTAGCGAAATGTGGGTATTCTATAATGTACTCAGCTATGCACGTCAGTACAGCTGCCAAGCCCACTAAACTGTGGAAAGCAGCAACTAACTGAGGTAAATCAGAAATCTGGATGCGTTTCGCAATTGTCAAACCTGTTGGGAAATGAAGGTCAAAGAGAAATTAAAACTTGACAGAGTTTTGAGAAGTAACCCAATAAAGGCCACCCTTGAATATTATTCAGCCATAAAAAAGAAGGAAATCTTGCCATTTGGGACAACACGGATGGACCTTGAGGGCATTATGCTAAGTGAAATAAGTCAGACAGAGAAAGATAATATTTACCCTATGATCTCACTTATATGTGGAATCTAAAAAAAACAAACAAAACAAGCTCAGATACAGAGAACAGACTGGTGGTTGCCAGAGGCGGCAGGTGGGGGGTAGGCAAAATGGGTGAAGGGGGTCGAAGGTACAAACTTCCAGTTACAAAAAAAATAAGTCCTGGGGATGGAATGTACAGTATGGTGACTATAGTTAATAAAGCTGTATTGCATATTTGAAAGTTGCTAAGAGAACAGATCTTAAAAGTTCTCGTCACAAGAAAATATTTTAACTATGAATGGTGAGGGACGTTAACTAGACTTGTGATGATCATTCTGCAATATATATATATCTCAAATCATACACTGTACACCTGAAAATACTATAATATTATCTGTCAATAATACCTCCATGTAAAGAAAGACCACACTTACGGTTATTCGTTGTAGCTGTTAATAAGTATTTAGCTGCTTCCTAGCAAAATATTCTCTTACAGGGACTATTCAGGCAAGAATGTGGGCTTAAAAACCCTTTCAAATAGTACCGTTCTTTCAACACACTTCCCCAGTGCCCAACTCCAGAGAACCCAAACACACAGCATCAACTTCTCCTTACAACCTTTGAACACTCTCCTGGACCAATGCTTTTCAGATTCCTTAAAGCTCCAACTCAACCCCTTAAACTCTCCCCACTGCATGAATAACCCAGGCTCTCTTCCCTACCAGCCAACACTTGCCCCTGAGCACACAAGGAGTAGCTGGAATGTGAAGAAGGCCGAGGTTTTCAGGTGGGTGGAGAGGAGCCAAGTCCAAAGGTAATGAAATGCGAATACCTGAGTAGTAAGCAACCACATCAGGAGATTCTGCGGGAGCTGCCTGGCTGCAGGGAGGTGACACAGAAGGACCGGGGCTCACCGTATCTGCAAAGATCATGTCTAAAGGCTCTCCTGCCATGAACCTACAGCACCAGCACTCTCCTGCAGGTGCCCTTCCAGGCACAGACAAGAAAGGATGCACAGCCTTCCCGGGTGCGTGTAAAAGGAGGTGTAAAGCTAACTCTGTGCTGGTAAGTATTTAGGCACCAGCCTCTCAGAAAAAAAAAGTGCATGTGTAAATACATACGAGTTTTTAGTCACAAAAATGTATGTAGCACACAGTTTTCACACAATAAAAATATATACAATACTCTTTATTGTAAGTTTCATGTAGCCAATTGACTTTCACAGAATGCTTTTGTTGATTTTTGCCAAATTCTGGTATCTGTAGCCAACCTAGTGTTTGCAACTGAGGAAGGAGTATAGTTCCCACATGAATGTTGCTTGAGATTCTTGTTTACTTTAACAAGATGAGAGTGAAACAAGATGTATATGAGAACTTCACGCACTGTCAACCATGTGGGGGGCAATTTTGCTGAATCTGATAATAGTTTCCAAATACTGAAAGAATATTTGCTCAGTTTTTTGTGCATTTCACAACTTAATGGCTACAGACAAAACTCACTTTTAAGCTTAAACTGCTTTATTAACATCTTATCCATTACCTTCTTAGGTCTGAACAATGAACAAAACAATAAATGAAACAGATTTGTAGCACTTGTTCATTTCCATGGTGTAAATACAACTGCCGTGGCTGATCTCAAGCTACCAATGTGATGTCATTAAACATGGATTCAGGAAGAGATATACAGAAGCCCACCATTACATAGTATTTCTACCACACAGACACAGGACACACGGATAAGAAACACACATTATATCTCAAAAGCAGAGATAATAAAAGTTAATGAATTCATTAGAAAATCATGAGTGTGGAATCAAGGAAATATTGTGCCTTTAGAATAGACCAAGAGAGAGAAGGCAGTGATATAATTTAATAAAATGTTTCACACACACACATAAAAAAAGTAAGAAAATAATGAGTGTTCAAGATTATTACCTTTGTTTCTAATTTATTTAATTTTAAGTTTATATAATTTAACTTTTGATACTGATTGTGTTTAACAACCAGCTCGAAAGATTCTTAAAAATTTAACACTCACCCCCAGCACAGAACTAATAAGACTAAAACAGGGATTTTTCTGCTGGCACGTGTTTCTCATGTGTATAACCGGTCTCTGAAGCAGAGTCTTCTGCTGTTATTTACACCAAGCAGAATAAAAGACGAGCCTACAGAAGCACACATGTGAGTATCCCAACCCCCTGTTCTATTATCCGCTAACTGGACAGCGTCAGTAAAGGAAAACAAGAACTGACTGCAAGGCATTTCTTAGCCCACTCTTTCTGATACAGCTGCTATCACTCAGTGTTTTAAAATGTTTATTTCTAAATGAGAATTATACCAACTGTGATGACTTTTTGCCAAAAAGAATATTTCCTGAAGCAACTTCCATGAAAGGCAATGTAATTCCTTCATCAATACGGGCCTCAAACAGAAATATACATATTCAGAAACTGAAGTGCAACTTCAAAAAAAGTTCTTACTCCTAACAAAGTATTCTTAAATCTCTGAGCGTAACTGCCTTCAGGTGTTCAAAGGGCACGGGTTTACAAAAGGCAGAAAGCCACAAGTGCTTACCAATGGTACCGCCCAAAGCCATTGCTCCAGACATCTGAGCTAACAATTCTGGGCACGGTTTTAGGCCTCCAAGGGTGGCTGCCAGGCCTCCAGCCACCCCAATCATGCCCAATGCATTGCCAAGACGCGCAGTTCCCTGGGTGGAAAGCCCAGCCAGGGCACCAACACAGCACAGGCCGGAGCCCAGGTACATAATCTTTTCAAAGGAAAGGGAAGAGAGAGAGAGAGATTATCAAAACCTTCCGTCTATTAGCTTAAGGAGAACTTCTCTTGAGGATACATGATTCTCCAAGGACAATTTTAAATTCAGACAACAGAAGGACCAATATGAGCTCTTTTTTTAATATTTCAATATATTTTTCTATCCATTAGGGATATTACCACATTAAATACTTTAAATTGTACTTGCAATTATACCATTTATGTACACTGGTTTCTTCTGAACTTGACAGCATACAAGTGCATATAAGAGTACCTAAATATACACAGAGTTATTATGGGATCTAGACCTGACCTACTGCTGTAATGGAGCCAACCCCTGAGGGTTGTAAGTGCCAGAGACCGTGCTGCACACTTTACTTATGTTGGAACTCAGTCTCATGGGAGTCACAGAAGGAAAGAATCATCATCCTCATTTTATAAAAGAGAAAACCAATGTTTACAGAGGCTACGTAATTTTTCTAAGGGCAAATCATAGGTAAAATAGCAAATCTGGGAAGCAGACATAGGTCTCCCTGACTTACTGCCCTAACTTTTCTCAAAAAAGATTGTGTTCATTCAACAAATACTACATGTTGGAAACAGCAGAAACCAAGGGAGACATGATTTTTCAGCTGTCAGAGAGGTTGAAATAGTCATTAAAAAAAAAAAGATATGACTGAGTTCGGAACAAAGTTGAGTATTTTAAATTATATTTAGACCTGGAACTTTCAAATTTCAACTTGATTATTTCTGTTTTTCTATATACAGCATTCATTTTTAAATCATATTTTTTAAATGCACTGGGCATAACATCTCCTGGATCTGTAGGGGAAGAAAGTAAGTAGGGAAAAAGACCAATAATATTTTTTACTGATTATTTCATTGTATCCCTAGCCACACACATAAAAAGGATACTCATAACCTTCTTGACTCTTTTTACATGTGGAAAAACTTAGGGACAAACAGGTAAACCCATATTTGCAGAGTCAGCAGGCAAACGTGCCTCTGGAATCCCGGGGCCTGATTCTTAGAGGGTGAGCATGCTCTATTTGACCAAGGTGTTTCAAAAGTCATTGTCGTATTTGCTTGACAGAATTTCAGTTCTGGTAATGATCATGTTAAGTCTGTTTGCGATGAAAACACAGTACCGAAAATAAAAGCTTTCAAAAGAGCCTCTTACTTGTTCAATGTTATAACCACTGTAGAGGGCAGCTAAATATCCTCCCACGAAGGTACCAGCCGGGAGCAGATACAGGTAATTATATTCTGGGGGGTCAGTGGGGCGCTTGAACATGTCCAGCATTCTCTGCGTCACCAGAAAGCCACCTTACCAAAGCAAACAGAAGACAGAAAGAGGTATCTCACTGAGCAGCGTAATTTTTAAAGGAGTACAATTTTTCTATTTTAAGCACATCTTTATCATCTAGGAATAAATATCATTTTAAGTAACATTTTGGAAGCTCAAAATTAGAAGCTATTCTATTACTCAAGTCAGCTATATTGAAGGGGTGAACCCTAAATACACTCAGGAAGAAAATCTGCTATCAGAGTACAAAACCAACTATTTCTGCATGAGTAAAAATAAACAGCCATTCAAACAGCGCGGGAATGAAAAAGACCAAAGGCCAGTGCTTTTTTTTCTAATACGTTATTCTGTTTGTCAAACCCTATAATAAGTGAGAAAAGAAAAAATACCATATCAACAGGCACCAGGTCTGTTGGACACATTAAAGAATTTTTAGCTATAAAATAGCATCAAGCGAGTTTCATATACAAGTGACACGCCAGGCTTTCAGTTTTCAGGAACACAGGCCAGGATAAGGCAAAAGGCTAAAGTTTTATCTAAAATTATACTCATTTAAAGATGTTATGGTGATAGCTCTAAGTCAGATTAATTCAAAACTATGCATTCAATAACTTTCCAGTTAACCTGTAGCAAAATATCATTTTATATGTTTGTTTTGGGGCATTCAGGGGGAGGAGTGTTCTTTTATCACATAGTTTCTAAAAATTACCGATGCGCAAAATAACTAATTTTCCTTCACACAGAGTGCTTACAATCTGAGTGAAAGATCTTTTTAAAGGCATGACTGAATTCTTAAAATCGGAATGTTTATTTTATATTGATTTATATTTGCTTCTTGTGTCTCCACTAAAAACAGCACTCTGGGTTCTTTCGCCGTCCTCATACCTGCAATGTTGACTGAGGATATGAACGTAGCAAGAGCAGCAAGGCCCTGAGAAGTTGTGGAAGGATACAGATGTCCTCCCATCAGCGCCAACCCACCAACTGCGGTCAACCCTGGGAAGAAAGCACGCATGCGGTGAACAGCAGTAACAGTCACGCTGCCAAATCAAATGTCATCGCTGGAAGACCTCATAAGCACGTGCATCACAAAGGAGAAAGTTCTCACACACATTCTCACTGAAGTACTTTCGTGGGCAAAGAGTTAACAAAACATTTTCTTTTTCTGCATAAGAATTTTAACCTTGACCTTCTAGCTCTATTCCCCTGATAAAGATATAAATCAATCATGTTATTAGACAACACTGCTTATGGCGAAAAGTGACCTCTGGTGGATACATTGCATCCAAACTGGAAAATACTATGCAGGCACTATAAACACGTGATGGTGAAAGCCATAGCTTTGGGCTTTCCTCAGCATAGTACTTCTGGGAATTGGTCCTGCTCCTGGTGGAGATCCTGAAAGCTACGCCTGTGGCAAGAGATGCCCACTGGGGCCATGAGGTTGCCAAGCCAGGGCAGCTCCCATATCTAGCCAATGGGGGTCTCATTCCTGAGATCTGAGCCGGCGCCGGGGACCAAAGAGAACAGTCTTGAGAAGAGCTGTGTGGACTGCTGCATACACCATGCTGCTGCTGTGAAACACTGTTTCCAAGTTTTATCAGAGGAATCCTCTCTTTAAAGGAAATCATAACTGAAAGAGGTAACAGTGGCTCTGCGCTGCCTGAAATGGCAGCAGCCCAAAGGTCTGACACACTCCCTTGGCCTCTTACTTCCAATCCCACTCCTGCATCCTCTGGGAGCCTAAGTCATCACAACCACCACCAAGACACCAAGCCCTACAGTCTGAAAACACAGGCTTTATAAACTAGCCCTTGAAAACCTAAGAGGAGGGAAAACAAGAGGGGAACAAACCTGAGATTGCATTAGTCACAGACATCAGCGGTGAGTGGAGAGCAGGGGTCACTCCCCAGACGGTGTGGTAGCCCACAATGCCAGCCAAGCCAAAAGTGGTCACCATCTGGGAAAAGGCTAAATTGGGAGCCGCAATGCCCAAACCCAGTATCCCCGTGAGACCTAGAGAAAGAGAGGAAAGAGTGTGAGTTCACATCCAATTATCTCAGGAGGATTAAGAGCACACGCACACCCACACACAAACAAACATGTGGGATAGTCAATGCTTTGAAATTCCACACCCTTGCCAATAATGAGACTTTTTGAGACACTTCATGATTGGGAAGGGGGGAGCGAAAGTTAAAGGTATTATGAACAAAACAACTTCCTGACCACCACCCCTCCAAAATAAAATAAACTGTAAACATCTAGTAAAATTTATGAGCACCTTAATAACAATGTGCACATTTTCCTCTGTATACCTTGTCCTCTTCCCTGTTTTAACTTTCATTGACAATGCCACATGTGTTTATACAAGTGTTTTTATTCCAGAATTAGAGGCCTATAAAAGATCTACCAAAGCATTTTCTACTTGGGCAAGACACAACCTTTGTAAGACAGACGTTTGTAAGCCCAATTTCATGTCACTCTTAGATCTGGCTGAGAAAGAGGGGTTTTAAAAGAGTAGGAAGGATTTCATTCACTCCAGCACCTCCCCAAAACATACGGCTTCCACCCACCCGGGACAGAAGTTTTGCAATTGCTCCTAAACCTGGACAGGACTGCTGGCCAGGGCAGTCAGCTCCAGCCTCAACACCAAGTCAGCAAACAGGATTTTACAAAGAAAAGGAAAAAAAACACAAATTAAATTAAGAGGGTGCAGAATACAAACAGTCAGCTCTCAATATACATCTTTAATTATCGCCTCTCCTGATAGCAAACATGTGGATGGCTGTTCTGCCACAGAAGAAAGGGTTACCCAGGGGTCAGTGAAAACCAAATGATAATGGGTGACCAGGAGGCTGGAATTTAACTGTCTTGAATAAGGGACTTTTATCCCTTGATATCAACTCTTTCCTCATAAGTGGCATAGCTGGAACATTAGCAACTGACATTCATTTCACTGTAAATAATTCAGTAAGACTGTAGTTTTAATTTTTTTTTTTTTTTTTTTTTTTGGCCACACTGCATGGCATGTGAGCTCTTAGTTCCCTAACCAGGGATCGAACTGGTCCCCCCTACAGTGGAAGCATGGAGTCTTAACCGCTGGACCTCCAGGGAAGCCCCTGTAGTTTTAATTTTTATTTTCCTACCCATATATATAAAATTTCCAGTGTTCCAATGGATGGCCTGTTAACCATCAGGAGGGAGAATTAGATAGAATACTGTTTTGTGCTTCAGTTAAACATCAGAGAAGCTGTGCAGGGTTATATTTAAGGACATGTTTTTTTAAGCCAGACTGCCTGGTTCAAATCCTGGCTCTACTGCTTGCTAGTTGTGTGATCTCGGGCAAGTTACTTGACTTCTCCGTGAGCTAGTATCCTCATCTGTAAAATTATTAACCCTCCCTGTCTTCATCTGGAAAAAGAAAATAATAATATGCCCACCTCACTGAGTACTTACAAGGAATAAAGGAGCTAAAGCATGTGAAGTGTTTACCACGATGCCTAGCACACATTAAATGCCCACATTAGTTCAGAAGCACTAAATTACCATAACCTGCAGTCAACTGTGTTGCGCATGTAAGACAGAAATCCTGCATCTGAAGGTTTTCTTATTAACTATTTAATAAACTAAAGTTTTTTCTATAATACATTCAATAGTGTCAAATGTGCTATATTTAGTTTGTACATTAGAGGAAAAAGAAAAATAGAGGGAAAAAAGAAAAGGGAAAAAAAGCAAATCACATTCTTTGAAGAAAGCTACTCAAACAGGTTCCTCACATACATACAAGAAAAACACTTGGTTCTACTATAAAGGAGGAAGTTTTAGGGTACAGAAAAAGAAATATAAGGCCATCCTTTTATTCACTGGAATATGCCAATGTCATATCTATTAAAATGCAGTAAACCTTGACCCAATAAACATAAAACAAACCTAGAAAAAGAAATCATCATATATGCCTCACTACATTTCTTTATGAATCTCAAAGAGAAGTGGAAATTTACAACCTACTGACAATACTCTCCATGTACAATACAGTAATATGGTTTCTTCTCTTTAACAAGTAAGTGCAAATAGGGACACTGTTCCATCTATTCACAATGTTCACAACTAAAGGCTCTTCTAGTCATTTTGCTGAAACTTGCTCTTTATTCAAGGAGAGTTACATATTTAGCTTTAAAACATCTGGACTCACATGGGAATTTGGAGAATGCTGAGGCTAGAAGAATTCTGTGTGCTTGGTGCTGGTCCTTAATTCTTTATAGTTTGCTTTTGTTTTGTTTTTATTTTGGCTCTAAGCAGATCTAAATATTTTTAATTCATTCTATGAGACAGAAACCAATTTAAAATCAAATATCCGTATTTCAGACTCTAACAATTCAGACCCAGAATGAATACTTCTCACTATTTTATGGTGACCCTCTGCTGCCTTCACGAAGACGAATTAGAAAACAAAGAATCTATGCGAAACTATAAAGAAAAAGATAAAAATTTAAAAACTGCATTTTTTACTAGGTGAGTACTTACTATTTATTCTTCAATGCAAACATTCCGTTTGCTTCAATGCAAACTGTACATTCTTCACTGCAAACATTTGGTGCAGATAATCACAAGTGATGTTTTATAAACCACAAAAAATAAATCAATAACCACATTTATATGCACTTAACACCAACACAATCTGACATACATCAACATTCATTATATTTGATATATATAAAAATATTAATGATTATATTTTAAATGTTTTCTATAAAAGAAAAGTACTAACAGCCTGTGTATTTTCACACTTGTTCATTCCAGCATTTATCCCAGTGCCTGCATCTCTGAGGGTAGACAATGCAGTCTCCCTGTCCACAGAGGTGGGACAGGTGACATGTACGTGAAAATCACTTCTAACAGGCCCAAGTCCTGATGGAATCCAACAACGGACAACAGCATTTCATCTACTAATCTTCAAGATTAATACACTACTCACAAAATTCAAAGAATTAAGACTAAATCTCCATAGATGGGACCCTCACCTGCTGTATAAACAGAAGCCGACGTCATTGTCTTCCTGAAGGGTGTGATAGTAGCTGCTTTCTCAGCATCCAGCTCGGCCACTGTCTTCTGTTTTACTGGGGCACCTTGAGGAATATTTTTCGGTGTGGGAGCAGGGAAAATCACTTCACCATCCTAACAGAAATTAGAAAAATAGCACTTTTTAAAGTCAATCCAGCATTCAGTCAGTGTTGGGGAAAAAACTCTTCTTCAAAAATTAGTTTTAAATAAATTTAGAAATTCATATAATTTATAACATCACCTTATATAAATATATAACATGTGTGTGTATAAATATATAGTGTCTGTGTCATACATACACACACAGATGTATAATTAGTATGTGTATAGAACATATATGAAAGAATACAGAACAAACTTAAAAGCAGGTGGGGGAATGTTTAATTTTTACTTTATTCAGATTTTTTTTTGTTTCTGTTTTTCAAAAGCAATGCATATTTTAGGTGAGTCACATGTAAATAAATCTTTGCAATATTTTTCTTTAAATTGTTCTGCACTTTTAAACAATTTTTATTGGCATAAACCCAACACATTGATACTTTATTAAAATACATATGAATTCCAAAATAGGATTCTTCCGTAAAGAAAAATCCTAAAACAACTATATAATGTAAACACAGGAAGGAACAGATCTCTTAACTTACTTTCATCACTACAGTTCCTCTAATGACGTGACCCATTGTACCAAAGTCAAAGTCATCTTTCACTTCAAAATAAAAATTGTCTTTGTCAGGGCTGATGGCCTTCATTAGCTTGGTGATGTTGTTGGAATACAGGGTGCTGGCCTGAGTGGCCATTCGGCTGGGAAGGTCTGTGTAGCCTACGTGAGTAATTCCCTAAATGAACAAAAACACAGTCAGAAAGGTCTGTTACTAAATGCTCGTACTCTTCCTAGGACAATTCTCAGTCAAGGCTAAGTTCTGAAATTATACATCTTTATAAATACACATACATACTCACAAATACGTATTTCAAAAGGAGCTTTAAATGTGACTATTTTTAATTTTAGAAAATTTCAGGCCTCAATTTTTTCTAAATATTTAAAGCAATAAACACCCTCTCACAAATCACTAAAGATGTAGGAACAGGTTCATAGATAGAGGAAGTTTTGTGCTATACCTTATGAACATAAAGTTCTCCTGGCTTGGTGGTTTCAAAGTTTCCGCCAGCCTCAGCAGCTAAATCCACAACAACTGAACCTTCCTTCATGGACTCAATCATTTCTTTATTAAATAAAATGGGAGCTTTTTTACCTAATAAAACCAAAGAAAAAAGTACAAATTACATGGTCTTTTTTTAAAACTCTATATTCTAATTATTACAGTAGGTTTGGGGTACCCAAGAATTGAACATCTGAAAATTTAATTCTTTCAAGAGACCCCCCTCCGGCCCCCAACAGGGACTTCCCTGGTGGTGCAGTAGTTAAGAATCCACCTGCCAATGCAGCGGACACGGGTTCAATCCCTGGTCCAGGAAGATCCCACATGCGGTGGAGCAACTAAGCCCGTGTGCCACAACTACTGAGCCTGCTCTCTAGAGCCCATGAGCCACAACTATTGAGCCTATGTGCCACAACTACTGAAGCCCGTGCACCAGGAGGCTGTGCTCCAAAACAAGAGAAGCCACCAGAATGGGAAGCCTGCGTACAGCAACTAAGAGTAGCCCCTGCTCGCCGCAACTAGAGAAAGTCTGTGTACAGCAATGAAGACTCAACACCCCCAATAAATAAATTAATTTAAAAAATATTGGGCCTCAATTTGGAAAAAAAAAATTTTTTAATTTTTAAAAAATCATTTACTAATCCTTACATAGAGGATAAAGCCCCAAATGTAAGAATTTTTCAAGCTAACATACAACAGGGGTCCACACTGTGTATAATATCTTGTTCAAGTTTCATAAAACAATGAAAATATCTAAGCCAAAAGAAAAAGGCAATAAACTTGTGAGACTGGCTATAGGAAAGCAGAGAGTTAATAGCCTAATTATCTTTATTTCTTCTTTTGAAAGTTTCAACTCTGTGTTTACAAATTTTAGTAAAAACACTGTCAATTTTACAAATAGAAATCAATTAAAAGTAAAATTTGCATTATAATAATCTGTTTTTCAATCTACTTGACTGGAAAACATGTGATTCAAAAAAGAAAAATAATATGGACACCGGGGGGAAAGCTGGGGCGGGGGGGTAGGAGTGGGATGAATTGGGAGATTGGGATTGCCACATATACATGACTAATAAGAAAAAAAACCAAACTGTATACTTTAAATATATGCAGTTTACTGTATGTCAATTACATCTTAATAAAAGTTCTCAAAAAAAATAACCTTTCTTTGTAGCACATGCGAAAAAAAGTTGTAAAGATACAAGCAGATGTACCTCCTTTCTCAATGCAAATGGTATATATACTTCCAAGATGAAGTGCAACTCCTAAGCCTCCTATTACTGGGCATTTCTACCCGGGCTGAAGCACTCTTCCTAGCATTCCTTCTCACTACTGCCCCACTGGACCTTCTGCTCCAGCCACAATGATTTGTTAGAGAAGCTCTGGTTCTCTCTTCTGAGTCTCCATGAAAAAGAGCAAGAATGAGGACATCTTTTCCCAAAGACAACACCCTTTAGTCCTGGTAGTTTTGCCACTTCTTGAAATTCTCTGGAATTCTGTAAGCCTTTCCTCTACCCTCCCGTACTGTAGTCCACGAAAGGCATCTTGATTATTTAAACGTTACTCAAGCATGAGAATTTGGGGGTGAAAACAACATACACCTGAGGACTTGTCCCAGAATAATGGTCATGCCAACCAGCTCTGCAGTAATTTAAAGCTCTGGATGATGTGGCTGCATCCACATAAAGAGGCGAATTTAAAGTGCTAACCTGTACTTTCCAGGTATGTACTGTCATCACCACCCTCCACCTCTGGTCCAGAGCCTCTTCTTTACTAACCAGACTCTCGTCTGTCACAGCCTTTCCTCCCATCTTACTTGTACCCTCCAGTCTTATGTTGACATGCCGTAAACTATTCTTTTGGCTATAACCAATTTGGATCCAGGGCCACCCTTTGAATTCTAACTGTACCAACTTTACGATCATCGACCTCACAAATTTGATTTGGTGTCTAATTTCTCCTGCCCTAGAAATTCTGGATTCCTTCTTCCTTCTGAGATACCTATAGCTATCTACAGATCAGACCCTGGATCTGTAATGCTGACCACTCTATAAGATGTCAAGTGGCCAAAACCATCCAGGCTCCCTAGAAAACATCTGATGTACCACCTATTTCTCTTCCTTGATTTTACTAATTCAACCTTCACAAAACAATTTTGCAGTGGCTGACACAACTTTAAATACAAACACACACACTCACACACTTGCATCGTAACGGAGATAGCAAGTGTTCTGTCTATATTATCACTCTGAAATTCAACCACTTTTGAAAAGATAGCATTTTCTTTCATATAGAGTATTTTACTTAGTGTATAGCCAAATAACTGGACAGTAAGCTAAAAAATATATACTTAAGTCACAGAGGAACGTTTAAAAGACATGGAATTATTACAAGTAAAAAGCACACAACAAAACAGTATGTATAGGATGCTCCCGTTCGGTAAAAAAAATATATATACACATATATATGAATGTTTCAAGTATGTGTGTGCATATATACACACACGCATAAAATATTACATACACTATATAGTTCCTAGCAAATTCTATACAGTATAATGTTTAACAATATCAGGATATCTTTGAGTGGTAAGACTAAGAATAATTTATTTTCTTTGTGCTCTTTCTTATCTCCCCCAAGTTTTCTAGAAGTGCTTGTTTTAATGTTATACTCTTAAAAACTCAGTAAGGGCTACAGGAAATACAATGATGACTACAACAGTGCAGCTGCCTTTGAGAACTCACAGGTGGATTAATTTTTTGAAAATTCTCCAAAGTGCAGAAATGCAAATTAAAAACAGAAGGGGGAAAAAAGCCAAAAGAGGAGCCGAGCAGTATATAAAAGTTCCAAATGAGCAAATCCTCAAAAGATTAGGTCAAGAGAAAGACTGAGAAGGAAATTTCAAAATACTGTCTTACCCTGATGGTGTACTATGATAAAAATGTATGATAAGTGTGGCATCACAAAATGGAAGGAACAAAAGGAATAAGATTAGTCCGGTTTGGGGGCGGAAATCTACCCAAACCTAATATCTTACTTCAAACTAAATTCTGAACTCTATAGGTCAGAATTACTTAGAAAAGAATCAACCCATAAAGAAAAGAAAAAAAGGAAAGCCTTGGTGACTCTCTCTAGCCTCTGGATTGAAAAGTACTTCCTAAACTTAGAGAAATGCGGAAAATTACAAAGGAAAACATCAATAAATTTAAATATGAAAAAGGTATATATTACTATCCTCAAAATACATTAACATGACAAAAAATTAATATAATACAAAGCTCATGGAAATTTAAATAAAAACACTAAGATTCTAATGGATAAATGAACAGCAAATATAAACGGCCAACTCAAAGAGAATGGTAATAACCAAATGAAAAAAGTTCACCCCCAGTAAGAATCAAAGAAATGTGACTACAAAGAGTGAGATATATTTTTGCCCTCAAACTGAAAGAGTCAACAAAATCCGAATACTACTGAAACGAAACAATTAGTGGACAATCTACTGATGAGGTTATGAACTGCGTAATCTCTCAGGAAAGCACAATTTATCAAGTGTGTATCAACTGGCAAAAATATTGATATTCACTCATCCAGTAATTCTACTTCTAAGACTCGATTAATCCTGGGGCAATAAATGCAAATACAGATAGAGAAATAGAGCAGAAAAAAAATGTTAGAATATTACTTTTATTTTTAATTGACAAAAACTGGAAATAAATGAAAAGGCTAACTTGGGGAGAATAAAATACAGTACAGTCAAACAAGAAAGTTCTATAAAACCATTAAAATATATTTACAAAGAGTTCTTAATGACTTATATTAAGCGGAAGAAAAACTTATAATAATACCAAGTGGGAAAGGTAAGAAAGATTTTATCTTCATCTAGCATGACAAAAATGCATGGAAAAAAGGCTAAAAGGAAATGATAAAATGTTGAGTATTTTTCACTGAGAAGGATCACAAATGATCTTTATTTTCTACTTTGTACTTTACTGCATTTCCAACAAATATCACATACTGTTTTTATAAAAATAAACAAGTAAAGCATAGTCACAACCAGTTTCCCCTTTAAGTTAAGGACAGAGATTAAAGAGTAGCACTGGGGACTTCCCTGGTGGCACAGTTGTTAAGAATCTGCCTGCCAATGCAGGGGACATGGGTTCGATCCCTCCTCCAGGAAGATCTCACATGCCGCAGAGAAGCTAAGCCCATGCGCCACAACTACTGAGCCTGTGCTCTAGAGCCCGCGAGCCACAACTATTGAGCCCATGTGCCACAACTACTGAAGCCTGTGTGCTCCGCAACAAGAGAAGCCATCGCAGT
This sequence comes from Hippopotamus amphibius kiboko, assembly GCF_030028045.1. Lineage (NCBI taxonomy): Eukaryota > Metazoa > Chordata > Mammalia > Artiodactyla > Hippopotamidae > Hippopotamus > Hippopotamus amphibius. The sequence continues at coordinate 239,617,973 of NC_080186.1, forward strand.
GAGAAGCCCATGCACCTCAACGAAGAGTAGCCCCCGCTCACTGCAACTAGAGAAAGCCCACGCGTAGCAATGAAGACCCAATGCAGCCAATAAATAAATGATTAAATAAATTTATAAAAGAAATAAAAAAAATAAATAAAGACTAGCATTGACATATATACACTACCAAATGTAAAATAGATAGCTAGTGGGAAGTTGCTGCATAACACAGGGATATAAACTCGATGATGGGTGATGACTTAGAGGGCCAGGATACAGAGGGTGGGAAGCAGTCGTGGGAGGGAGGGGATATGGGGTTATATGTATAAATACAGCTGATTCACTTTGGCGTACCTCAAAAACTGGCACAAGAGTGTAAAGCAATTATATTCCAATAAAGAGCTTAAAAAATATTAAAAAAAATAAAAGAGTTGTACTAAAAGGATTAAAATAGCTTAGAAATTCCCTTAACCAGTCTATTTACTTACCAACTGAAAATACTTCACTCAAAATCCTCTGCCTTCCTGCTACAGCAAAGGAAGCTATATAGTTAGCACAGCCTTTCTAAGAGTGAATCCAAACACTTATACAGGGGGACAGAAACATAACTAAGGATGGATAACAGGAAGATGTGCACAGATTTTTTTACACTATATAACAAAGAAAAGAATATATCCAATGTTTAATTAGAGATGTCCTATATAGAGATGTCCCATAATACCTCAGTGACAGCCCTGTGCGGATCCTAGACACAAGGATAAAAGATCAAATGAGCATATCAAGTGTTTCAAGACAGGACTGTAGAAGGCAGAAGAGTTAATAAAAGTAGACAGATAAGAGGTATTTTTTTAGAGGCAAAATTGGGCTTTCCCCTTTTGACTGCTTATTTCTGTTAATTTTATCACTTATCTGCAAAAGATGAGATACACAAAAAGACCAAGACTGTTACATTTCTTCAAACGACTCCCCCCCAAAAATCACTATGACTGAAAAAATTAACAAGGAGAAAGTTAAGTTTTTAATATATTTCCTGGCACAACACAAACTGTGGGTGAAAAATGTTCAACTTCATGAACTATTTCTTGGTTCCTCTGCTTCATGGATATTAAGTTCCTGGTAAGATTACTCAGTTCCTTCCCAGGTGGGAGTGTATTTCCATACTCTTACCAAGACAGTGGTAGGACATCATGCACTCACAGTCACCATTCAAGTATTCCTCCATTCACTGACTCAGTGCCTACCATGGACAGGCTAGATGGGGAAGGAAAGCTTTACTTACAGGTCTGAGGTCTAACAGCTTAGGACGGAAAGAGGCTGTATTCAAAGATTAGTGAACATTTTTATTAGAATAGCTGAGATATTTACAGAACTCAATCTAAAAATTTTAATTACAGAGTTTCCCAATCAGATGGCCATTCTCTGGGGTGACTAGAGGTGCCACAGATTAGTGTAAGGTATCCATGAATCTCTGTGTGCACCCAGAACTGACTGCAGACTGAACACATGGCACGCACAGGCACTGTTTCTAGGTGTATGTACACATGGCTATGATTCACACAAATTAATTCTGAAATGTGACTAAATTCATAGCATCTTTTCATACTCATGTTTACTCATTAAACGAATACTAAGATGCAGTTTTTAAAGTAGTAAATTCAACTTCTAAAAACAGATACTTCTTTCTAAAAATAGCTTTAACAACTTATTGCAGTGTGGCAAAAGAATATACCACTGGCCTCTCTTCAACAGTAAATTAAAAAAGAGATTTGGATTAAACTAAATCCCAACAGCTAAAGATTTACCAGAAATTTTTGCAATATATTATACCTCTCTGAATAAATCAGGCCTAACACGATCATCTGAAATCAATAAATTCTCACATTCTATCTTACTGGAAATAGAATTAAGCCCTCACAGACAACTTTTTTTTTTTTTCTTTTTTAAGGGTTCCTCACAGACAACTTTAATCACACACACACACACAAAGAAAAAAAAAAAAAGAAAAATTAAGAGGAAATCACTAAAAATATTAAGAATAACAAGACACCAAGATGAAAAAAGGCTTACCACAAAATTTTATAATAATTCCAAAGTGCATTTAGCATCATTTACTGGCATTATTCAATGGCATTTAATCAGATGGGGAGATTCCTAACTTCCTGGGCTGTAAGGCATCAAATTAAGCCGGATCAAGAAAAACTTTCTGCTTTAACAAGAACATGGTATATTTAACAATATAGTAGCAAAGAAATTAATAATATAAATTATAGAATATATTTCTCCAAACCAAAGCAGATTTGTCATGAACAAGTACTATAAATACAAGGATAATTTTTAATGTAATGCAATAGTATACAATGACTACATGCAAAATAGAGCACATAAAGATGTTCTGAACTTTAGTGTTTATACATTAAGGAATGTTATTCTAAGAATACAACTTTACACTGAGCACTGGTGTTTATCCAGCATCCTCTTGTCACTACTCTCCTTTCCATTTTCTTCACACAGTCCACGAGCTTCAGGAGAAATGACCTGAAACTACTCCAGAGGCAGGCCTGGCTGGCCTAAGAGTCATCTCATCACCTTACTGAAGACCAGTTCAGAAAACCAGGTGTAAGCTGAGGGGCATCTCACTGCCCTGCCCACATGGACTGCTTCAGAAGTGGGGATGCAACCCAATCAGGGCCAATGAGAACAAGGGAGCGAGAGCTAAGGGCTTCTGCAGGAGACAGTTCCTTGCTTCTCGAGAGGGAGCCGTCAGGATGGCTTGCCTTGTCCTTTGGCTGCTGCGCTGTGCACACGGGAGGCCTGAATCTACCGCTGCCTCTACTCCTGAGAATGAAACCAACTCAGAGCAGACAGGGCAGAAGGCGGACAAAGGAGCTCAGCAGGGTCCCCTGACACCCACCTGTCCAGTTATGACTGGACTCTTCTCTCTTAGGTAACCCAACAAACCTCCTTTCTTGTTTAAGGCAGACTGTGTTGCAATTTCCGCTTCTGGCAACCAAAGACACCCTAACTGATACACACCAAGCCTCTTCTGGAATTTCAGAATAAGAGACAGGGTTAAAATATTGAGTCTTAGACCATAAAAATGTTACACATGAGGACAAAAGGCTTTTTATACACATATGTATACATATAAAAAAAGAGATAATTGGTTATGTAATAGATTGGATGTGGCAAAAAGATGCTAAACCTTTGATCCACTGATGTAAAAAGTCTCTGATTCTGCCAGCCCCATGGTGCACAGAGCAACACGTCGATACAACTCCTCCATCTCTGTTATCACTAGAGAGGCTACAGATAGCTTTGTTCATGAACGTAAAGAGATTCTGACCCAAGCTTAAACAGTCAAGCTTTATATGTGAGTTCTATTCCTGGAACTAGGTGAAAATCTTCTCTGCCTAATTAATTATTTGTATAAGGAACCAAAGAGAAACTCAGGAGGCAAAAACTTGACTTTTACAAACTGGATGCCTTGAGATATTTCTAAATGTAATATGTAGGAAATATGATTAGTCAACAGCATGTTTTAGCAGATTTTTTAGAGAGATCCCTAAAGATCTATTTAGAGACCTAAAAACAAGCCTCTACCTAATAATTAAAGAACACTAATAAAAATTCGTTGAGAATTACCTTAATAATTTACCTGTCATAGCTGCAAAATTCTATATAGATAAAAATCAAAATCAGTTAAGGCTTTACCACGGCTTCATAAGCTATGGCAATTCTCCAAAAAAAGGGAAAACAACCTATCAAACTTAAATGGTGGCATAAAAAGGAAACATATATTATATATATAAATATATAATATATTAAATAATATAGAAATTATATAGTCTTTGTGTTCCCTCCAATACATGTTTAGATGTACATCAGCCATCAAAATTCCTAAAAAATTAATATTAATTATACATTTATTAATAAAATAATTAAGCCTTTTAAAATAGAAATAATACTGTTTATTTTATTTTCCATGTCATAAAACTTAGGTCAGAATGAGACTGACAAAAAAGCCGTCATAAAATGGATACCTTCAGGAAAGTCAGATAAAAGCAAGTTAAGCCGGAGCTTTCCACAGGGAAGTCCAAACTAGACTGCCACCTGCTGGCAATGGCTTTGCAGCGTCAGGAGCACGTGCATGAGCCTGATGAGGTCAGAGGCCGCCTCTGAGACGCCGCGTCATGCTCAAGAAACCCGGACTTCCTGCAGCATACGTCAATCAGCTTTTCAGTCTGGGTACCGTTTGCAAGGCCAGGCATCACCAACGGAAGCCAGGGGATTATGCTAATGCTCTATGTGCCAGGCCCTACACTGGGCTTTCTCCTGCATCCAGTCCTCAACACAACTCTGCAGGATAAAATGTTTACCTCCTTTTCGGAAAGGAGGAATCTGAGGTTCAGAGAGACAGCTGTTAAGCAGTGGAACTGGAATTTGAATCTACTTTATCTGGTTCTAAATCCATGATCTGAATGCCAATGAACAGATTAAACACAAGCAGATAAAATTTAAAACTGGGGAAGAGGAAAGAAGCTTTTAGCACCTCACCAAAACCCACATCTGTTACAGGCTGAATTGTGTACCCAGAGAAATTCATATGTTGAAGCCCTAAACCGCAGTAACTGAGAATATGACTGTATTTGGAGACAGAGTCTTTAAAGAGATGAACCCATTCAATGAGGCCATCAGGGTGGGCCCTAACCCAATCTGACTGGTATCCTTAAAACAAGAGAAAATATGGACACAAAAAGGACACCAAGACCATGTGAGGACACAGCAAGAAGAGGCCCTATACAAGCCCAGAAGAGAAGTCTCGGAAGAAACCAAACCTGTCAATACCCTGATCTTGGACTTGTAGGCTCCAGACTGTGAGAAAATAAATTTCTATCATTTAAGCCCCCCAGTCTGTGAGATTTTGTTATAGCAGCCTTAGCAAACTAACACAATGGTCTCTTACCCCTGGGCACACAGGTAGACAACAATTCCCAGCCTCCTTCATGGTTAGGTTTGGCCACGTGACTAAGTCTTTAACAAAAGAAATGTGCGCGGGGTGGTGTGTGCCACTTCGGGGCATCCCGCGCACCCTCCTCCCTGGCCCTTTGCTTCTAGCTGGCTGGAAGAGAGACAGTGCCCCAAGGGACCTGCACTGCCTCACAACAATGATGACCACACCGCTGTACCTGAGTCCCCAGAGGACCACCCGAAGGACAGCTGCCCTCCAATGTGTCAACCACCTGTTACCGTTAACTGAGCAAGAAGTAAATTTCTATGATGTCTGAGCTTTTGGGTGCATTTGCTATAGCAGCGAGGCCACCCTAATACTGAGACATAGAAAGTACAGAGAAAGTGGAAAGAAGGAAGAATAGAAACGCACATGGTGGAGAGTGCTGGTTGTAGTGTAACTCTATCCGGTGCTCCTTCACCAGAGACAGCCTCAGCCTCCCAATCCTTTTCAACTCAGGGACTGCGAGGGAGGTAAGCACAATGCTTCCCAAACTTGCAACATACTTTGGGAGAAATAACAGACCAAACCAGAAGATAATTCTGTGCCATAAATCTTCCTAACAGGACATTTGTTAAATTTGGCCCAGTCACTCACTACCTGTGCTCAAACACATCCTAAATAGTCAAGACTGATAAATGGCAACATTCTCCACAATTCTGGCATCTTCCTCTTGATGACAAGTTGCCCTGTCTCTACTGAAAGCTACCAAGAGGTATGTAGACAGCCTGTGCTTACAACCCTTGATGCTGCAACAGTTAAGCATTTCTCTCTGTCCTTCAAAATTCTCAAAACAATGAAACTTTGTACAAGAAATATTACAAAACTCCATACAAGGCATTTAGGAGAGGAAAGGATGGTAGATGAATCAGTAAATCAGGAGATTAGTCAGTAAAAGTTAAAATAATTCAAAAAAATTTGAAAATCACTGACCTATCACTATTCTATAAGACCACAATGCTTACAGAATGAAAAGAACAATCTGAAAAATAAAGCTTTACTTTAGGGAAAAACCTTGTGTAGTCATCAAAACAATATTATCTTTGTGAAATTTCACAAATAAAGAGGGTATCACTGTATTAATTATTCTCCTGCCTAAAAGAACACGTTAGGCAATTACTATGGAAAGTTACTCTTTTGTACTATATTTCCACTCTGTATAAAAGATGGGTTCAAAGAGGCAGGCAGCATCTGATGGAGAACCAATGCTGATTTTCCAGGAGGCTGTGAGATCCCTCAGGTTTGGTCTCATATGTGTAAGGCCCTTGCATATCAAGGGAAAACACCCCCTCCCAATCCCCTAGAGTCACGCAAAATTACTACAAAGGTCCTTTGAGGGGTGTGTGCTACAGACCCTATCTGAAATAAAAATAAAAAGGACTGTTACCCTAATCTGGATTGTACATAAAAAGAGGTCCAAGTATATATGGTCTAAAGGATTATGATTTATAATCAAGCAATGAATACCTTCCCTCCTGGCTGACAGGACACTTTCTAACTCCTGAACAGACCTTCCCACTACTTCCTAATTCTACCTCCTGAGAGGCCTAGCTCATCACCTCAGGCTGCAAACATGGCACGTGTCCTAGTTTTGAAAATTTATGAAAGCTGGCTTCTCAGTCTTAGATTAGTCTCCGCAGTATTCCTATCCGAGAGTGTCCTATCTTTCCTTGGATAGCAGCGGAAAAACAAAAGGGACTGTACCAACTGAGAACTAAGGAAGGAACCCACATTAGCTCAGGGACATCCGCTGAGCCGCAGCTGCACACAAGGCTCCCTGGTAAGCACCCTCCGTGGCCCTCCTGCTGCAGGCAGAGAGCCAGGGCAACTACAGGCTTGTGAGACTGAGAACTACTGGAATTTGAGGCACAGGCAAATGCTACACATACAGGAAAAAGGAGTGTTTACTACGGAGTAGGAGATGGCAGAAACTATGGAGAAACTACTGACCTCAATAGGACTTCAAAAGCCAGGGAAGGGCAGGGACAGTAATCCAAAGAGAAGGAACAATACGTGCAAGGCCTGAACGTCCTTGGCCTTGTGGCGACAACAGCAGCCCGTGTGACTGAAATCAGGCCCAGGGAGCAAGACATCAGTTTAACATGAGGCCCCAAAGCTAAATCAGGACTAGAAACTGAAGGGCAACAAACACCTTACCAAGGAGTGCAAAACTTAGAGCAGAGGTAAGGGTGGGAGGTGGGAAAGAGGGGATGCGGTGCAATCCTGATGACTTTAGATGCCTTTACCTAATGATGCTGTGAACCCAAGTGGTCCAAGTTACTGTCATTGCTAAACAAAACCTCAGGCTTTCCGGTAGCTATGGTTCAATTACAAACAGAGGGCAGGACCTGAGGCGGGGAAGGGGAGGGCAGGAAAGCTAGATGACCCTATGATGCTTATGATTTTTAATTATGTGGTCATCAGGAAAGGTTCTAAATGGAGAAGGGTTGTCTCCGTCAGGGTAGATGCAGCATGTGGCGCAAAGTACTCCTAATTCTCACAGGAATTTAGGCAAAATTATGATTATGCGCACAGCCTGAACATTACTGGGGGGGGGGGGTGTGCCTGCCGTACTTTCTAGTGCTGACCCTAAAAGTCACAGAGCTGGACAGGAAGATCGGGAGCTTTCCATGGAGGGCACAGCACCACAAAATAAGACTGTCCACTAGGTCCACTCTTGAAGTTACCTGCCCTAAATGAAACGCTAGCCCTTATCCATCACCCAAACCAATCAAGGGGGTCTAGATAATGGTACAAGATATCAGGCAGCATAATCAGTAGCCAGCTACAGAAACACTTCGTTCTGCCTACAATCCTCATAAGTACAACGTTACTGTGTGTCCACACCCACTGACTGACGTGTGCCTAGGAGAAAGGAAAATTTACCAATTCCACACGACTGCTGCCTGAAGCAAGCAACTGCCCGTGTTCCTCTCTCAATGTTCTTATCCACTCCGGGTCTTCTGTACAGCCACGAGGCTCTCAGTCTAAGGAACTGCAACTGGAGAACTTCTGACATTTGATTTAATCCCCTTTGGAACCACTCAAGGAAAACTTTAAAATAACTTCTGCTACAGGAGTCTTTCAGGAGCGAGACACACCACCGGTGACCCATGCAAAGGCTCAGGACAAACACCAGTGTGGGTACCATGCCAAGGATACCGTTTTTCAAAGGATATGTGTACCTTTATATAATCTTTTCAATCTTTTCTTTTTTTAAGGCTCACATGTTTTCACGTTTCAGTCCCCTAGGGATATGAAGGATCTTTAAAAAGATCATCTTCTTCCTTATAATTTTCGAATTAGCTTTTCTCTTTTGTGGGGCTTACCAAAAAAAATAACAGAAAGGTCCTTTTCAGATCAGCCTTGCGAATGTAAGCTCTGGGTCAATCCACTGGCCAAGGACTTTGCGCAAGTTTAAAGTGCTCTGAGCTGCTGGCTTCACAAAACAGGAAATGCTCAGCAGAACAGACTCACAAAACTTCTTCAACAAGTCTTCTTTAACACTATCATATAATCTGACCTGCTGCTAAGGTACACTTACTACAAAATACTTATAAAAAATAAGAGGTTAGAACTCAATATTCCAGTGAAAAAATGCCAGGGTTTCGAGGGAGACACATCCAACTCTGCTGTCACATGGTTCTCAGGGAGTTCGGACTCCATTTCATTTGTGCCTCCCTCACCCGCTCCTGCTCCGTTCACCTATTTTGCCCTGAGCCAGCTCCCACGTCTTAATACAGAAGCGTCACCGCGACCATGGCAAATACTCCTACGTGAAGTCCACCAAGGGAACCAAGGCCAAGAGTAAGAAGAAAAAAAGCAAAGAGAAGAAGAGAAAAAGAGAAGAAGATGAAGAAACTCAACTTGATACTGTTGGAATCTGGTGGACAGTAACAAACTGGTGAAATTTCAGGAATCACAGCAATTGAAATGGATAAAGGAACCTACATACATGCATTTGACAATGGACTTTTTACACTGGGTGCTCCACGTAAAGAAGCCGATGAGGGTCTTAGTCCTCCAGAGCCGTTTACAGCTGTCAAACTGTCTGATTCCAGAACTGCCCTGAAATCTGGCTATGAAAAATACCTTGGTATAAATTCAGACGGACTTGTTTTGGGGCGTTCAGATGCAATTGGACCAAGAGAACAATGCAAATTGGTCTTTCAAGATGGGAAAATGACTTTACTGTCCTCAAATAGCTGCTTTATTAGATGTAATGAAGCAGGAGATAGAGAAGCAAAAAGTAAAACAGCAGGAGAAGAAGAAATGATAAAGATTAGATCTGTGCTGAAAGAGAAACTAAGAAAAAAGATGATATTCCAGAAGAAGACAAAGGAAATGTTAAGCAGTGTAAAATCAATTATGTAAAGAAATTCCAGTGCTTCCAAGACCACAGACTTAAAGAAGACAGTAAAATTCTTAAAAAAGCCCAGAAAGATGGATTTTTGTATGAAACACTTTTGGACAGGAGAGCCAAATTGAAAGCTGATAGATACTGCAAATGACCAGGATTTTTATTTCTGTCTTCTCCTTTTGTTTTTTTCTGAATAAAAAAATCAGTGGGGGGGGGGGGGGGGTTAAAGTTTAGTCAACTGCTCACATGTCCTTTTTTGTTAAAAAAAAAAAAGTATATTAACTGTCATACATATACTTTATATAAGAAGTGTTGAGTTGTATAACTTACTACAAGCTTTACAAAATAATAATTCTATATACTATGTTGAAAGTATCTTCAGTTCTTCTTTTAACCTAGTGACATACACTTTATTTTTTTCTTTTTTTTATTATTTTATTTTTTTATTGAAGTATAGTTGATTTACAATGTTGTGTGAGTTTCAGGTGTACAGCAAAGTGATTCAATGTTTAGATACAGATATAGGTATTCTTTTCCAGATTTTTTTCCCTCACAGGTTATTACAAAATATAGAGTATAGCTCCTCTGCTGTAACAGTTAGGTCCTTGTTGGTTATTTTATATACAGCAGTGTGTATGTGTTAATCCTAAACTCCTAATTTGTCCCTCTGCCCCCTTCCGGCAGGGTAACCATAAGTTTGTTTTCTGCGTCTGTGGACCTACTCAGTTCTTTGTAAAGAGAATGACCCAGAACCACCAGCTTCAGGGCTCCTTCGTCCACTGCACGAGTAAATGCTTCAGCACCCTCTGCTGGCCACTTGTGGTATCCAGTCAGTTTCTAACGCATCTCCCCAACCAGCTTTCAAAGGTCAGATGGTCGCTACAGCAAAAGCCACCCCATCCTTCCTTCAAAGCCACCTGTGCAACAGCTGAGCCAGGAGCCAACCGCCGCAAAGGAAAGGATGCATCCTAAAGTGCTCTCTTGCCACTGCTTGTCCACTAGTCCTACGGTGGCTGGCAGTTTTCACAGATACCACCTGTGGCCCCTGCCTTGTCTGGTCTGCGTCCACCTCCAGCAACCCCAGCCTCATTTCCACACACACAGATTCTTCTATGGACTAAGCCCATATCACTCTCCTGTTGTCTGTTTCATCTAGCCAGCTCCGGTGGGATGGGGATGTCTGGAGAGAGCAGCTCACCTATCAGGTATCACATGGGTAAACAGGACAGAAAGAAGAGCATGGACGGCACGTCTTCCCCGACAAGCTCACAGATATGATGCCAATCGGCTTCCTGCCCTTGAGTATATATTAGCCAGATGAGAGGAGTGCCATGAAAGAACTTCTTCCCCAGAACCTCATGACAAAGCAGCTTCTCCTAATTTTCCAGTCTCCCAGAGAAAGCAAGGCTCCTTTGGTAGGATCGAACACAAGTAACTTGAACCCTGTAAGCTCTCCTTAACTGGCCCGCTTTCTCTCGGAAAGGGAAAAACATTAGTCAGCATAGCATTCATTATTCAGCAACAGAAGCAAAAGACAGGAGATGAGGTAGGAATATAAAAGGTAGAGAGTTTCTTCACTCCCAAATCGTGCTAGATCAAGCTACTGTTTATTACTGATTAATAAATGCTGGGTGGTTTGACATCAAGCATCTACTGAGTGAAAATATTCTTTAGAAGAGGATATTGTAAAGGACTAAAAAGTAATTCCTGCCATCAAAGAGCCCATGATTTGGTTGCAAAGACCGAACATATTAAAGGAAGTAATAAGAAAGTAACAAAGTATCATAGCCTTTAGTAAAAAATATATACGGGAAATTCCATAAATATATATATACACACACACAAAGTCCCCCTCTCTTTCTCTCTCGTGCATAAAAAAATGATCATTAGGGCTTCCTAGGTGGCGCAGTGGTTAAGAATCCGCCTGCCAATGCAGAGGTCACGGGTTCGATCCCAGCTCCAGGAAGATCCCACATGCCGCGGAGCAACTAAGCCCGTGTGCCACAAAAAAAATGATCATTAAAATATTAATAATAGTCATCTCTGGTGCAACGTTCTAGCTGTACTTTTTTTCCTTCATATTTTCCAGCAGTTTGGATTTCCTACAATAGGAATGCAGTATCTTAACAAAGAGAACAGAAATAAATTAAAAACCAATTATCAAAGGCGTACTGTACAAAGAATATGATCTATGAACATAGATAAAAATACACAGAGAAAAAAGACTGGAAAAAAATATACCAAATTATTAATGACCATTTTTCTCCAGGGGCCACAATGATTTCATCTTTTCTGCCTTTCATGTGCTGTCTCATTTTCTAGAAAGTAAATCAATCTCTACTCAAACACAAATGTTAAACAAAATTATTCACCCTCATCTTAAAATCTCGTCAGTAAAACTGCTTTACCGATAACCACCGACGTAATGACACACCTGGAATCAGTGCCGTGCTGATAAGGATGTCCACCTCCTTGCACTGCTGAGCAAAGAGCTTCATTTCAGCCTCAATGAACTCTTTGGACATCTCCTTTGCATATCCTCCTTGGCCCTCACCAGATTCCTTCAAGTCCACCTCTAATGGCTCAGCACCCAGAGACTTGAACTGCTCCAAAGCTGCAGCCCTGGCGATTATTGAAGGGAAAGCAGTGGTTATTGCAGATCCTTCATACAGAAATCAAGATCATCGTTTACATCATTTTTAAGAAGATAAAACCGTATATACTGAAAAGCAGAAACTTTCTTTTGATGTTTCTTATCAGATTGCTTCAATTTTTTTCTAAAGGCAGGTAACACTTTTATGATAATATTTTTTCTGGAAAAAAAAAACTATAGGAAATTCCAACTCTCAGTTGAGTTACAAAAGGAATTTCACTATTGGCAACTCCAGTCATCAATTAGCAAGAGCTACAGGTAATTCCTGCCATCAGGGAAGTTTGGGAAATGGTGGTCAGAGCCCATCCGTCCCCTGGCAGCTGTCATGGTTAGGGAGTGGGCACAAAGATAGGATGCAGAAGGCAGGGCAGAAAAGGTAAGGCATGGGTGAACAAGAGCTCCTCTTGGTTCCTGCTGATTTGAACAAGGACGCTTGTAGCCCAGACTGCCCGGGGAGATCAGCTGGTGACCAGGGGGCAATCAGCCAAAGCTGAGGACAACAGAGAGGAGACGCGAAGAACCTAGTCTGGATGGCACTGACCAGCTGCCACTGGTTCACTACTGAAAGGGAGTACTTTCCTGTGAAAAGGGAGTCCTTCCCACAGATCTTCACTTCAGGGAGAGAATATATTTTCTTATAGTTTAGGCCAATTTGAGCTGGTGTTATCCAGAGGGCTAAAAAGTTTTAGAAAAGTCTACTATTTTTAATGAAATAAGGTAAATTCAAAATGACATGTATGTACGTGTGTGTGTGAGAATGTGTATAGATATATATAAAATGATCCCAATTTTGTTCAGAAGGTATGGACATAAAAATCTATAAGAAATCATACAAAAAAATCATTACAATTATATCTGGCTGGCACAATTATAAAAGGTTTTTTATATTTTTTTCTTATGTTTCTCTGTATTTTTCAATAATCAACATGTGTAATTAGAAACATAAATATTATTTTGTCATCTTTTGCCTTCAAAATAATTTCATCATTTATTCATCAAAATTTAAGACGTGAATGTCTTTTGACCCAAAAATTCCATTTCTAGGAATCTGTCCTAAGGAAACACAGTTGACCCTTGAAGAGCACAGAGGTTAGTCACCCCCACTTCCTGCAAAGTTGAAAATTCGCGTATGTAACTTTACAGGTGCCCCCTCTGCATCTGTGGCTCTGCATCCAAGGATCCAACTGACCCACAGATGGTGTAGTACCACTACGTACTTACTGAAAAAATCCACACATAAGTGGACCCTAGCAGTTCAAACACTGTTGTTCGAGGGTCAACTGTAATGAGGTATCTCCAAATATGTATGTTCTTATGTATACAGTATTGCTCACATACAGTAAAAAAGTCCATTTATAGATTAGTTAAATAAGTCACTGTATTTCTACTCAATGGAATTTTGTGTAGCCATTAAACATACTTGTAAATAAGTAAAGACCTTCATTCTCTACCATTACGTTTTTTAAAAAGTTAAATAGTACTATTAGTAAAATTACATGTTTAATTAATGCGTAGAAAAGGGAATATATACTAAAATGTTAATAGTTATCTCTAGTAAACAGTTATCTCTAGTAGAATTTTAGGGTATTTTATTTTCACTTTTTGTACTTTTTTATATTTTTCTGAATTGAGAGAATAAGCATGTATTATTTTTACAATCAGAAAGAAAGTAAACTGGGTAAGTTATTAAATTGATTTGTTTCTTTTTATATTATGTAAAATAGGGTTATTTATTCCTATTTCATATACTTACAATAAAGAACAAACAAAGAGAGTAAGCATTTAGTACAGGTGTCTGAAAACTAAAGCTCTTGACCGGCCAATTGTTTTTGTAAACAAAGCTTTATTGGAATACACACCAAAAAAAGAAAGTAGAAACCTAATAAACTTTCTAACAGAGGCAAGATACTATCGTTACAAGTGGAATTTCCTAGTTATTGTCTGAAAGAATTTAGAAAATGACACCCATATAATATCACTGGGCAATGAGTTGTCCTTAAATTTTCAGGATGTTTCCCTGAAAATAATACCATTCCGTTTTTCAACAAGAATTTATAATCAAGTGTGTTTTCCAACATATTTAGATTTCATATTTATAATATGATACTAACTGCCAATCTCAAAATGGTGATTAGATTAACTAATGAGCTATAATTACAAGAAAAGCATTACATCAGACCAGCCACACCTTTCTTCATTGTATATTTGAGTTATCTTAATAAACTGTAAATAAAAATGAAGCAACAGCTATATTCTAGCTGTCTACTCTCTACATAATCTAAACCAAAGACATCAATACAACTTTTATAAATTCTCAGTAGTTAACCCAACACTGAGTTTCACATCATCTCCAAGTCAAACATATATACTTCCACTTTAATACTACTGTCCACTACAATGAAACGTTGAACAACCTCATTGTGCCAGACGAGGGGGGGTCTTCAATAACTTCACATCTGCAAACATTAAAAATTAAAAGCTAGGACGAATGACATGCTTCACTCTGGCTATCCCTGGCTTGGGTCCTGGTTACTTCGGAAATGCCCTTTCTCATTTCAGCAGGACAGCTTTTCATCAGCGTATTGCTCCTCCAAACTCCAGGTAAGCACTGTAAACCTTATTCTATTGGAACAGTCTTTACTCTGAAACGTCTCATTCTTTTTAACTCTGAACGGCTGCATTTCTTTTCCATTACTCTATATTCAAGATTAGCAGTGGTCTTATTCCTCTACTGACGGCAGCTGATAGTAACAAACTACGTTTCAGCCTTGAAAAAGTATTAGAACACAGAAATTATAACAATACTCAATAAGCATGTAATAAAAGCTAGTATCTCGTGTCTTCGGAAATAAAGAACAATTTTCATCGAACTTCTTTTTAAAGGAATTCCAGGAACGTGCTGATATGCCCGCTTTAAAGAAATATGCAATGAGCACAATCAAGTACTTGCACCTGGGGGCTCTCCTGCTGCCAAGCCAGCTTGATCTGCTTCCTGCCATTCGCTGCGGAGCACGCCCTCACCCCCACCCCGTCCACTCTCCAAGAAGTCTCCCCTGACCCCCCTTCACAGTCACACACATCCTTGTCCCTGCCCTACCCAGTGCCCAAACACACTCTGTGCAGAAATAAGACACAGCAGAGCAACAGGTTATAAAGTCAGGATACAGAGAACTCTGGTCCCATTGCTAATTTACATGAAAACACAAGACTGAATGTGAGCCGTTCATGTGCAATGTTGAAATGATTTCTGCTGTCCTGGGTCTGGGTCCTTACATTTTTTTTTCCCACTAAGTAATACATGTTCACTTTGCGTTAACTTTGAAATACGTGGAAACACTTTTAAATGGAAAAAGCTTACAGAGCCGTTTCAATGTGCTACGTCAATTTACAAAAGGAACGCATAAAATCCACCTGAAACAAAATGTTTTTACCTTAATAGCAATCACTAGCAAAGCCCTCACCTTGTGTCAAATCCCCGAACGATCGCACCCATCGACTTTGCTGCACCCGCAGAAGCCAGCCCGGCAACGCCACCACCAACTATTAGAATCTAGGAAAGAAGGCAGAACCCATATGTTTTAAATAAAGTTCATGATCAACTGATTATGTAAAATCATCCGCTAGTAGCTCTCAGAGCCAGGGACACAGCTGGCATGCGACAGTACACCAGGTGGCGATGGTGGTGATGATCCGCCCTCAATAAAGGCACTGTGGGGATAGACTACTCTTTAACTGGACCACCACTGCTTTTAAAGTTTTTTAAAACTGATGGCAAAGGCCAACAACTTCACTAAAAACTGTATGACTCTCAGCATCTCAGTGTAAAAACTACATACAGCACCACCAGTATTGCGTATGGTGAAGACTGACAGGCTCTTTCCCACAGTATCAAAGCCACTTCTACTAAAATCCCCAGTGTAGTATTTCAGCGCCCTCTCCTCTCTCACATTTTAAGGTTTTCTATGTTCATAAAATGTTAAAATAAGTTTCAAAGATGGGTACAACTTTGGTGCAACATCTATTACTATTTTGAGCGCAAATGTTTCTACAAGAAACAGCAGGTAACCAACCACCTAATTTTGATCCATTTTGAATGAACTGCACCTGAAATCCAATGCAAAGTAACTCATCTCCCTAACTAAGGAACGATCAGAGCCAAGAAAATCAAAGACATCCTCAGAAACAAGTCTCCCTGCCTTCTAAGAAACAAACTAAGAACAATGTTCTCTCCAGTCTGGAATGGGCCTTCCAGAGAAAAGTCCTATTATACTTCCCAGTCAACGGAGCAATTTCTCGTTGCTGTTTAAAAAAATAAAGCCTCCCACAGAAACAGCGAAATTTATAAATTCCCACCCACCCATCATGCCCACTTCTTCTGCTCCTTCAAGAAGACTAGGCCAGCGGAATTGTGCTCCAGTGACCCTTAGGCAGTGTCTCAGAGATCGTGTGAATGGATCTTAATGGGAATGCTTTGTTTGGGGGGTGGGGGGGGGAGGTTGGGATGGGAGAGAGGGGGTCTGCAAGGAAGGAGACAAAGAGGCACTAGCGGGAACAAGCCAGTTCTGGGTTCCAAGGCACCAACCCCACCCCAAACACTGAAGCCCCACCACCACTAAAAAACAAATAAAAAGAAAAAATAAAATAAAATAAGTAAAAATCATAGGGCTGGGCCAAGTTATCCTGAATCAAGAAATAACAGAAGAGCCCATAATTTAAAAGACAGAATCCATTCTTCAAAGAGGGGAGAGGGGCTTGAAAGGGAGTCAATGATCCATCATGCCTTCATTATGAAGCTCCACAACAAACACAAAAGCACAGGCCCACGAGCTTCTGGGCATGGCGCCCAAGGAGGGCACGGAAGCCCCACGCCCTTCCCACAGCCTTCCCCAGTCATCTCTCCCAACAGCATATTCATCTGCATCCTTCATCAGAGCCCTGCATCATAAACTGCTAAACAGGAAGTAAACCGTTTCCTGAGTTCTGCCAGCAGCTCCAGCTAATTCACAGAACCCAAGGAGGGGGTCATGGGCACCTCTGATGTATAGCCAATCCGTCAGAAGCACAGGTGACAACGTAGACTTGTTACTGGCATCTGAAGGGGGTGGGAGCAGCCCTGTGAGCCGGAGCCCTTAACCTGTGAGATCGGACACTATCTCCAAGGACATACTGTCAGAATTAAGTTAAACTGTAGGACACTTGGCTAGTGTCACAGAATTGCTTGCTGTGGCGAAAATCCCCACACATTTGGTGACCAGAAGTATCGGAAATGTCCTATATGGGGTGAAAAAAAACTTTCAAAAATGTCAAAATTCATTTTTTTCCAACCAATCTTAAGCAGCTTTGAGGCTCCACCATACATTTGTATATGACACACGTCATCGTGACGTTAACACAGAACAAAATTTTTTAAATAACTGTTTTAAAACTATAATACCCTTGTCTAATTCACAGTATGAAGAAATACTAGAAGTTTTACCTACCTTAGCTGGAGGAACCTTTCCAGCAGCTGTGATCTGACCAGTAAAAAACCGTCCAAAATGATTTGCTGCTAGTACAACAGCCTTGTAACTTAAGAAAATAGATAAATAAATGGATAAATAATTCTATAAAGTTAAAGAACTTAAGCTTATATAGAGAAATTATTAAAGACTAAGAATAATAGCTAACATTTCTATAGTTACTAGTTACTACTATCTGTCAAAAACAGTTCAAGGTGCTGGTATACACACTTACTCCTTTAATCTTCACAACAATCCTATGGATAAGTATAACTATTACCTTCATTTTCTCTGTGAGGAAACAGACACAGAGAGGTGAAGAGACTTCACTGAGGCCTCTCAGCTAGTACATGGCAGGGCCAGACGTCTGACCCTGGCATCCCGCTTACAGAGACACACTCTTACCCATGATGCTCTCGGACCTCTTCGCAATGAGCACTACAGAAGTTCAGTTGGGATTAAAAAAGAGAAATGAAGGGAAGGCAAGAAAATGCTAACAATGGTTTTCTTTGGCAGTTGGGACTACAGATACTTCAAACTTTCTGTTTTACTTCATTGTCCAAATTTTCTTTGATGACTCTGTAGTCTATATAATAGAGGAAAAAATCTTTAAAATTAAAAAAATTAGATTGGCTACATGCTCGTACATAATAAAATTCCAACCTCACAACAAAAACACTTCCTTGATCTCCAATGGCTGAAACCATGGGATTTTGAGACAGAGTGACCTCAGTTCAAGTCCAAGTTCTATCACTAACTAGCTTTGTGACCTTGGGCAAATTTCTTTAGTTCTCTAATCCTTGGTTTCCTCATCTATAAAATGGCAACAAAAAGAGTCTCTTAGTCTTGTAAGGATTAAATGAGATACTACAGGTCAAGCCCTTATCATAAAACCTATTACAGTAAGTGCTTGGTAAATATGTTTTTAGCTAAAGAAACACTCTATGTATCAAAAACTAGTCATTTACACTACCTTTTCTTTAATAGGATATTTTTATTACACTGATTTCATTACCTATTACATTAATCTCATTTCCATATTACTTTATGCTTAAAAGACACTTTTACATACTCTGAGTAATAAATACTCTACCTTAACATTATAATGCAAAGATTAATATCATAGTGCAAATATTATAATGATAAGATCCACCTGCTACTTGACAAAAAAAACCTTTCCCTGGTTATATGTTTGTAAAATAAATTTGATATAATAATTAATGCAAAAGCATGTAAGTTTCCACTATTACTTAAGTTAAATTATATTAGAGCAAGAAAACAATATTTTAATGATTACATTATTTGTTAGTCTTAGTTCTGAATCCAAGTAATAAAAATTTTCAGAGAGCAAACATGATAAAGATTCAAAGGCCACTGTAAGAAATTAATTTTGGAATTAATGTTTTAAAAGATTCAGTTGCTATACTGAAAAAATAACAAAAACGAGACTGATTACACAGGAAATGTACAAGAAAACGTTGATAGTGGGAAAAAGTGATAAAAGTGGGCCTTTTTTTTGATGAGAGCAAAAAGGCTCAGAATGAACATCAGTGAACTAGAAAGAGCATGTCTTCATGGTAATACGGCTGTGTGTATGAGTTAGATAACGAGTTATTACACATTGTACGGTAAGTATACTAGATGATTCATCTCTAACTATGCCTTTTGCATATATCAGCTCAGAACATAAGACAGTGGTTCTTTAAACTGTGTCCCTGGATCCCCAAAAGTTCACCTTTCAGCCAACTCTGGGGCCACTGTGGGTGGGATAGAGAACAAAGAGAATGTTTTTGGACACCCTTCTATCCCTCAATTCAACAAAAGGCCACTTTGTTCTTATTGGATTTCTTTATACTCCCTCCTATTTCATTTGCTCAAGAGATTCTGCAGCTGAAAAGAACTGATCTAGAGCTACTGGTTAGGATAATCTTTCCCACATGTGCATTTCACGTAACAAAAATCAACAGCACCCTTAAAACCTTACATTGTACATTTCCTATATAAAATTCTAAGTCCCACGCTGCATGACATAACTCTTCCAGAAACTAAATAAATATGACAAGAGTTTATTTTGTCCCTTAGTATTAACTCACATCACAAAAAGTATCTTCAAACCAACCATTTGCCATATTACATAAGGATAACAAAATGTGTTGCTAACTTGTCATTTTTGTTTACTGCATCTCATTTATATCAAAAGTGAACAGTTGACACCCAAAGTAGAATCTGTGGCACATTTGATATGCTACATCTAAGATACGAAATCTAAGAAAACTTTCAGCTCATGTATCAGCTGTAAAAGTCTGTGTTCAGGTTAGTCTTTTCTCATGCACCATTTTATTTTTTAAACATTTTCATCTCTTGGCACTTTATTCATATTAGCGAGTTGTCATATTAATAGTTTTCATGCTTAAAATCTAATTCAGCTAATTCTTAGATGAGCTGATTTCATAAGCATCGTTCTAGATTTCCCCACTCTCCAGGCAGAGTCACAACCGCTGCACTTCCACAGCTGCTCCTGTCCCTGTCCTGCTGCAGGCACGGCTACTCGGTCACAGCCACATCCCTCTGAGCTGACTGGGCCTTGGAATTCTTTCATACGCAGCAGTCCAGGCAATAAATGGGGGATGTGCTAGTGCTGGTGGGCGAATGACGTGTATTGCCATCTTGGCCATAATTAGCCCTCGGTTATCAACGTTGGTTTTAACACCAGATAAAATTTCTCAAGTGCAGACATTTTCCCTATTCGTTAAATATTTTAAGTTTACCTACACAAAACCTAATCACAATGACAAGTCTACCCATATGTATGTATTAGATGGAACCATGTGAAACTGCTAATATCTAACCATTTTCGATCCTAGGACAACAGCAATTTATGTTAACTAAATTTATTGTGGTAATAATTTCACAATATATACATATATCAAATCATGATTTACACAAACTTATACAAGGTTCTATGTCAATTACATTGTAATAAAACTGAGGGGAAAAACAGTAATTTCAACCTAATATATACATAAATTCACACATACACACACACAAAATACAGTATATCCCTGTTAAAGTACAGATAAATTCCAAAGAACAAAATTTGGGACATTATGTATTCAGAAATCAGAAGTACTTTCTTAGCATAGACTCAGAAGCCTTATAATTAGTAAACTACAATAAGACTTTCTACACTGCACCCTCTTTCTCATTCTTTATAACTAATAGTCTTAAAAACAGTACTGGATCTATGTGAATTTTAAATCATTTGTTCTAAATTGTTATCAATACCCTTGTTATTGACTTCAGTAAAATATGAGTTTAGTATATTAAGGTTTTTGGATAATTATAAATTACTAACACTATAGTTTACTTACCATGCAGTTTTTCATGAAACAGATATTAAAAAAATAAGCACGCACTTCATTTAAAAAAAAAAGTTATTTCCTTTGGTAGAAGGAAATACTACTTCCCTTCTGCCCATGAAGGTTAAAAAGTAGTGTACAACAGCATGCAAAGTGAAGACCCATTTCTCACTGACGACTGTGGGACAATACAAGTCTTAAAAATAACTGAAGTGCACTCTCAGAAGGCTGCAATCTCCAGCAATGATTACAAGTAAAATCATTGCAAGAGAGAAGAGCTACAGTGAGCATGTTTCTGTGGTACCATTGTGCTTCTGTTCAACTGGAATGGAAAAGAATCAACTTACCCAGCAATGTTGGCCATGGAGCTTAGGGCATCATATCCCTGAGCAATGGTGACTCTTGGAACCTGGTCCATCGCCAGAACTGTAGTTTTCCTTTTGGAAAGTTTATTCAGCAAGTCTGGATTTTGGGCTGGGTAAATAAAACTAATCAGTGTTCCCGATGTCTTTAAAAGGTCAGCTTCATGAACACCTAATGTTGGGTTAAGCATAGGGGCTCGCACCTGAGAAAAAAGTCAAGTCACCGATTAAACATGTAAATTCCTTTATCATGTTTTTAAGTAAACAGAATTAAAATAATATGCTATGACTGATATAACAATCTAGAAGTAATCTCTCAGCAATAAATTTCTGACTCAATTCCTAAACAAAATAAGGCACGCAAACATCTATGCCACCCATCACCCGACTGAACCCATGACCTGGTCTGAGGAAGGAGCACACAGACCTGGAAACAGTGTCAGGGCAGGTTTGACAACGAGAGGTAGAGCAGTAAAGGAAAAAAAAAAATATGCAGTTTCTACAACAAACCTGTTCTCCAAAAATCTATTACTCTGGTAAAATTAAGAGACGTTAGAGTAAACAGACAGGAAATTTTTGTTGTGTGCTCAAAAATTTCAATTCTTGTTAATTTTGGCAAGCACAAACGTTTGGAGTGGTGAGAAGTTAAGAATATCATAAACTAAAATTTCCATGGTCAACTATATAGACTTATGTCACCTTAAAATTCCAGAAGAATATCTATGGATGAACACAACCAGTGGCCTTGCTGAAATGGGTTTAAGCAAAAAGCTACAACGTACTCTGTCATGTTAAGTATCAAGTCAATGAACACACACTGCACATGCTTGAAAGTTTCAAATGCCCACTTTTTCAAGCCAAATTTTTAAAAATCCCATTTAAAAAGGTGTTTTAAAATGTGTTTCACATCCCTGTTTAAAATCAGTCTTCAATTAAAATATATCATTTCATTAGCTCCCAATTTGCAGCAGTAGTGCTTTCAGGCTAGTAAGCACAGGAAAAGAAACAGCTCTGGGACTTATGTTCTCAAAGGAAACAGAAACACTGGGTCAATACTTTCATTTCACAGCATTTCATCTCAATTTACCTAAGAGACACCTTTATCTGTTATTCCCATTTCAGGTGTTGATCTGGTGATGCATGTGATTTTAGGCTCTGGACTTTAATTAAGACTTTCTGACAAGGTCTATTTTTCCTCAGTGAGAATCTATAATATAGACTTAATAAAAATTAGAGGACAACCTTGAATTAATTCTCCTGGCCCCTATCAAATGCTCAGCTGAGACTGCTGACATCTGAGTGAGTTAAGCCAATAGAGCATTTCCCTGAAGGAGCTCTTTGGGTCACTAATTCCTAAGGATATAAACGGGCTTGACTCAAAAAAGAGACGCTAAAACCAAGTAGTTAATTAGTACAAGAATAAAGTTATTGGGCTTCCCAGGTGGCACAGTGGTTGAGAATCCTCCTGCCAATGCAGGGGACACGGGTTCAATCCCTGCTCCAGGAAGATCCCACATGCCGCGGAGCAACGAAGCCCGTGCACCACAACTACTGAGCCTGCGCTTCAGAGCCCGTGAGCCACAACTATTGAGCCCATGGGCTGCAACTACTGAAGCCCACGTGCCTAGAGCCCATGCTCCGCAACAAGAGAAGCCACGGCAATGAGGAGCCCGTACACCACGCACCACAACGAAGAGTAGCCCCCACTCACCGCAACTAAAAAGAAAGCCCACGCACAGCAAAAAAGACCCAACACAGCCAATAAAATAAAGAAATTTAAAAAAAAAGAATACAGTTGTTTAAGTATTTATATTACAGCATTTCTCAGTTCCCTTAACATGCTCACACACACTGTGAGTCTCTAAAAGGAACACAGAGCATTTCTGAAACTGATGTGCACCCTACTACTCCTTTTCTGTGGGACATCTCAAAAGGTTTGATCCCTAAAACATCCATGAGAATGGATTATATTTATTTTTCTATTTTCCCTAAGCTCTTTTTTAATTATACATCACCGAGTATCAATATACCTAAACACTTAAAAACTTAAACTGAATGACTATTTATCTCCATTTCATAAATATTGTTATTAATTTTCTGTAGAAGAAAAGTTTTGTGTCTCCAGAAAAAAACACTATTTAAGACCCTATCAAGTTATTCAGTGGACTATGTGTTTAAAAAACCTATGTGACTGATTCCCCCTTAGAAATCAGTGTAGAAAAATAGCTAGTCTATTCTGAAAAAGTGAGAAGCTTATTTTAACCTGATAATCATGCTTATTTAATCCATACTTCCCTACTTGCCTTGGTTACAGAGGGCTTAGGATTCAAGTTAATGTTCAGCTCTAATAATTATCCATGTTGTACTCTTGATACAATCTCTCTTTTCTCTACATGATTTTTTTACTTCAGGTTTTATTTGTAAAGTTCTTTAGATTAGATCTCTATTACACATTACCTTAAGACTTTTTATTAAAGTAGGTAAGGCTACTCAAAGCCCAACATTGCTTTTTCCAGGACAGTCCTTCCCTCTTTAGAAATAATGCTCATGTCAGTTAAATCACCGTTCCTCCAAGGTATCAGAAGGTCACTGCACATTCAGTCCCAGGAGGAGTTCCATGCCTCCCTTCCATTCTAGTAGCAGTTAAATACTCACCCACCCAGGGGGTATTGTGGACATACAGGAACCATGTAGTGCAAATCTTCCCTAGCCAATAAGAAGGGAATTTCCACATAGCAAATGTAAAAAGGAAGATCACTTCTTTTCTCATGGTTAAATATCGGTCACATAGCCTGACAAAAGTTCTACTGGAACATGAAGAATATTCACAACATGCAACCATTTCTTTAAGAAAAAAGCATCATTTGAAAATATGAAAAAATGTAACAAAAGAGAAGGTGATTTAATCTTTCTATGAGAACATTTAGAAAAGTCAGCATGCCATAAATGGAAGGGGAAAAGGAATAATTACTTTAACCACCAAATCAGAAGCCAGCACTTCCTTCACCCCTTGGATCTGGGCACCTGCTGCTCTGTAGTGATCATCTGAGAACTTGGAAGCTTCGCCAGCGCCCGATTCCACAACAACATTAAAACCCTGCTTGAGCAAGGCCTGAACGCCAGCAGGAGACAGTGCTACTCGCTTCTCATTTTGGAAAATCTCTTTGGGGACCCCAACCGTCAATTGCTTATACGGAATTCCTACAACAAAGACAAAAAAAATTTTGGTAAAAACACCACCAAACGTCAGTGTTTCAATAACACAGTTCAGGAAATGGAAATGGGCAATGTGTTCAAAATATATTGCACGTACCAGCTGCTGTTCAAAATGATGATCCTGACTCATAATTCTCTGGCTTTTTTTGATAGGTGATGGGAAATTTTTATACCCACTCTTCCAAAAATCCTAAATACTTTATTTAACCAAATGACTCTCTTCAAGGCATATAACTAGCTTAGTTTATTCTCAGGAGAAAATGGGTTGAAAGGCCACTCAACATGCTACCTCCACTCATCAAACTAACCCTTTCGGGTTTATGGTCTCCTGGTCTTTACCTTTAAAGAAGACAGAAGTAATGAACTATTTTGAAAAACAACCCTACACTAGACACTTTGACAGCCTGCCACACCCAAAGTCCTTTTCTCCGTAATTTGGCCACAGGCAAGTCCTCATACATTTTCAAAGGTTGTATCTTAAGACCTTCCATTCTTGGCTACAAACTGATGAGACCAGGGGTCTGCAGCTGGTCAAAGATAACCGCCTACAGGGCAGACATAAAAGAAAACCAGCAGCCCATGAGATGACTGATACAGGAACTCTCCCCAAGGACACTCCACGTGACCAATGACTATCCCACCCAATCAGGTTCTCTCAAAGGGAGTTTCGATGGGAGACCCACCAAAAAGGACAAAGGGCAGCAGCTGTGTGTACACACAGCCATGAGGCAATCAAAGGGAGGTCAGCAGCTGCAGTAGCAGAAACAGCAGTGGTGGACGTGCAGATGGAACAGGGGAGTCACAGCTGTGAGATCCAGGATAACATCCCACTTCTCCAAAAAGGAGACGAAGGGTTTCCTGGGCTCCCATACTTCCCGAGAATCCATACAATGAAAATAAGCCCTCATCACAAAATATAACCTGACAGGATTCTGCTCCCTGCAACCCAAAAGAACATGCACAACACAGAGTTACAGTAATCACAGATGGTCCAGACCAGCCTTAGCTAAAGTACACTAGTTTCTTCTGTTGTTTTACTCAACATATGGGCATAAACAGATTTTATTTTAATGAAGATCATCTGCTTCTATATAAGTTTAAAGTTTAGAAAACCTACTCTAGCAATCTAAACTGAATATATACAGTAAAAAAGTAAATCAAATTATCTCTACCTTAGAGAAACTAAATCAACCTAAAAATAGCTGCATTTAGATGTACAGTTTTAGATCCCACACTATTTAAGCAGTAATAATTGGTAGTAAACCAAAGGCAAACATATGCTGAATCTTCCCCTCTGCTTGAAAGAGAGGAAGGAAAATAACTGAACGCTGGTAAATTTCTTGAATTAATGTGCAAAATTAAATTACATAAACTTAACTGGAGTTCACTTATCTGACAACCTCAAATTATCTAGGTCCTATATACCATAAGCCAAGGAAGCTACCAAAGACAAATGAAGTCACATCAAAAGGATTTAGGAACCAACCTGAAAGGGCTTCCACTGGCCAAACATGAGACAATTTGAGCATCAAAAAGAATAATAGTTCATTGCAATGTAGTAAAAATACATCTAAGGATGTTAAAAATCCATGAACTCATGATAATAATAAATATTTCAAAATTCAAAAAATAAAATATTCAAGAAATATTTTTTCTAAAAGCTTCACTGGTCAACTTTGGAGAAAGTAATGTGTGGTAGGCAGAATAATGGTCTCCCAAAGACATGCATGTCCTAGAGCTCAGAATCTGTGAATACGTTACACTACATGGCAAAGGAGAATTAAGGTAGCAGATGGAATGAAGGCTGTAAACCAGCTGACCTTGAAACAGAGAGAATATCCTGGATTATCTGGGTGGGCCCAATATAATCCCATTTAAGGAAATGTGGAAGAAGGGAGCAGAAGAGTCAGAGTCAAAGAATAATCTGAAGATGCTGTCCTGCTGGCTTTGAAGACGGAGGAAGAGGCCATGAGCCAAGGAATGCAGGCAGTCTCCAAAAGCTGGAAAAGGCAAGGAAACAGATTCTGCCCTAGAGCCTCCGGAAGGAATGCAGCCCAGCTGACACCTTGATGTAAGCCCTATAAGAACCACTTCAGACTCTGGCCTCCAGAAGTGTAAAGTAATACACTTGTGTTACATTAAGCCAGTAAGTTTGTGATCATCGTTACAGCAGAAGTAGAAAATGAGTACATAAGAAAACCAACTGATTAGTGAACAACTATTAAATAATGGAGAATAAGCAAATATCTACCCACCTTTCCAGTACAATCTCAGAGTGACTGAATACAGTTGGCCCTCCATATCCACAGATTCAATCAACCACAGGTTAAAAAAAAAAAATTCCAGACAGTTCTGAAAGGCAAATCTTGATTGTATTAGGCACTGAGTAACTACAGATGATTTAAAGTACATAGGAGGATGTGTGTAGGTTATATGCAAATACTATGCCATTCCACATAAGGGGCTCGAGCATCTGCAGATTTTGGCATCCATGGGGGTCCTGGAACCAATCCCCCATGAATACCAAGGGATGACTGTAATACAGGGAAAGAATTTATAACAGAAAAATCCCAGCTAATAAGTGAAGATAAAATGGTAGAATATCACCATTTTAAAGCCCCTGATAAAATCACAGATTTAGTTAATAATCATTAATCAAATGGTTGCTACAGCCTTTGAGTGAAAAACTGATGGGAACTTCACAATAGATGGATCACACTGACAACATCTAAAGTCACAGATTAATCTTCCTGACGTAATGCAACAGCTAGTACACAGCATCACCTATGACATAAACTTGCCAGAAAAAGCAAACCTGAGACTGATCAAGCCTCTAGATCTAGCTAAACATCACAGAAAATACAAGGGACAGAGAAACTGGCTAAACAATACTAAGGGAATTCAATAAGCTAAACCTAGTGTGAGAAATTCTACAGGACAACTAAATTCTTTAACAAATAAATTAAAAAGAAAACAGAGGAGAGAAACATACAGACCAAAAGAGACCTAAGAGACAAGCAAGCACACACAACATATGGACCCTGTTTGGATCATAGTTTGAATAAGGCAACTACTAAAAAAAAATAAATTGAGAAAATATTAATTCTGACAAACTACTTTTCATGCTTTTCAATGGGGTGATGAAAGTATGGTTATATTAAGGAATAAACAGAATCCTTATCTTTTAGAGATAAAAAAACAATTATTTAGGAAATAGTCAAGAACCAGAAGTTAAAGTCTTACACAAAGTTGACACAGAGATCTTGAAGTCCGCGCCTTCACTCACAAGGACAGTTCCCATGTGCTCAATGTACTTATTGCCTTTTACTTTACACACAATTTTAGCACACTGGATAATCTGGCTTTCCAGAACACTAAAAAAATCTGAAGGTAAGGCCCAGGGCTCTCAGAAGCAGGTACCCTGCCAATAGCGACTTGTCACGTGAGAACAAGGAAAGAGCTGTGGAATCTAAAGGCAGACATAAGAACTCAAAAGACCTAGCAGTTTAGGCCATAGTGCAGAAACAACCCTACAAACAAAAACGGATTATTCTAAATGGGAAACACTTCTGGCTTCTCCCAAATATCCATGCTGTTCCTCCCCTAAGAACAACAGAATGCTATTGTTATGTGATTATGTTGCCATCTAGAACAAGAGACTAAATGTTCAAGTGTCCCTTAGAACTACACACAGCCACCCGTCTTAGTTCTGGCCAATGAGCTATATACACAGAGTGCCAGGAGGGTCTTTGGGCAAGATGCTTAAAGGGATCTGTCTCAGCTTAGAATGTTCCCTTTTACACTCTCCTCCTTCTGGCTTGCACCCCAGAACAGGAGCAAGTGGGGGTCCTAGCAGGGAAGGCCTTGTAGGCCCTTGGAAGACTTCAGCTCTTACTCCATGTGAGCTAGAAAGCTAGTTGCAAATCTTGAATAGAAGAGTGACATGATCTTTCATTTCAAAACGATTATCCTCACTGTCACGTACAGAACAGACTGTTGGCAGGGACAGAAGTCGAAAACACAGAGACCACTTAGAAGACGCAAGCAATAGTCCAGGTGACAGATGATGGTGGCTTGGACCAGGATGATAACCATGGTAATGGTGAGAAGAGGACAGACTCTAGATACAAGGTAGAGCTAACTATACCTATTGTGAGGGTCTGGAATGACTCCAAGGTTTCTGACCTGAGCAACTGCCATGAAGCTGCCATTTACTAAATCAAGAAACATTAATGCAGATCAATGAATACACTTGGTTCCTAATTTTTGAGCACAGCTGAGCCATATATGATACAATTCCCCAATACCAACTAGGAAAGAGGAAGAGCTGCTAAAAATGGCTACTATGAGCCATAGGTTCCTGGGTATGACTCAAATGCTTTAACATTTTTCTTTGTCTATTATATTTTCTTCTCTGTTAGCACTGACAGTCAGGAACTCCCACACATGGAAAATATAAGAAAGCATTCTTTTGGTTTTTTACTCCAAATGATCACTCACAAGCACTGCCTGGCATATTTTGTCTATCATCAGGAGATCTACTGGCTCCTACGATGTGAAGTGAGACTTTACCTGGTTTCACAGGGGCTTTACACCACAGCACCTGATGAGTATGAAATGTTCGTAAAAAATCCTTCTTCCCAGGTAGAACCTTACAGGACCCCAAACTGCTAAGAAAAGGGCACGAACAACCAGTCACCACTGTTTTCAGTAGGTTCGCCATATTCATAGGAGTTCCCAACTTCCTGAGTCTCCAATTTCCTTGAAGGTAAATCACTAAAGGAAAGAAAACAAAACATTTATGTGCTGAGAAAAACATACTTTGTCTTTTGCACATCAAAAACAAAAAAAAAAAAAGCTAATTCAAAGAGGCTGGAAGATAGAAGTTAAATGTGGGCATCTACAAATTAATTTATTTGCCAGTCCTTTACTTACTGACGATGCTTCAAAAGTTTGTTTCCAATTCAGGTATTTAAAATTTGGAATCCGTTTTCCCACTTAAACTGTAGTTATAAACTCACTATTCGATCCCAAGCTAGGTCACATAAGTCTAAGTGATCCTTAATGTAGCTGGAAAGTTTAAAAAAAAAAAAAAGCTATAAAGTCCAGTCACATCTTACCTGAAAGTTATAGTCTAAGTCTGCTTGTCCAGCAAAAATTGCATAAAATGAAAATTACCCTTAAATTCCCTTAGATCATCTAAAATACTGTACAGTACAGTAGTACTTGTTTAGCCACCATGCTGTACAGACAACACTGACATCCTTTCCAGTACAGCAGGACATTCACCCTGAGAGACACCCTCCAAACACAGACTGACTGAGTGAACGAGAGAGTCATGTTTGCCACGTATACATCTCAAGAAAATTAAACATGCATGGAATATGACTCCAATTTAAAAAAAGAAAGAAAAATTCCATGGCTAACTTTATCACATAGGTTTGTGCTTGCAGATGTGGGCATAACTAGGAATTCTGTCAGTGGTTCTCACACGTGGCCAGTTTTTGCCAGCTGTAATTGAGCTAGGTGAAGTGTCAATGACCTTGACTGTTTTGGAGGCTGCAGTGGTTACTTCCACCACCCTCCACGGCAGATCCCCAGGGGTACATGGAAGGCACTCCCACCATTCCCCTGATTCTCAATGGCCTCTTTTCTTCAAAAATGGGAAGTAGAGGACCTGGAACTCTATCAGGCGGCCTCAGCTAACTCTACTAACTATGCCTCTAGGCTCTGCCCCAACATACCCGCCCTCCTGGGGCCCAGCACCCAAACCCAGCAGACTCCATAAACGTACTTACAGCCTCCAGAGGAAGAAGAGTCTAACATTTTTCATATCATAACTACTGTCACAACTCCCTGAAGCAACTTCCTACAAATACCAGAAAGCAACACTGGGAACAAAAGCGCTCGATCCAGGTAGTGCTTATTCTTAAAATGCCCTTTAATTCAACAAACATGTACCAAGGGCTGAGTCTCAGAGGCACAGCCATTAAGAACATCTGTAGAATTACACTGGAGTAGGTCACAGACTTGGAGATAAGAAAAGTCAACAAGTAATAACACGGAAAGCAGAGTAACACAAATGCGAAGTTCAAGGCATCAAAGGAGATCATGTCCTCCTACAGGGCGAAGGAAAGGAAGGCAAAGGCATCTGACAAGGAGAGAATACTATGAAAAGAGCTAAGGAAGAGGGAGCACGCAAGATGTGTTCAGGCACGCAATCAAAAATGTGAGTAACTCTCTGCATTCGAATAGGTTTTACATGTTCAGAGTATTTCCATATGTGTCATTTCATCGCAGTCCTAAAGCATTCCTGAGTCAATAAATACCCTCCGCTTTCATTTATGGGTCACTTCTAGGGTTATTCATGGCTGAGAATGGAGAGCAAACAAGTTTAAAATTCAGCCACCCATTGGAAACATTCCCTGAATCTACCCCAAGAACTGAGAGAGATACAAAGATAAATAAAAGATAATTCTTGTCTCGAGGGAGATTCTGTCCTACCATGACCAAGGACCTAGTCCTAGCCCAACCCCCTCACTTACCCTAGTTTCCCTTCTCGGATCATCCCAGCTCCCCCAATAACCACCATTCTCACTGGTCAGGCTTACCCAGACCTCTTCAGCAAAAGAACAAAGCTGGTTATAATACAGCCCGGGTATCGTCTAAGCCTGCCACTCGCCCGCTGTCTGACCTGAACCTCTCAGCACCTCAGTCTGCTCATCTATAAAAGGGGCACAGGAAAGCGCCTTTGTAGGGCCCCATCAGGCTCTGGAAGTTTTATGATTAGATGAGATTTTGCAATGCTTTAAAGCTGAAATCCTGTGTCATGGCCTGGAGTCTGGAAAATCTGCGTTGCCTACTTGAAAAATGGTAATCTGATGTTGAGCAGAGCCTTGGCATCAGACATCAAAAGGGCCAAGACCTTCAGAGACCAATTTCTCCCCAAAATTCCACTTGATTCACGTTATCAGCATACAGGACAGTGATCAAGAAGTAGTTTCGTGGCAAGAAAATGTCACTAAGCCTAAATCAAATAAAAAATGACCTTGAAAGGTATTCAGAGAATATTTGAACCATGTTATCATAGCCTAGTACTTGTTTACACCAAAGACAGTACAGTTGACTCTTGACCAGTGGGGACAGGTGGCTATTTTTCAACAGTAAAAACTACAATATACACAGTCCGTGGTTGGCTCAGTCCTTGGATGGGGAGCAACTGCAGATACAGAGGGCCATTATTCAAAAGCCAACTGTATTCCATCTTAATTGTCACATTTTCCCCTATCTTTGCTTTAAAGTTCTCTGCTCTTTTATTATTCATGTGCTTCTATGGCTTTTAAGCAATGAAGCAAAACTTTACAACTCAAGATTGAAAAAAAAATGGTGTTTTTTTTTTAGTATGGCATTCATACAGCCATTTAATGTAAATTATCTTGGTAAATATCTCCCCCAATAGACTAAAATCCTTGGAGGCAAGCACCTGAGAGAGGACAGCACAGAGGCTAAGAGGGTGAACTCACGGCTGGAAGCCCCCACTCCGCAAAGCGTTAGCTGGGTCACCTTAGCAAGTCACTTAACTCCCTTGTATCTGATTTCACCACTGTAAAATGGGGAAAATAACAACAGCACCTACCTTGCAGGGTGAGGATTAAAAGGACACAGTATCTTTATCGCTATCAGTGTTCACTTTGGTATTGCCTCTGGCCCAGTGCCTCGCACAAAACAGGAAATAAGCAAGTATTGTGTGACCGAGTGAATGAATAACTAGCGCTAGGTACCTTGAAGCCTGGAGATCTATGAACACATTCTCCAAGGAGTTTCAGGAAACCTCCTTTAAAAACGAAATGCTGTGTAGCTTTACGGAGAGGGGACACCATCAGCAGAAGCAAGCACCCCGAGCACCCTTGCTGACAAGAAAGCAACCCTCAACTGCCCATTCAATTCACGCACACGCGCTCAACAGCCAAAGTCTGCAAACAGACGGGGTGCCTCGAAGAGGGAAACATCTTAAGCAAAAGCACACAAGCCTCACCGTTCCCAACAGCGCCTGTCCCACGAGACGCCTTACAGACAGACTCCTTAAGGACTCCTCGCACCAGAGGGCGAATAAAGGACGCCTGCGTCTGCCATACACAAGCCACGCTTCCCCGGCGGGACACAGCAGCCAAGGACACAGCACCCTACCGAAGCTGAGACGGCCAGGCCCCGTGACCGCGCCGCCGGCCACCGGCGCGGCTCCTCCCTCAGCGCTCCTCCCTCAGCCGCTCCTCGGCCGCGGGCGGGCGGCGGCCCGGGGCCGCTCTGTACACCCTCCCCCGGAAGCTGGCTGGCCGAGCCGGCGTCCAAGCCCCGCCGCCGCGGGAGTTCGAGTCGGCGCCGAGCACCGGCGGCCCGCCCCGCCCCACACACGGCGTCCCCCCTCCCCGTCTCCAGCCAGCACGCGCCCCCCGCTCCCCCGGGCCCAAGCACGGTGTCGGGGCGTCGGCGGCAGGCCCTCCGG
Organism: Hippopotamus amphibius kiboko; assembly: GCF_030028045.1. Classification (NCBI taxonomy): domain Eukaryota; kingdom Metazoa; phylum Chordata; class Mammalia; order Artiodactyla; family Hippopotamidae; genus Hippopotamus; species Hippopotamus amphibius. The sequence continues at coordinate 239,650,911 of NC_080186.1, forward strand.
GCGCGCGCCGCACCGAGAGTCCTCCGTGACCTCCCTCCCCGCTCCGGTCGCGCCCGCCGCCCTCCGCGGCCTCCCCGCGCCCGAGACCCACTCCCCGCCGGCACGTCGCCCCCGCCTGACACGAGCCAGGCGGCCTCGGGGCGCAGGGCTCGCTCTTCCCGGCCCGCGGCCCCCGGGATCTCCGCGCAGCCCCCGGCGCTCACCTGGCGGGGAGGCCGCGCTGGCCGACCCGGGCTCCGGCCCTGAGGCGCGGCGCCTCCGACCCGGAAGCACAGCCCCGCGGCGGGGCGCCCACGTGACCGCGCCCGGCCCCGCCCCCCGCCCGCCGGCCTCGCTCCGGGTGGGGCCGCCACCTCACGACCTGGCCCTCGGCGCGCGGCGCCGCGTCACCCCGAGAGGCCCTTCCCGCTCCTCCGCGGCGGCGCCCAGCCTCTCCGTCCCGGGCGCGACCTGCGGCCCCCCGCCCGCCTCGCCGCGCCCCCTCGGCCGGCGACCGTCAGGCACACCTGCGGCGGGCGCGGGGGTCCGCGGGCTGCGCGGGCCCTCCCCTGCGGAGCCGGGCGCCCGGGGCCGCCGCCCCTCTGGCGTCCCTCCGGAACCAGGGGCGCCGCTGCGGCGCCCGGCTGTCCTCCGGCGCGCTGGCGCAACAGCGGAGCTCCGCACGGGACGAGCCGGACGAGAGCGGGGGGCGGCCGAGGGGGTGGGGGCGGGCGGGGACGGGGCGGACGCAGGGGTGGAGTTCGGCGCCCCTGAGCCGGGGTCGAGGCCCGAGGGCGGACGCGCGCCCGCGGGAGGGGCCGGTGGCCGGGGCTGCAGGAGTGGCCCGGCCCGGCCCGGGCGGACGTCCGCGCGGCTGCTCGGGGGCCGTGAGACGGCACGGCGTGTGCTGCCTCGCCCGCAGGGGTCTTCTGATGCAGCGTGGGGGGATAGGACGGACTGTGCATTGCTTCGCTCATCCAGGGCTGAATCATCAGGAAGTGTCGCTATGGCCACTGCTTTTTCACTTTCATTGAAATACTTAAGATGAGTTAAAAAACCGTGACTCTCAAAGGCAGGAGGCAAACAGATATTCCGTATCCTTGAGAAGACATAAGAGACAGGGAAACCCTCACTCTGGGAACGTTTCTTGTGTTTAACCAACACGAGACGTCATTCACCTTGAGGACATCCACTGCAGGCAGACGGGGTAGAAACACTGTTCCTGTCCTGGAAGAGTTCGCAGTCAGGAAAGGACACGGTCCCGTGTTTTAAAATAATGATGAACCGTGGTAAGTGCAACCCTAGAGACAGGCTCAAGGCACTGCAAGTACAGGGAGGCAGGAGTAATTGACGAGGATTGAAACTAAGCTCCTTTCGCAGTATACGTAAGTCAAGTCATCATGGTGTAGGCGCTAAACATGTGCAGTGCTGTATGTCCATTATATCTCAGTAAAACGGGAAAAAACAGGTCGGTTTAAACCACGTGGGTGGGTGGGGGGAAGGGGAGCAGGAATTTGCTTCTTTCCTCTCCCAAGGCTTAAAAGTCAGTGGTTCCCAGCTGGGGACAATCTTGTGCCACAGCGTCTGGGGACATTTTGGTCATCACAGCTGGAAAGGGGCGGCATCGAATGGGTAGAGGATGCTGCTGGACACCCTGCGTTACACAGCACAGCCCCTTACAGCCAGGAATCATCTGGCCCCAAGCGTCAGTAGTGCTAAGACTGAGAAACCCCGGTTTAAGTAAATGCTCAGTGGCTTCTTTAAGTTGACTTATTTGTGCTTACATCACAGGAGAACACATCTGAAGAGGACATACCGATTCTCACTTTTTCTGTTAAAAAGTATATGGTAATTTTAAAAATGCATTATGCTCCTTTGTCCAACATAATTTGGGTGCATTGCTCCAGATAAAAACATTTGTCATTTGGAAGATTGTGTTTTAGGCTTTAAACTCCTACATAATAATTACAACATATTCATTGGAATTACCAAAGAAAATTGGAATAGTTCCAAAAGTTTGTTTTAAGTTAGTTGCTTCTGAATCTTAGACACTGTCTTGTATAAAATTTTTGCAAAGATTTTATATCCCCTATTTAAGGTGCTGAGGACTTTGTCCATTTTGATATCTGCTCCTTCCTCCTTGGCTTTCCCAGCCTTCAACCCCCACTTAGAACAGTACTTCTCACATATAGGCAGATTTTCACTACAGATTGTTCTCTGATTGATATTTTAATTTTAAATATATTTTTAAATTGATACACATCAAAATTTAATCCCGCTAAACTTTGGAGACGTTGTACCCACAAATGCTTAAAGGTAGTATTTCATATTTAGAGTCCTAATCTATCCATAGCAAAAAAGACAAATCTTTAGAAGAGTGTAACACACCATTAGGGTCAGCTTTGAAGCCTCAAACCACAGAGGTGCCCAACAGCCAAAAATCAAAATGTAAACAATGCCTGAGAAAGTATGTGATCAAAAACTGAACTATATAGGCAACATGCTACCAAAACCCTGCATCTAGTTAAGACAAGGCCAGAGAACAGGTCAATTTAATATTTTCATTGCGGTGCTTAGGTTAAACAGTTATCAGCAGTTTGTTTTTTCGTCTTCCCTTTTATAAGTAATTATTAGCAAAGTAAACAACTCCAATGAGATAATATGCTTAGACTCTGGGGATCTTTAATTATGCAGACACTTGACAGGTTTCAAAGCAACAAGTCACTAATCTCAATCTCAGCCCTCTTCTCTCAGGCAGACCAATCAAAAGTGTGTTTGATTGTAGGAAGCAAATACTAACCAACTAAATGAACTGACACTAATCAACATTAATAGGAAGAGGATAGAGGAGAACTGACATTAAACAGCCAGCACAAAGTTAAATAACTGGCAATTTAAGGTAAGCGAAGCTAGTTTGCACTTAGAATTGTAAGCATCTAAAACACCAGCTCTAAGCATACCTTTGTTCTGTCCATGTAGTAAGTGCCAATGATAAAAATCCATATTTTTTTAATGAATAGAAACAATTATTTAATGATATCTTTGGGGGCCTGGGAAGATGGTGAGGGATAGGAGCTGTATTAGTATCCAAGGGCTGCTGTAACAAATTACCACAATCTGGGTGGCCTAAAAACAACAGAAATGTACTCTCTCACAGTTCTGGAGGCCAGAAGTCTGAAGTCAAAGTGTCAGCAGGGTTGATTCCTCTGGAGGCTCTGAGGGAGAAAATGTCCCACACCTCTCTCCTAGCTTGTGGAGAAGGCTTCTGGTTGTCAGCAACCCCTGGTGTTCCTTGGTTTGCAGACACATCACTCCAATCTCTGCCTCCTCTCCACATTACTGCCTATTCTGTGTGTCTCTCTGTGCCCAAATCTCCCTCTTCTTCCTCTTATAACGACATCAGTCAGTGGATTTAAGGTCCACCCTAAATCAGGATGCGATCCTTAGCTAATTTCAAATGATGGTGGTCACAAATTTTGGGGAGACACTGCTCAACCCACTACAGGGGCAGTCTGTGTGTTTAAGAGTACAAAATGTAAAGAGGCGCTTTTGCTGGTTTTTTTAACATGGGTAGGTTTACTAGCTCTTGAGTTTAAAGTGAAAGTTCGAATTATTTGGAGTATCTGCAGGTGAAAGTTGTTTTGTATTAGTAATTAGAAGAATTTTCCTATAAAGTTGTTTACTTTTTTAATAAAGACAACCTAATTGAATTTTCCCTTCAATTTTTTAAAAAATATAGCTATATATTACATAATTACCATTATCAAACTACTTGATCATAAACTCCATAATAGCAGTTAACATGTTCATACTTTTTAAATATTGCATCTGATGAAAACTCTAGTTCAAATACTTTTTAAGCAGTTTTGTGAACATCATCTCTTCGTAGATCTTTTTTTAAGGCTAGATGTTACAAAACAGAAAAGCAAAAACCAGATTCTGGTTTTCGTTGGTTTTCATCTTACCACTTTCCTATCAGCTCCTACTTCTTTAACCATTCATGCTCAAGTCTTTCACCTCTGAAATGTGCAAATGTTTTCTTGGCCCTCTTTCCTGTTAACGCTGATATTGTCTTATTTCCAGTTTACTGTCAGCTGTGCTATCACAACTCAGCCCAAGTCTCTCTCCTCACCTCCAGACTCGGGCAACCAACTGCCTGCTGGTCATTTCCACTGAGATATGCACAAGTATCTTAAGCTCAACATGAGAAAACTCCCTCCTGATCTACAAAGGACTTGCACCTACAATATATAAAGAACTCTCAAAACTCAACAGTTTTTAAAAATCCAAACAGAAAATGAGCAAAAGGCATAAAGAGATATTTCATCAACGAGGGGTATAAGCACATGAAAAGATGTTCAACATCACTAGCCATTAAGGAAATGAAAATTAAAACCACAATGAGACATTACTACACATCTATACGAATGTCAAAAATAAAGACAGCGACAATACCAAATGCTGGCGACGATGGGGAGAAGCTGGATCACTTACACATTACTAATGACAATGTAAAATGGTACTCCACACTGGAAAACAGTTTGATGATTTCTTAAAAAACTAAATTTGCTGACTTTCCAGGTGGTGCATTGGGTAAGAATCCACCTGCCAATGCAGGGGACATGGGTTCAATCCCTGGTCAGGAAAGAGTCCACATGCTGAGGAGCAGCTAAGCCTGTGAACAACAACTACTGAGCCAGCACTCTAGAGCCCACGAACCTCAACTACGGAAGCCCGCAAGCCTAGAGCGCATGCTCTGCAGCAAAAGAAGCCACTGCAATGAGAAGCCCGCGCACAACAACGAAGAGTAGCCACCACTCTCTGCAACTAGAGAAAGCCTGTGGGCAGCAGTGAAGACCCAACGCAGCCAAAAATAAAAATAAATAAATAAATAAATTTATAAAAACACACAGACACATACACACTAAACTTGCAACTACCATATGACCCAGAAATTATACTCCTGGGCATTTATCCCAGGGAAATGAAAATGTATGTTCACACAAAACCCTGTACATCAATGTTCATAGTAGCTTTATTCATAATAGTCCAAAACTGGAAAGAAACCAGATGTGCTTCAACAGGGGAGTGGTTGAACAGACTGTGGTACATCCTTACAATGGAATGCTTCTCAGCAATGAAAAGAAATGAAGTATTGATACACACAACAGTTTGGATGACTCTCCAGAGAATTATGCTTAAAGAAAAAAGCCAATTTCGAAAGGTTACATACTGTATGATGCCATTTATAAAGCCTTCTTGAAATAACAAAATTATGGAACTAGAGAACAGATTAGTAGTTTTCGGAGTTAAGGAGGAGGTGAGGGTGGATGTGGCTATAAAAAGGCAACAGGAGAGATCCTTATGATGATGAAAATGTTCTGTACCTCGACTGTATCAATGTCAATATGCTGTGTGTGACAGTGTACTATAGTTTTGCAAGATGCTACCATTGGGGAGAGCTAGGTAAAAAGTATAAATATTCTTCTTGTATTATTTTTTACAACTGCATATTAATCAACAATTATCTCAAACTAAAATATTTAATTTAAAAAATAAGCCTGGAGAGTCCAGGGTTCAAGTCCCTGTCCAGGAGCCAAAAATAAATAAACAGAATAAAAAATAAGCCTGGCAGGTATAGTAAAATATTAGTGATAGAATCTAGGTGGTAGGGACTTCCCTGGTTGTGCAGTGGTTAAGAATCCACCTGCCAATGCAGGGGACATGGGTTCAATCCCTGGTCTAGGAAGATCCCACATGCTGTGGAACAAGGAAGCCTACACACCACAACAACTGAGCCTACGCTCTAGAGCCTGCGAGCCACAACTGCTCAGCCCACATGGCAGCAACTACTGAAGACCATGCCTCGAGAGCCCGTGCTTCGCAACAAGAGAAGCCACCACAATGAGAAGCCTAAGCACCACAGCAAAGAGTAGCCCCTGCTACTCTTCACAACTAGAGAAAGCCTATAACTAGAGAAAGACTGCACAAAGCAATGAAGACCCAATGCAGCCAATAAATAAAGTTAAAAAAAAAAAAAGAATCTAGATGGTAGGTACACAGGTGAGTATGTAAAATTCTTTCAAATTAGCTGTAAGTATTTTTGAAAATTTTCTTAGTTAAATTCGAAATAAAGTTAATATTAACTAATGTGATAATACAGAGACAAAGTCTACCTACTCCCCGAATCTAAAGTATAAAAGTAGCATAGATTCAACTTGTTAGAAGTATTCCTAAGTGCCTCTTCCCCTGTGGCATAAGTTTGTCACACTTATGGGTTTCTTGCCCACTAAACAAGAAACCAGTTCCATGAAATGATTTTTCATTAGTGGGGCTTTTCTGAAGTAGAGTGAAGCAAATGGTGATGGTTCAAGAGGCCATCCTAAATTTGGGGGTAAAGATGTTTTTCATCCTCCCTCCATACCATCTCACCTTTATTCAGCACTGCCAATATTTATTAGGCCTGTGAATTGTCAGATTCCCCTCTCTGCTGGTCTTTTTATCCATAGAATGGCCCAGGTACTCTCAGCAATGCATTGCTCACCCTACCGCTAGATGATACTTTAGCTGGCATATCTTCTCTGTGGTGGCTTTGGGTAAAGGACCAATTACAATAATTTATGGCATTAACTCAAACATTTTAAATAGCTTCAGGGAAGAATTTATTCCAGAGCTTAAACTTGGCAGACCTGAAAAGTACCTATAAATCCATAGCAATGATTAAGGATTCTTGATTTCTTAATCCCCATAATGGGCTCAAGAGTACAAAAGCATAGGGCATGCCATTTTAGGACCCTAAGAATAGATAAAATCTATGTAATATTTCATAGTTTACATAGCACTTTCAGGGACTTCCCTGGTGGCTCAGTGGTTAAGAATCCGCCTGCCAATGCAGGGGACACAGGCTCGAGCCCTGGTCCAGGAAGATGCCACATGCAGCGGAGCAACTAAGCCCGTGCACCACAACTACTGAGCCCATGTGCCACAACTACTGAAGCCCACACGTCCAGAGCCCATGCTCCACAGAAGAGCAGCCCCTGTTCTCCACAACTAGAGAAAGCCCTCACGCAGCAATGAAGACCCAACACAGCCATAAATAAATAAATGTATACATAGCACTTTCACATGTGATACTTCATTTAATCATCTTAATAACTCTGAAGTAGGTATTGTTATTCCTGTTTTAAGATGAAGAAACTGGCTTGAGGTTAACTGATACATCTAAAAGCACATCAACAAGAAACATTGCTGACACAAATGTAGATCTTCTGGTTCAGTGATTCCTAGTAGAAGTTATCTCCTAGGTGTGGGGATGCTAAGATAACTGGTCTGTGAGAATGAAGGTACCAAAAGAAGCAAGGAAAACAGGCTCCTTCAGAGAGAGAGATGCCTCTGTGAACATCAGGAGTCCCTCTTATTTCCTCCTGCCCATACAGTTGCCTGGGTTTGCCTACTACTTCCTTATTTCATGTGATATGAGACCTTCTCACAGAAGCCTTTTTTGACTACGCAAGGTTGAGTCAGGTGCCCTCCCATTAAGACCCAAGTTTGTTTTGTGTTGTTGTTGTTGTTGGGGGTTTTTGTTGTGTTGTGTTGTGTTTGTCACTCCGCTCGGTTTTTGGCATCTTAGTTCCCCAGCCAGGGATTGAATCAGGGCTTTCAGCAGTGAAAACACGGAGTCCTAACCACTGGACCACCAGGGAATTCCCAAGACCCCAAGTTTTAACGTAATTATAGTGTTTATCACTCTATTATTATTGCCTGTGGTTTGCCACATTGAAACCTCTTGAGAACGGATGTTGCATCTTATTCACTAAGTCATCAACACCTAACAGACTGTCTGGCTTTATTAGGCAGTCAACAAATACTTGTCAAAAGAAAGAAAAACATTGTTAGAAAAACATATCGTGTCCTCTAGGAGTTGAAACAGAAAGAAGATACTGGCTTTTGACCTCATGCCAACAGAAAGGGCAATGAATACACTGTGCCAGAGATAGGAGAGCAGAACATGCCTCTTACTTGACATTTATACACTAAACAATGACGTTCCTGATAGTCTTTTAACGCCAAATTTCAGCTCTGAAAATAGCATTTCCAGCTGTTACATCACCTTGCTGCTGGCCAATCAGGCACTTCAGTTCAGTTAGTTGAATTATGCACTTAGTTGAATATTGTATGCTGTAACTATTCACCAGAACTTCCTCTAAAATTTTTATTTCTCATATCTCATGCTCGGAACACCGCTTTCTTTCCAACGCCCTTCTTTCTTTCTTTTGATCCCCTTTTTCCTTTCAATCTATCACCCTCATCTCCAACACTTCTTCTAGCTAGCTTAAATGGTGACCAGCCTCTCAAGCCCCTTCTGTCTTCGCTCGTCTGCCTTAACTGCATCATGAAATTACACTCCCACTAACAGTCTTCTCAGTTTCCACACCAGCTTGGGAAGAGTTGCTAGAGAAAAATCACAAAATTGGTCAGTGTTGCCCCTGCGAGTCCCTGGCCCCCAACCTCAGCTGCACTTTCTGTGCTACCCAGTAGTCCTCCTGTGAGCACACCCGCTTTCTCATCAGCTTCCTCTCCCAGAGCAGCTTTTGCAACCATTGCCCCCTCCTCAAGTCCCTTCTGTTATGTCTCCCACCCTCACAGTAAAGACATTTCCTCCTTTTTACTGAGAACATGGCGACCATCTGAAGTTTCCAGCACCTTCCCTCTCCTGCAATTCATCTGCATTCGCTTCCATTTCTTAGTGACAGCTTTTCTCCCAAGCCAAGTTATTCCTGCTACCTGCACCTTGAGCTTGTGAACTGTTACCTCCTCTGGTCTTTTAATCTCTCAATTTTCCCGCTTTTCCCTGATGTGTTCCCTTACCTCATTGTCTTTAGCTAACAAACTAATCTTTCTTGTAACAGCAACAAAAATGTCTTTAATACACTTGCCTTGCAAAATTCCCATCTCTCTCCCATTTATTTCAGTCAAGCTTAGAGCTGTCTATACTTCCTGATACTGACAATTGCACCCAAATCACTCACAAATCTATATTATTCCAATAGCTAATATCACTTGAAAGCATATTTATTAATTTATAGTGAGGAATATAACCCAAACAGAATAGAATGTTTGCATCAATGTCATCTCCTTGTTCTGGAGATAAAGTGTAGCATATTGTCTCAGTTGGTGGACTCTGCACTTAACAGAACTCAGTTGCTCATTAACTATGATCCTAGGCACGTTCATTAATGTCTCTGAATCTCAGTGATCGTATCTATAAAATGGGGGGATTAATAGTGCCTACCTCATAGGGTTGTTTTGAAGATAAGTGAGATAACCCATGTAAAGTGTTCACTTGGGACAGAGAAGGTGCTAAATATTAGCTATTATTGTTGCCATTGTTCCCTCTCAAAAAGCAGATTTAGCCAGATCATCAAATCATACTCAGAAGATGGCTTGAGGAACTGCCTAAGTGACTACGGTGCTCAAACTCAGGGGACGGGTGTGCTTTCCTGGATTCTTTAGAATCCCACTTTTGTTCAACATCTCAGCACAATTTGACACTCTTGGGCTCCCCCTCTTTAATCTTCTATCCTCCACTGCCTTCTCTCAGTTTTAGTCCTGTGTAAACTAAACAGACTCCTCTCCTTCAACTTAGCCATTCAATTTGGCGCTTCTCTGTCCTCTTCTGCCTCTCTAGAATTTTTCCTAAGTAATCTCATTTCTTCCTGTGGCTTCAGCTATCAAATCTCTAACTGGAGGCAACATTCCTCTGAACTCCAAGTCCATGACTTAACTGTTGACTGAACAATTCCACTTCGATGCTCCAGGTGCCAGATGAAATGTCCAAAATGGAAATAATGAGAGGACGCTGTTCGGTGAGAGTCTGCTTCCCTCTGGTTTTCTCACTCTTTGGGACTGAGGTACCAAAGCTAGAAACCTGGGACTCATCCTTATCTCTGGCCGCTCATTAATGCCTTACACACATCTGTCAGCTTCTTCCTGACATCCCTCGCATCTGGCCCTTCTCTCCAACCCCACAACCACTACCTTAGGAGCCATTATCACTTCTCACTGGAATTTCTGCTACAGCCACCAAACAGGTCCTCCTGCTTCTAGTCTCATACACCTCATACCTACCAATCTCACACCCCTGAGTATCCTCAGCACCTAGAATAGTGTCTGGCACTTAGTAGACATACAATAAACATTTACTGAAGGAACAAATAAATTCCTACCCGCATGGAGTCATCCAGCTAAGAGATCAACATTAAACAAGTGTGCACACTAGATATTGGAGAGATCCCAGGCAGCTTCCTGGCTCTTGAAGATGGATTGGAACCCTGATCCAGATGGGAGTCGAGTGCTGACTGGCTGGGGCTACATTTCATAGCAGGCCCAAGAGACTAGGAGAGGCAGATAATTCACACAAATGAGACCCAAGAGAACAAACACATCAGCTAATTCTTCTGTTAATGAGGCCCTTGTTAATTTATAATGACATATAAGTTGCCATGATGACTTGGGCTGGGAAGAGTGAACAGAATTAGCTAGGAAAGAGTTGGGAAGGATGGAATAAAATAAAGCAAGGCTTCTTCATATGTGTTATTTTTTAAACTTCTTACTTGGAGGTTTCATGCAATTGTAATTTACATGCAGTTGTAAGAAATAATGCAGAGAGATTTCATTTCTCCTTTACCCAGTTACCCCTGATGCTAACATCTTGCATAACTATAACATCTTGCATAACTATGCATAACTATAATACAATATCACATCCAGGAAACTGACAACATATAATGCACCTGCCTTGGTTTTACAGGCACTCATTTGTGTGTGTGTGTTCGCACGCGCATATAGTTAGTGCTAACTCACATGCATAGATTTGTGTGATCACGACCACAGTTAAGAACAAAATAGTTCCATCACAAGGACTCTTCATACTACCTACTTTTTTTTGGGCACACAGGCTTAGTTGCTCTGATGCATGTGGGATCTTCCTGGAGCAGGGATCAAACTCATGTCCTCTGTATTGACAGGCAGATTCTTAACCACTGCACCACCTAGGGAGCCTGCATAGTACCTCCTTTTAATAGTCACATCTATTTCTCTCCAAACCCTACCCCTGCCTCCTTAATCCCTGGCAACCACTAAGCTGTTCTCCATCTTTAAAATTTTGTCATTTCGAGGTTGTATAAATGGAATCACATGATAACCGGCAGAGCCATCAAAGTTGTATTTATGAGTGGTTTTCTTGCTGAGTAGCATTTTATTGCATGAATCCCGCAGTTAAACCATTTATCCGTTAATGAATTGATGTCGTTCCCAGTTTGGGTTGTTATGAACAAACTTGTTATAAAAATTTGGGTACTGGTTTTTGTGTGAACATAAATCTTCATTTCTCTGGGATAAATGCTTAATTTGGACTGCTTTAACAAAAATACCATAGACTGGGTGGAAGCACATCACTTAACTGGTTTCACAGGTTCACAGCTGGAGAGGACCTTCACTGCTTTATAATAAGGATTGCCTTTTCTCCATTGTCCAAAAATATCTTCATTTCTGTCTGAAAACTCCTCAGAAGCACCTTTGGTGTCCATATTTCTAACAACATTCTGTATATAATCATTTGCATACTCTAAGAAGATGAAAGCTTTCTCTACATCTCTCCTCTTTTCCTTCCTCAGCCCTGACCAGAATTACCTTTAACAATCCCTCTATGGCAATGTCGACTTTTTCTAGCATGCATCAAAAACCACTACCAGCCTCTTCACGTTAACCAGTTCAAGAGCCTCTTCCACATTTTTAGGGTATTTGTTACAGCTGCACCCCACTTCTCAGTATCAATTTATTTCTTAGGGTTCTCCAGAGAAATAGAATAGGATATCTATGTCTATCTCTCTCTTTCTATCTACGTTATGGGGAAGAGCTAAATCGGACTCCATGTTAGATCTGTTTGTTTTACATTAACCTTTGTATTCTATTGCTTTTGCTGCCAGTTTAGAATGTTCCTTTATAGCCTGAAATATACAGGATAGCCCAGTTCTTGAACCTCTGACTTTTAAAAGTATAACAGTTTTCCATTCATTAAATTTGCAGAACAAAGAATAACATTTGCCTTGTTGGAGGTTTACAGGAATATCGTGACCTGACCTACGTGGACAGCTGGAAGAACAAAGGATTCTGGTACCAGGAAGTCTGCAATAACCAACAACACCCCCTTCCCTTTTTAGTATAAAATAAGCCTGAATTCTAACTCAGGCAAGATGGTTTTTCTGACAGACATGAGTCTGCCATCTTCTCGGTTTGCCAGCTTTCCAAATAAAGTCGTATTCCTTGCCTCAACACCTCATCTCCGATTCACTCGGCCTGTCGTGTGGCGAGCAGAGTGAGCCTGGACTCGGTAACATATATACACATATACATATATATATGATTTATCACGAGGAATTGGCTTTTGTGATGATGGAGGCTGCGAAGTGCCATGATTTACTGTCTGCAAGCTGGAAACCCAGGAAAGCTAGCAGTATAGTTCTAGTCTGAATCTGAAGGCCTCAGAATCAGAGTAACAAGAGTGGAAAAAAATCCATTCATGTTGTCCTCAACTCCACTTTTCATATATCATGAGAATAGAGCTAAAGTTATGTAACAGTAAAGAGGGAGAGGCAAAGGACAACATCTCAATCATCTGGCTTATCTAACAAAGGGGGCTGTAAAGACACCCTGATGTCATCACGGATGCAGAACAGCCTTATCCTCAGATAAGAAAGTCTCAGGTAAGGGGAGGGAGTTAGCCGGCATAAAAATTCTAAGGAGAGAGAAAAGGGGGTGAAATCAAACAAAAGCCTGGGACAGGATTGGAGCATCCACTTTAGTGGAACACACAGGATAACTCTGTTGTTGAGTGTACAGTTTGTGGGGCTTTCCTATGCAACAGAAAAGTCCAGGCAAGAAGTGACTGATGACTACCTAAAAGAACAGATGTTTATGTTATGGGCATTACTTCATCTAATTTTTGAATTGCAATCTTCTTGTTTTTGCAATATATGCACAGTGCTACAACATGTTATAGATGAGGAAACTGAGGCTCAGAGAAGCTAAATCCCTTACTTACCCAAGACCACAAAGGCCTTAAGGGTCTAGGCCGGGATCCAAACCAAAGCTCTGGCCTACTTTGAACCCTACATTCTTTCTCAGCACGGAGGAACCACACGTATTGCTGGCTTCCTTCCCTGACTTCATTATTTTTGCCAACAATCAACAGCATGAATCATTTATTCACGATTGCCTTCATGAGAACCATTTTCCTCATTCATTTAGGTGAAGATGTTCATGTTTTGTTCATTAGAAGAAGAGAAAATGGTTAACGAGAATTTTTGTTAACCGAAATGATCTCAAGATGACAAGGCTGAAAAACATTAAGCCTTGCTTAAAATGCCGGGCTACAATCAATTTGTGAAGATGTTTCAGTCTAACAGTAAAGAAATCATTTTTTTCTCCCTTTCATTACTTATGTTCCTCCTTCATTTGGCTTTAGCACCGTCAGGACTGATTAAAACAAGAATGTACACATAAACCACGTCTAGAACTCTGTCATGCAGTGCGGTAGCCACTAGCCACGGGGGGCTGTTGAGCACCTGAAACGTGCCTGAGCCCACATGAGATATGCTGAAAATGTAAACTACACATTGGATTTTGATTAGTATGAAAAAAAGAACATATCTCAATATCTTTACATTCCTTACCTGTTGGAATGATACCACTTGGGCTCTAGTGGGTTAAGTAAACTATATCATGAAAATTAATTTCACCTGTTTCTTTCCACGCGCCTCCTGTGCCTTCTAGAAACTGTATAATTACGTAAGTGGTTTGCATTTGTGGTTCGCATTCTGTTTTGATTGGACGGCACCGGTGGAAAATGAAAAAGAGGGGAGTTTCATGGAAAGGTAGTGTATTTGTTCAAAACGTCTGGAGGGGAAGAGAACAGGGGCGACGGCGAAGCTTGGTCGCCGTGGGACCGGCCGTGACACACGTCCGCCGGGGGCCGAGACGGGCGCGGCGGGGGCCGCACCTGGACCCGGCTCGCGCTCCCCGCCCCCCGGCGGCCGCGGCAGTGGCGGAGCCGCCTCCCGAGCCCCTTCCCACCCGGCCTGGCGTCGCGCCCGCGCGGGGCAGGGGCGCAGCTCCTGCGCGCCCGCGCGCCTCGGCCCCGCGCCCCCTCCCCCCGCGTGTCTATCCTCCCGGCAGCAACCGGCAGCCTCGGCCGCCCCGCCGCAGGACCTCGCGTAGGCCGGGCCCGCCAGGGGTAAGCGCTCCTCGCGGCCCCAGCGCGGCCCGGGAGCCGGGAGGGCCTCGCCCAGCCCCCGCGGCGAGCGGACGGGCCCGGCGGCCTCGGCGCCGCGCCCCGGGCGGCCTGCGGGGCCGCGGCCGCCCGCCCGCCGCCCGCCGGAGGAGCCGCGCCGGCGGCCTCCGGGCCGCGGGGGGCCGCTGTGACCCGCCTCCGCCCCCGCCGCGCCGGAGGCGGGGGAGCCGGGTTCGGGCCAGAGCCGGAGAGCGCAGGGCAGCCGCGGGGGGCGGGTGCTGCGGCGGCCGTGCGCTCCGCCCGAAGCGCCGAGCAGCCGAGCGGGGGCCCGCCGCCCTCCTCCTCCATGAGGCCCGAGTGAGCGCGGCGGCGAGAGCCGGCCCGCGGCGCCTCCCCCGGCGTCCCCTCCCGAGCGCAGCGGCCGCGGCCCCCGGCGGAGGAGGAGGAGGAGGAGCATGTCGGACGGGTTCGATCGGGCCCCAGGTGCTGGTCGGGGCCGGAGCCGGGGCCTGGGCCGCGGAGGGGGCGGGCCCGAGGGCGGCGGTTTCCCGAACGGAGCGGGGCCTGCTGAGCGGCCGCGGCAGCCCCCGCCGCCGCAGCCCAAAGCCCCGGGCTTCCTGCAGCCGCCGCCGCTGCGCCAGCCCAGGACGGCCCCGCCGCCAGGGGCCCAGGGCGAGGCCCCCGCCGGCGCCCAGCGGCCTCCCCGGCCCGGGGCGCCCCCAGGTACGGAGCCGCTCTGGGGGACCCCGTCCTCGCGGGCCACCGCCTCCCCGGGGCCCTCCGCGCGCGCCCGCCAGCGGCGCGCCGCCTCCCGCCGCCCCCCGGGGCCCGCGAGCGCCTCCCGGGGGGCCCGGCGGCGACGGGGTGGGGGGCCCGGCGCGCGGTGTGGAAGGCGGCCGCGGGAGCCTTGGTCGCCCGGCGCGTCCCGGGAGGCAGGCGGCGTCGCCTCCCCTCGCCGGCCCCGGGGGGCGCGGGGGGCGGGGGGCGAGGCCTCGGGCGGGCGGCCACCGCCCTTTCACCGACTCCAGAGGGAAAGAAAGGAAAGCCGAGGAAGCCCTCGAGGGTTCGTTCAGGGGG
Source organism: Hippopotamus amphibius kiboko (assembly GCF_030028045.1). Taxonomy (NCBI): domain Eukaryota; kingdom Metazoa; phylum Chordata; class Mammalia; order Artiodactyla; family Hippopotamidae; genus Hippopotamus; species Hippopotamus amphibius. Next base: position 239,666,257 of record NC_080186.1, read on the forward strand.
TCTGTCCGTGAGTGAGCCGGAGCGGGGCCATTGTGCCCTTTCGCAGGCTCTCTGCGCGGGTCCTGGCCCTCACCTCGCGTTTCGTGAGGGTTCTCATTTGACGAAAGACCCGGCCCCGCCCAGGTGGCCTCTCAGGAGGCGGTAAGTCGTTACGGCGAGGAACGAACGCGCCTGACACCGATTTTTTTCCCCGTCTCAGAACAAGCGCGGCCCGGGAGAGCTCCGCCTGGTGCGCAGGATAATATCCCGCAGCAGAGTTCGGAGTCAGCAATGGCTAAACCCCAGGTGGTCGTGGCTCCTGTGCTGATGTCTAAGCTGTCTGCCAACGCTCCTGAGTTTTACCCATCAAGTTATTCTTCTCATTACACAGTAAGGACACCCTCGTACTGCGACTCCGGGTTCCTATGACTGGAATAACGTGGTTATTACATCACCCATCAGAGGGTGTTGGTGTGCTTTCTGTACCACACATGAAAACATTTTATGCATTTATTGAAATCCTGAGGAAGCAGAATTCACTCAGGAGTATATTTTAGTGTTAATGTAGTCGAGATATCAGAATGTAAGCTTGAGAGTAGACAGTCTTGTCTGTTTTGTTCACTGCTGTATTTCCAGCGTTTATAGACTGTCTCTAGGCTGATAAACTTAAGGTGGTCGAGGATATCTTGTCTATAAAACTAAAGTCTGTGTCTTGACTTAACGGACAACCTACAGCATAGTGGCCTGGCAAAGTTAATTTTTGATTTTAGCAGCAGAGCTGAATACTTGTTGGTAGTTTAGGGTAAATCAGACAGTGGTTTTGCTGCAGACTAAGTGAGGTGGGTTGTTGAATGTTGAGAAGTGCGTATCTGGGCTCTGTTATGTTAAAATAGAAGTGTTTCTGTTCTAATTAACAATGACGTAGAAATGTAGGGAGTTTTGATAAAGTGTTTAGGTATAAAGAACTTTGAAACTTTCAGATTCATCTTTGTCAGTAACCTAACAATTTTAGAAATTGGTCACAGTTAAATAGCAGAAGACACCAAGCACAATTGGGATAGATAGAAAGGAATTTGTTGTGCTAGGTAAGTGCATAGCAATTAACTGTAGATAAGTAGGGCAGGGACCATTCTCGACTGAAGAAATGATAATACTTTAGCATAAGTCCTATCTTTCCTGTCTTCTTAATTTTTTGACATGTAACATACAGAATAGTGTACATAAAGTTTAGCTTAAAGTTTCACAAATACTCAGACAACCAGCATCCAAGTCAAGAAAAGGAACGTTGTCAACATTCCCAGAGCCCACTCTGTCCCCTTCTAATCATTACTGCTCTCCAAAGGTAATCCCTGCTTTAACAGTAGTTTTGCCTCTGTTCAAAGTTCACATAAATGGGGTCATATAGAATATATTATTTTTCTCTCTTTCAGCCTCAAAATTAATCCATATCGTAGCATGTAATTGGAAGTGACTTATCCTCATAGCATTCCATTGTGTGACTATTTGTCTGTTGGTGAACACGTGGATAGCGTTCACTTTTGGGCTATTGTGATTAGGGCTGCTATTCTTGTCCATGTCTTGGTGGACATTTGCCCTTGTTTCTGTTTGGTACATACCTAGGAGTGGACTTGTTGGGACGTAGGTTAGGCAGCTTTAGTAGAGCCTGCCAGATATTTTTCCACGGAGACTGTTCCAGTGTATGTGTTGAGTACTGTATGGTTTCCAGTCACTTTAATTCCTTATCAATGCTAGGTATTTGCTACTTAAGTTTAGCCATTCTTGTGGGTGTGTGTTACCTGGTTTTTTAATTTGAATGTACCTGATCAACTCATGGTGACACACCTCTTTTGTTACTTTTGGGGCAAGAGTGCGGGGACTTTACTTCCATATTTGATAGAAATTTCATGCAGCTTAGAGTGCATTAGGAAAGAGCTTTGGGACTGGAGAGGGGAAAGGATAGGCATAGCAGGAAGAGCAATTGATTTGGGGTGGAATGGGCCATCAGTCATGCACAGTAGAAATGAGAGTCGCTTGGATTCTTGCCCCAAAACTATGTTTGGCTTAGAGAAGAAAGGAACCACTGGAGAGCTGAGAGTAGTTGAGTAACTCTTAAGGATACTTACCTTAAGACCACAGGCGGTTCCTTGTTTGTTTGTCTTCCCATTGATTTGGGGCTGTTTTATGGTGGGAGGGATGCAATTTTTTTTCACAGTTCTTTACCAGCTACTTTTATACCTAGTTCAGGTGGCTCCTGAGAGCAATGTGTTGAGCGTGTATGTCCTCTTCCTTTGAGCCACTGCCATTTTTTAGGCACTCCTTGATCTCCTCTAGTAGATCAGCTCCAGCTATGCTCAATTTGCCAGAAGAGATTGCAAGCTGGAAGCCTGTGACTCATGTGTAGCTTGCAGGTGTGTCTTGTTTGGCCCTGAGTGTGTGTTTTTTAAGGGGGGCTTTATAATTTACCAGTACTTAAATAGGATATTGCAAGTCTGAATTTCTTAGTTTCTCTTGAAATCATAAGATCTGGCCATACTGGACTGCTGTTTTAATAGAGCAAAAGTTGGCTGGAGCTAAATAGAGGCAGCCCCTTTAGATAGAGTGTGCGAGCTCTGATTTGCTCACTCGCTTACTTCATTTGCCTGTAATCCACCTGGAGTCTATAGGCATTCCAACTTGCTACCCCTGCCCTGATATATTCTCTGGCCTTAGCCTTTTACCCTCTGTCAAAGCTGAGAGTTTTTCTCAATCCAGTTAGTAATAGAACAGCAATATCCTTGTTTTCCCCTTGAGTGTTAGGATAAAATCTGGGTATGAGGGAAACTTTTTCTTATAGTAACTGTAATCCAGAGTTAGCTATATTCCCTCACTCATTCAAGAGCTGGTCAAATACTTACCACGAGTCAAGGGCTGGGGATACAAGAGTGGATAAAATGGACAAAAATTCTTGTCTTTGCAGAGCCTCTATCCTAGTGGTTTCATGGCTGGGTTCCCAGAAATTCCTTGAGTCTGCTTTTGTTATACACATGAGAAGCTATTGCTTGGTATCCTTGAGCTGGATCTGCTCTCAAGAATGTATGCTTTTTAAATTTTTTACGATAGTCTTTTTCTGTGCTTTCATAGCCTTTCTGAAACTCCAGGCCTTTTTATCTTCCATCCTTTCTCTAATCCCACTGCTAGAATTTACTGCTTTACATGCCTTCTTACCAATGAGTTGCTGTATCCATCTATTCTTGGCCATTTCTTAGGTAAACCATTACATCTCAAATATTTAATCACAGTTCACGTACGAGAACCAAAAATTCCACATAGAATTTGATAAAACATTTATTGAGAGATAAAATCCCCCCACCCCCCCCCACCCCCACATGCACCAAAAAATCCCAGCTCTTTCTAAGAACATCCTCCTTCAACTTACTGCCTGGTTTTTCTTCTATCTTTCAATATTGATGTCCTCCAAAATGAAGAATTATTCACTGTTGGTACTACTTTACTTCTCACTGACTGTTCAGACCCCTGCAGACCAATCCTCTTAATTGTACTATATTATTTTTGTGACAGATGCTGATGTTTTGGGGTTTTAAAATCTATTGTCCTCTTAACCCTCGTCTAAATAGACTTTATTGACCACAATATCATCTGTAAGGTTTAATTCCCTGTGTGAGGTGCCAAGGGTACCTTTTCAGCCTTTCAAAATTTCCTCCTTTTTATAAGAACTGAATATTTAAGGTACTGATTCTGTCTTAATTTTTTTCTCTCTGTGCATAGTTCTGATTCCCAAGACTCTGCAACCATCGTTTTCTCAGATTTTAACCAATGAAATTCTTCTGCAGCATTTGCTGTTATGAGCACCTCCCCTCATTTACCTTTTCCTTTGGCTTCTGTGGCAGTGCTTCATCCTCCCAATTTTCAGACCATTCCTCCCTCCCTCAGACTGTGGGCTCTGAGCGTCTGTCTTTTTTCTGTTCTACTACCTCCCTTGGTGACGCTGTCCCCTGGAATCTGACCATCACCCCCTGCCTGCTGACAGCTCGGGAGTTTAATTCTTCCTCTCAACGCCAGGCTTGTGTTTTGACCTCTTCTGAGGATCTCACATTCAAACTGAAAGACGAAAGAGAATTTATTTTGTGCAGACCTCTTCTTATACTTTTATATTCTAACTAGCTGCTCAGGCTGAAAGCTTGTGCTGTATTGACTCACGCTCCTCTTTCGCACTCTTGCCCACGTTCACTCAAGGTAACTGAGACCGTCTTGACTCTTCCACCAAAGTGGCTGATCATTTCCTTTTCTTCCCACTGCTTTGGATTAGATTCTCATTTCTTGACAATGTATTCAGAGTACCTACCGGGAAGTGTTTTCTGATTATGTCCCTCCTAATCTCTTGTCACAGGACTCTTTCTAAGAAAAATAAAAACTCACATATTCCTCAACCTGGAAGCCATTTGACTTCACATTGAAGACGGAAGAAATTTATGCTTCAAAAAATCTGGTGCTAGAGAACGAATACAAGCTTTGATTCAGACGCATTGGAGTGCTCATCTGTTGAGAATACTCTGTGCCTCCCTTTTTGATTGAAACAACAGGCTCTGAATCCCCTATTCAGCTGTATTCAGAATAGCTCTACTTTTTTTCACACTTCAAATTCTCTTAAAACAGTCTTATTTGGGGGAAGAAAAAGACTGAAATCAGTGTTCTGAACTGCGTTTTGCCACAAGGAATGACATTTGTTAGGAACAGGTAGGAAGTCAGTACCATCAGGTGGGACCTGTGGACTTCCTGCTTGTCATTGTCATTAGTAGGGTACCACATACCTGTAGAATCTGAACTGTGTGTCAGAAACTTAAACGAGTTTTTAACTGTAAAATTCACACATGTTCGTGGTTAACATTAAGTATTTAATATACATGCATTTATAATATTTAACTGCTTTCACAACTTCCTAATAAAGGGCTGGTATTTATAATATGTTTCCTTATTCCAGAGATCACTACTACTATCCCTTGTCTGTCTTTCTGGAAATTTTCATTGCCCATAAGTTTCTCTTTAAAAATTAAATAGTATTAAAATATGGTTTTGTATTCTTCTCATTCACTATATTGACGATATTTCTGTGTTGATACATGAAAATATCTTTTTCTTAAATCGCTATATGATATTCCATCATGTGGATATAAGGTAACATACTCAACCAATTCTTTGAATTCTTACGTGAATTTTTGGCAACTTATTTATGATTAAAAACTTATTGCTGGGCTTCCTAGGTGGCGCAGTGGTTGAGAATCCGCCTGCCAATGCAGAGGACACGGGTTCGATCCCTGCTCCAGGAAGATCCCACATGCCACGGAGCAACTAAGCCCGTGCGCCAAAAAAAAAAAAAAAACTTATTGCTTATTTATAAGGAAGTTTATAAATAAATAAACTTACAAACTTATATGTCAGAGTTGAGTTTTAAGCCTTTGGTTTTTTTGGAGTGTAACATAGAAGTTAAAAGCATAGGCATTGTTCTATGCTCAATTTTTATAACTAGCTATATGACCATGCACAACTTACTTGAGTTGGTACAAGGTCATTCCTTGCTCAGACCCACCCTAGCCACCACCACTGCCTCTTGAACCAGTCTTAGTGTGATCCCCAAGATCCCACATGATCTCCTCATTTGCCTCATTGATCCCATTAGCAACTGCCCCATCCTCAGGTTCTGTATTCTGGCCTTTCTTAAAGGTGTCGGGCAAGTGCATATCTCCTTTGCGGCCTGTGCTTCTTGTACCCCTTGCGTAGAATCTTTCCTCAGATGTTTGTGTGGCTCTTTTTTTGTTTTTTTTTTCCCATTGTATCTCAACATGAGAAAAGTGTCTTCCATTATGGAGTATAAGCTCCAAGAGAGGAGGACTTTGTCTACTTTATTAATGGTGTGACGGTACTCCCAGCGCCTAGAACAGTCTTCGGCACTTAGTAGGCACACGACACTCAAGAAACTTTAAATGAACAACATATTCTACCTGCATCTGGTGACTTAGCTTATTAATAGAGTCCCATCCTAGGTACCAACAAGTATAGTTTATCATGCTGCTTTTTGGATGCTTTTTTTACACGTTAGCCCCTTTAGGTGTGAGAATGTGGCTGTTGTATTTGGAATGTGTTTCAGTACTTTCCTAGAAATTTAAACATTGTTGAACACTTAATGCCTTGCTATGTGCTAGTTACCGCTCCAGGGGCATTTACTAATTAACCCACTTAACCCATTAACTCATTTAATCCTCAGTTATACAACTGTAATGTTTATGATTCATGAATTTGAATTTCATCAATATTAATTTAATGCCTTCTTTATCTTACAATAGAGTTGTTTTTTAATTTGGATTCAAATGTGTGATGAGACAAACATTTAAAGTATGGGAGTTTACCTGCTCTTCTGCTCGCTGAACACTATATGAGCATGATATGGGCACATTAATCTGCTCTTCCTGCAGCTACTCTTTCCTAAATGCCTCTCATAGTACATGCAATATGTCATGTTGATAGCACTTTAGTGTCTAGAGATTTATAAAAATTACGCAACATGGCCTCTGAATGGCGGTCAGCTGAAGAAATACTGGTCAGCACCAGCAATGGAGAAACAGTTGGCTATATTAGTCTTCCCACCGGGATTGTCTGTCCATTTCCAACATGGGGCTTTCCTAGGGCAAATTTTGACTAGGTATGATTTTTTTTTTTTCTTAATGTACTCACTGACTTTAGAACTTAACTCCTTTATAAAATGCTTCCATACTGTAGTCATAATTCTTTTATGTGATTTCTCATTTGATTCCTTTTGGAGAGGGGTAAATTTCATCAAGCAGTATAATTATTAGATCATAACTGTTACACGTAAACTTCAGAATGCTTTGGGTGATATTTCAGACATTGTGAATGTAAGGATTGCTACTCTGATCTGTTACCTTTTGCAGTAGTCACCCTACTCAGCCTTCTGCCATTGATTAAAAGGTTGGGAACTACTAAAGGTGATAGTGATGTTTTTCTTATAAATTTTTATTGGCGTATAATTGATTCACAATGTTGTGTTAGTTTCAGCAAAGCGAATCAGTTATCCATATACATATATCCACTCTTGTTTAGATTCTTTTCCCATATAGGTCATTATAGAGTATTGGGTAATTTCCTGTGCTATACAGTAGGCCCTTATTAGTTATCTACTTTATATATATTAGTGTGTATATGTCAATCCCATTCTCCCAATTGATCCCTCCCTCCTCCCCACCCCCCGCCCCCCGGTAACCATAAGTGTGTTTTCTACATCTGTGACTCCATCTCTGTTTTGTAAGTTCATTTGTGTCATCTTTTTAGATTCTACATATAAGCAATATCATATGATATTTGTCCTTCTCTGTCTGACTGACTTCACTTAGGATGATAATCTTTAGGTCCATCCGTGTTGTTGCAGACGGTATTATTTCATTCTTTTATGACTGAGGAATATTCCACTGTATGTAGGTACCACATCTTCTTCATCCACTCATCTGTCAGTGGGCATTTAGGGTGCTTCCGTGTCTTGGCGATGGTAAATAGTGCTGCTCTCAGTATGAACATTAGGGATGATGGTGATACCTATTAATTGGAAACTATTGCTGTTATCACAGTTGGCTGGAAACTTGGACACAGCAGCCAAAAAGTTTCCTACCACTGTACACGATGATATTTTAGAGTCACTTAACATATGTATTTCCCTGTCCTTGGGGACTGACAGATGACAAACTTTTTTTTTTTTTTTCAATATAGAAACTGTCAAATGTCTACAAGGATAAAGAACGGTATAATGAATGCCCATGGCTTCAGTAGTTAGCTGCCGGTGGCCAGTCCAATATATCTCTTGTCCCTCTCCCCCTCCCATTTTGAAACAAATCCTGGCTCTTATTGTATCTATAAATCTTAAGCTCGATCTTGGTATTATTGTGAAATACTGGTTTAAGCTTTATTTCCCAGCCATCTCGTAAATCTGCCGGGGTGAGAAGACAATTTCCTACCCAGCTAGATGGAGCCCTTCTATTAAAACATTTTGGCTATTGAACAAGGAAGACGTGGACTTAACTTTTTGAAGAAAATAACACATTTTATCGGGTTAAGGATTCTTAAAAATATCATTTGATCTAGAGACATCCCAACTTAAAGCTGCTTCATGTTTGTTTTAGCCAGTTGCGTGGATTAATTTTTTTTTTAAACCTTTTATCTATAGGACTCTTATGAGGACGGTTGTGAGGATTATCCCACTTTATCAGAATATGTTCAGGATTTTTTGAATCATCTTACAGAGCAGCCTGGCAGTTTTGAAACTGAAATTGAACAGTTTGCAGAGACCCTGAATGGCTGGGTTACAACAGATGATGCTTTGCAAGAACTTGTGGAACTCATCTATCAACAGGTAGGTTGCCTGATCGTGTGGGGCAGTCTCCAGATAGCTTCCTTGACGCCCAGAGGTGGTGGCTGCTCCTTGAGGGGGCCCAGGTTCACGTGCACCAGCCTCCACACTCCTTGACTCTTTATGGTTCATGGGAGCTTTGAAGTCTCTGTTGTATAAAATTTCTGTAGTTAGGGATCCAGGCCTAGAGCCAGACCGAAAATTCTCCTGTGTAGCCAAGGCTCTGTACAGGCCGTTGGAAGGAGCTTTGAACACTTATGAGGACAATTCATGAGTATTATACTTTTTTTCCAAACCCCTGTTCTGTATGGATATGGCATTATTGGAGTAGGGGAGAAAAAAAGTCATGGGAGAACTTTTGTGCCTCATAAATGATTCTTTATTTTTTTTTTTAAAAAAGGGACCACAAAACACCCTGGCTTGAGTCTTAACATTTCTGCTTGTCTTTAAAAATTTCAAGGATTTACGTCTTACTTCCTTAAAAAATCTAACGTCAGTCTAGGTTGTTCACACAAAGTTTAGTTTTAATCCTAGCATATTGGTCACTGACACATTAATGCTATTTTAGGGGGAAAAATAGACAACACTCAATTTTGAAGACAAATTTAAAGTCAGTGAGTGAGACTGGTCAAAAACTGAGTAGGAGATAAATGCCACCGAAGGTTGTGTTTCTGTGTAAGTTGTTGCTGAAGAGCAGCTCACACTTGGAATATGTGAAAGGGTGACTTAAGATAGCAGGTTTTGTGTGTGTTTTTTTAATCCTCCCTAGTGTTTCATTTGACTACTTTTGCAGTTGGTCTGTATTGTTACTGGACCCTAGTATTACCTGGCCAACTCTTAGATTTCTGAAAATGCCTGAGATTTTAGGAAGCTAGAACTGCTCTGTTTGTCCTGACTCCTACTTTAATCTAAATGGATTAAAAAAGAATATAAGATAAGAGAATGAAAGGATTTTGCTTTTTTCTTATTGCTTTTCTGGCTCTGTTTAGTTTTAGCTCTGCAATAGGCTGTTTGATTATATCAGAACTATGTTATTATTGTAGTTCTTATTATACTCATATTATATCAGGGTTGGTTAGAAAGGCTCTAACCTAACAAACTACAATTTCTGTGACGGTCTCAAAGCCAGTGTTTCAAATATGTGTTTAGTATTTTTTTAAGTTTTAACATTCTGTGGTCAGTGATACAGATTTACCAACATTTCTAAAGTTTCATTGAGGGAATTTACTCATAGCTACTTATAAAAGAAGACCTATTGTATAAAAAAAGAAAAAAAAAAAAACATATTCAACTTTGATTCCTCACCAGATACCATGAAAATGACAGTATGGGGATTTTAAAAAATCAAAAGCCCATAAGGACTTATATGGAGAAAGGAGATAGAATGCAGTTGGGTGAGTGGTAACTGACTTGGCAGATCTTAAAAAAAAAAAAGTTGAATTCCAAGCCAGTGGGGAAAGTCAAGGCAAAAAAGAAAATTGTGTAACTGTAGTTGTTGGTAGAAGGACTGGGAAATAGTAGAATGGAGTAAGGTTGAGCAGGGTGGAAACTAAATACTCATCTTCCTTGGTGGGGAAACTAGTAAAAAAAAAAAAACAGAAGTCAGAAATTGTGGAGCTTGGAGATAGAGAGTTGAAAACCTTTTTACCTGAAAGAATTGAAAGTGGTTGTCTATGGGTGTAAAATTGAGGTATAGCAGGGAAGCAGGAAACTTTAATGACCAGCCTTGTCTTTAAATTTATTTTAAATTTTAAAAGTAAAGGAAAACATCAATGCCAATAATGGGAAAAGTATAAATTTTGGATTTCAAGTCTTTTATGGTACCAGGCACACATATGAGGGTGAGTCAAAAATTATTCACACTCCAGTTATAGTAAATGGTTATATTAAAACTTCTGTCGGCCACACTGTCTTATCGGCGCTTTCTGTTCAAGGCTACTGTCTCCCCAGTCACTGCTGTGCAGGTGTGAACGTGTTACATCTGTTCATTTGTAACTACGGGGAGAGCAAAAATGGAAGAAGAGCAGTGTGCAGTGACTCGTTTTTTGTGGTCTGAGGGTGTGCACGTCTGCACACTTCTGCTCACACTGTTGACACTCTGCAAAAACTTCATTTTGAGGTGTGAAAGTGTCCTCCCTACAGTCCTGATCTTGCTCCATCAGACTTTCACCTATTTAGTCCCCTGAAAGCAGCCCTACGAGGGTGAAGATTCCCTTCTGATGAAGAAGTGAAGACAGTGGTGCATTTGCAGCTTGCAGCTCAGCCTGAAGCATTTTTTAATGAGAGAATATGAAAGCTTGTTGACAGTTGGACAAAGTGTATTGAAAATCAAGGAGATTATGTTGAAAAATGATGTATTTGTCTTTTCTAAAAGTTAATTAAAATAAATTTTATAGCCAGAGTGCGGATAATTTTTGACTCAATCTCGTGCATGAATGTTAGGAGAGATCAGTCTTTCTTCCTTGGTGAGAAATGTACAGGGCCCTGTGTGAGCAAGGAAATAATTAGAAATAACAAGTTTTAATTATAAAGTATTTACTCCATGCCAGGCAAGGCTAAACACTTGACCTGTAGTTAACTATTTAATCCTGGGTGGTTGCAAGGTATTACTCTTATCCCCATTTTATACATAGCTTAACAGAGGTTAAGTGACTTGTCTAAGCTTACACATAAGCAGCTGGACCCAACATAAGGTTGGAGGGACATCAGGCCATTTGTTAGGTCTAGACTCTGGTTGACTACTACCTTTGAGACGTTGGGCAAGTCCCTTAACCTCTTAATGTGTGTGCTCTACTGTTCTTTTAAAAACTACAGTGAAAGTTAAACTTCCTGAGTACTTTGGCTGTATCACAGTCTTTGATACTCAGTGTTTTTTTCCACTGTCTTATTAAAAAATAGCTTATTTTTTTTTATTTCCTCTTTACCCCAAGTGTTTGGAGTGTTACTGAAGTTTAATCTTTTGCATCAAGTACTGTTAATTACCTCTTTAGGAATCAAGAAACTGAAGCTTAGGGAGGTTTAGTGATGTCCAAGGCCACAAAACAGGCCTGGGAATCTCGTTCTGGACTGCTGGATGCCAAAGTTGGTGCCGTCCTATTCCTGAGAAATGCCACAAATCAACAGTGTGGCAGATATTCTTCATAATTGGCATTATGCAGCTGGGTACATGTACATATTTTGTGCAAAAATGAGTTTGTATAAAGAGATTATCTCCTTGCTTTCTGCTAACCACGGGTAAATGGTGGGGAGAGCTTGCCTTAATGTTTTTCTTTGTACTTGGTGTAAGGTTCTTGGTGTAAGGTTGGGAGGGAGAGTTAATTTCCTTATGCCTAACAATTACAAATGACTTGTACATTTTTCTGTACCGTTTTGGGGGCAGGAAAAACATTTCCTCTTTAGAATATTGCTGTACGTGTTTGCATGAATAACTTGATGTATCTGTGTCATACAAAACTTTTTTCTTTTTGAAAGGCCACATCTATCCCAAATTTCTCTTACATGGGAGCACGCCTCTGTAATTACCTGTCCCATCATCTGACAATTAGCCCACAGAGTGGCAACTTCCGCCAATTGCTACTTCAAAGGTCAGTGTGAATATGTGAAATTAAAGGAAAACTGCTTCTAAATGTACCAGAATTTGACCATTCTTCTTTGTTAAAGACTGTTCTTTGTAGACCGTTGCAGGGGAGAATAGGGCAGACCATTCTTACTTGTATAGTATTAAAAGTTTATAGTCATATATATCAGTCTTTTTCCTGTAATGGTTTCTGCTTTTGGTTTTGTGCCTAGAAAGGCCTTTTCCTTTTCCAAGATCTTAAAAATGGTCACTACGTATTTCTTAGTACTTCTGTACTTTGGCTTGAGTAAGGATCTAATTTCATCTGTTGCAACACTTAACCAATTTTTCCCATACCACTTTTTTGAATGACCCGTTTCTTATTGATTACAGCTGCTACCTTTGTCACACTACATCCTTATATTTGCATTGATTATGGACATTCATTATATTCCATCCAACAATTCATTCACTGTTCTCTTCTTGTTTTATTACTGTGCTATTAAAAAGCTCTAATTTTTTTCAAGGCTTAGTCTAGTTACTTCCCCATTTGTGTGTGTGTGTGTGTGTGTTTGTGTAGTCTTCTTTGCTATTCTTGCATGCTTATTTTCTCCTAACTTTAGAATCAGCATGAGAAATTACACAGATCTTTTTGGTATTTATTTATGTTTTTTTAGGATGAAAGTGAATTCTTGAGCTAATGTAAGGAAATGAATTTTCTTATAATTTGAGTTGTTTTATTAAATAACAAGGTTGTCTTTGAGTTTACTATAGTTTGCCTGTTAGTTCTTTAAAGCTGCTTTTTAATGGTTGCAAAGTATTCCATCGTGTGGTTAAACTGTACTGGAACAGGTTAAAGATTCCAGAAGTACACTCCAGAGACACTTGAAAATTAAGATTTTGGTGAAGGTGATGCTTAATACATAAGTAAAAGGCAAATTGTGCTGCTGAAGTAACTGGCTTGTCATTTGGTGGGGAAGAAAACAAAGATGGGTTCCTGTCTCACTGTTTATACCAAAATGTATTTTAAATATAAAAGCGAAACAGTAAATACTAGGGGAAAAATTGACAGACAAATTGTAGGTTGGTAAAGCCCTTTTAAGCAAGACATGATATCTGCAGGCCCTAAAACAAGAGATTAAACTTAATTACATATAGATTACAATATTGCAGGGGTCATACATTTATATGAAGTGAAGTAAACATAGGGAAAGTTGTAACACATGGCAGTGAGCTCATTTTATTTAGTATGAAAAGAGGATCCTCTTAGGAATGAGTAAGAAAAAGGCCAGTATTGTAATAGAAATATTTGGAATGACTCTGGATAGGTGCAGTTTGGAAAAATATGAATGACAAAGTTATAAAAAGATGTCTAATCTTACCTAATAATTGAAGTATAAATTATAGCTTCTGGAAAGATGTGAAAATAGGCTCTTCAAGGAGGTGGGATGGCAGAAAGGCTGCTTATCTTCCCTTGTGCTGCTCAGCCCTGGCTCTGCCGTGGCGTTACCTAGAGACTCAAGATGGGGCTGAGCCCCCACTTCTGGAGCTTCTGATGTAATCAGACTGAAGCAGAGCCTGGGCATGGTTTATAAAACTCCCCAGGTGATTCTGCTGTGTAGTCATGGCTGAGAACCACGCTTCTGACTCTCTTGATTGTATACCCACGTGTGTGCTCCTCTAGTACTAGGGTACCGTCAAAGCTTTTAACATGGAGGACCGCTAATCGTATAACAAGGGGAAAGAGCATGATTCTGTTAACTTAAAAACGTATACATACTTTGAAGAAGACAGAAGTTACCTTCACAACAGTGATCTCTGGGTTGCAGTGTCTTTGTTCTTTATATTTTTCTGTTTTAACCTTTTTGAAATAACTGTGTATTGCTTTTATACTTGAAAATCTTTAGCTTAAAAAAGTTTTAGGGTCTTTCCTCTCACCTAGATAATCAACCGTGTACAAGGGTAGGAATTTACATTTGTACGTATGTTAACACATATTAATGTATGATCTCATAGTCATGGCATTGATAAAACAAAAAGGTCATTTCATCGAAGTTCTTACTGAAAAGTCATAAAAGGAAGGACAGAAAGGAAAGCAGCCAATAAAGTGCTTGGATGACTGAATTGGTGTTAAGTGGTCCTTTTCCTCATTCACCAGTCTTATTTGTAGATATCCCAACTTTTTTCCTAATGAGGAATTAGTTTAATATGTATGAGAAGATAACCAATATCTTTCCATATCTGACTGAAACAGAAGACGTTAGTCATTTAATATAGCTTGTAAGAGTTGGAATCGGCTGCCTAGGCACAATAAGCTAAGCTGGGTTTCTGATTGGTATATAAACTGAACCAAGGTAAATTCTTGGGCAAGAAAAGACTTTTTCCTTTAGATTGTTTTGAAAAAAGTTTTTTTTTTAAGATTTATTGTATTATTTATTTGTTTGTTTAATGTTTGGCTGCGTTGGGTCTTAGTTGCTGTGCACAGGCTTCCTCTAGTTGTGGAGACCGGGGGCTACTCTTTGTTGCGGTGCGCGGACTTCTCATTGCGGTGGCTTCTCTTGTTGCAGAGCATGGGCTCTAGGCGCTCGGACTTCAGTAGTTGTAGCA